>NC_086321.1:381787028-382126734 GCF_036172605.1 Pelobates fuscus
TTCTGTGCAAGTTTCACAGCCGCAATAGCTCCTGGTGTATGAAGTATCGAGGCAAGTATGTTTCCCTAAGAGTTCTCACTTTAGTTCCCTCCAGGCAAGAGGAAAGATCACCTTACAGGAACTTCACATACAATACACAGAGACTACAACAGTGGCTGTGTCTAGAGGAACATTCCATGTGTGCCAGGAGAGCACTGGAGCAGGCGCACTGTAATTTGTAGTTTTAGTACGGTATGGGTACCATGGGCTCCGATGCACTATCTGGTCTTGTACAGTCAATCCGTGACTGCTTATTGACAGAGCGCTTGGCCGATAATCTTAGCCACTGAGATCAGTCCTGCTTAGCTAAGAGCTAGTTAGATTTCATACAGGATCATACTATAAGCAGGGGCCGTGGTACATTGTCAAACCAACAAATTACACCAGGAAGCCACCATAACCAATACAGCAGGCTCTGGTGGTAATGGTGCTAGGAGTATTTCCTTAGCTTTTAAATCTGGCATAAGATTAGCCTTTCCCAAGATCACTCTTGTTAGACACCTTCTACGGGTCTTATGACAGGACCACATGTTTGTTAAACCACATTATCAGCTCCCTAAGCGAACACAATGAACTGCAGACATCTCAAACATCACTGTCACCCATCCAGATATCTATAATCACACAGTACAAGGCTTTGAGCATCAAGGCAAGGAATCTAAAAGGATGAATTACTAACATTTTAATGCAGCAAAACAGACAAAAAATTTTTTTTACACAAATCTACTGTTAACTGAACATGTTTTTCTTTTTATTAAGGTAAATTCACAATTTGTTATGTTTTCAAGAATGTATGTGTAGTGGATGCAGTGAGTGTATATAATGAATGCAGAGTGTGTGTGTGTGTGCAGGTATTTTAAGTGTGTAAAAATGTAATTTTTAAAATTATGTTTTAGTCCCCCCTCCCTGCTTCTTACCTGGTCAGAGAGGGGGCTTTGGCATTCCCTGATGGTCCAGTGGCATGGACTGTGCAGCTCCCCTGTCTAACTCTCGCAGCCTGTGTGCCGTGCGGAGCATTGCCATTGTAACCTGTGACAACGCTCTGCCGGCTGCGGGACTTGCGAGAGTTAGACAGGGGAGCTGCTGGGAAGGTAAGCAAGTTGTGCTGGGCCCTCAGGAACCTGATGGCAGCCCGGGTCTGCATTATCGGTATCTTTATTGGCAGATACCGATATTGTTGAAAATACAGAATATCGGCCAGACCAATAATCGGTCTATCCCTATATTGCACACCGCTAAAGACATAATGGCACTTAAACACCTTATTATTCAGTGCTCAGACTACCACAAAAATATCTGGGTTCTGCAAGTACTACAATTCCCGGTCATAAATCATTAGTTATCGTTCTTCCATAAAATAGAGTACACAGACTAATGGCCAAGCATCACAGAACAACCATAACCAAGTGCCAGAAACAAGCCATCAATACTCCGCAGTGTGTCCAGTTAGGGCTAAAGTGAGCATCACCTAAAAAGGTGTGAGTTCAGCCAGGTAAGCATAGTGTCACTGACTGCCAATATCAAGCAGAGATCTAAAAATAAATAAATTAGGTATCCACCTCAGATTAATCAGACATATCCCACAATTCCTAACCTACACACATCGGATTTTGGGATGGCGCTTACGGTAACAGATATTACTGGTACACAGATCACAGCAGTAAAGGCCAAACAAGTCAAACGTGGAACAGCTTCATCCTTACATCAGGCAGCAACGTGACTATCAGAGTGTAGTCGAAGTATTATGCTCCTTAACCCTTTAAGGACCAAACTTCTGGAGTAAAAGGGAATCATGACATGTCACACATGTCATGTGTCCTTAAGGGGTTAATGTACTACCAGGTCAAAGCTAACGTGATGGGTGCAGTTTAAAGGCACATGTTTGGTATAACAGCTGTTTAAATAACGACTTTCCTTCCATATTAATCCAGCATCTGCTTCCATTACTCTCAGACAGGATTCTACAAATCCAGGGAGCTCATTGCAAGTCTGTTACAGAGGGGGGTAATTGCTAAATTGAGAATTGAAGGTGGATTTTAAAAAAAATCTAAAGATAAACTATAGTGCCAGGAAAGCAAAGTTTTAGCATAGTAATCCCCACCACTAGAGGTGGAGTTAACCCTGAAAGGTAGTTATTGCAGTTTCTTAAAAAAAACTGCAATATTAGCTTTGCGTGGTTAAAGGACCTGGGAATATGCACCCAGACCACTTCAATGGGCTCTAGTAATCTGGGAGCCTATAGTGTCCCTTTAAGGCCAGAGAAGCCAAAGGATAGCTGGCATATAGAAGCTTAACGCTTAGCAAATCGGACCTTAAACTTGAGTCACTTTATGAGACAACCCAGCAAACAAAATCTCACTTTTGCCAAAAAAATTGTACCAGAATACGGGATAGATTGCCCCTACCAGGGAGGGATAGTTGTCTATGCAAGTTATACTTCCACATGCAAGTGCTGCAGTGGTTATTGTACAAGGCAGCCAGAGAGCTTAACTGTATTAGGAGAGACTCGCCTGTATCAGCTTTAACGTTTTACCATAAATTTAGCATTTTGGATTAAATACACGACCACACCAACTTTAGAGAATACATATCCTGTGGGAGTAGAATTAAAGACAATTTTACATCACGCAGGGACGCCCTGGTTAAAGGAACACTCCAAGCAGGCTGCAATGGTTATGGTGCGTGGAGAGTTTCTTCAAACAGGGAAATGGCTGACATTGTCTATGGAACCAGACGAGATGTTCTACCCGTTCCTCATCAGATTACTGTGATATCAGACTTAATGAGGTTTATCACTTACATTTGGCATCTTTTCTCCTGGCTGTCAGCAGGAAATCTTTGATTTCTTCAATTTTGCGAGGCTGTAAAAATTAAACAAGCTTTATAGACAAGACTCTAGTACAGTCACCACCAGTACAGGCATCCCCCTCCATGCCGGCTGTCTCTAAACATTCTGAGTCTTCCCCTCCCCATGCCTCTTACCATGCTGCCCTTGTGTGTCTCTCCCCATGCCCAGGCCCCCTGTCTCTCCCCATGCCCAGGCCCCCTGTCTCTCCCCAGGCCCCCTGTCTCTCCCCATGCCCAGGCCCCCTGTCTCTCCCCATGCCCAGGCCCCCTGTCTCTCCCCATGCCCAGGCCCCCTGTCTCTCCCCATGCCCAGGCCCCCTGTCTCTCCCCATGCCCAGGCCCCCTGTCTCTCCCCATGCCCAGGCCTCCTGTCTCTCCCCATGCCCAGGCCTCCTGTCTCTCCCCATGCCCAGGCCTCCTGTCTCTCCCCATGCCCAGGCCTCCTGTCTCTCCCCATGCCCAGGCCTCCTGTCTCTCCCCATGCCCAGGCCTCCTGTCTCTCCCCATGCCCAGGCCTCCTGTCTCTCCCCATGCCCAGGCCTCCTGTCTCTCCCCATGCCCAGGCCTCCTGTCTCTCCCCATGCCCAGGCCTCCTGTCTCTCCCCATGCCCAGGCCTCCTGTCTCTCCCCATGCCCAGGCCTCCTGTCTCTCCCCATGCCCAGGCCTCCTGTCTCTCCCCATGCCCAGGCCTCCTGTCTCTCCCCATGCCCAGGCCTCCTGTCTCTCCCCATGCCCAGGCCTCCTGTCTCTCCCCATGCCCAGGCCTCCTGTCTCTCCCCATGCCCAGGCCTCCTGTCTCTCCCCATGCCCAGGCCTCCTGTCTCTCCCCATGCCCAGGCCTCCTGTCTCTCCCCATGCCCAGGCCTCCTGTCTCTCCCCATGCCCAGGCCTCCTGTCTCTCCCCATGCCCAGGCCTCCTGTCTCTCCCCATGCCCAGGCCTCCTGTCTCTCCCCATGCCCAGGCCTCCTGTCTCTCCCCATGCCCAGGCCTCCTGTCTCTCCCCATGCCCAGGCCTCCTGTCTCTCCCCATGCCCAGGCCTCCTGTCTCTCCCCATGCCCAGGCCTCCTGTCTCTCCCCATGCCCAGGCCTCCTGTCTCTCCCCATGCCCAGGCCTCCTGTCTCTCCCCATGCCCCCTCGCAGTTTCCAGGCCTTTCTCAGACTCCCCCCTCCCTCTTACCATGTTCCCCTCTCCCCCCCTATTGCCTCTTACCATGTTCCCCTCTCCCCCCCTATTGCCTCTTACCATGTTCCCCTCTCCCCCCCCCTATTGCCTCTTACCATGTTCCCCTCTCCCCCCCCTATTGCCTCTTACCATGTTCCCCTCTCCCCCCCCTATTGCCTCTTACCATGTTCCCCTCTCCCCCCCCTATTGCCTCTTACCATGTTCCCCTCTCCCCCCCCTATTGCCTCTTACCATGTTCCCCTCTCCCCCCCCTATTGCCTCTTACCATGTTCCCCTCTCCCCCCCCTATTGCCTCTTACCATGTTCCCCTCTCCCCCCCCTATTGCCTCTTACCATGTTCCCCTCTCCCCCCCCTATTGCCTCTTACCATGTTCCCCTCTCCCCCCCCTATTGCCTCTTACCATGTTCCCCTCTCCCCCCCCTATTGCCTCTTACCATGTTCCCCTCTCCCCCCCCTATTGCCTCTTACCATGTTCCCCTCTCCCCCCCCTATTGCCTCTTACCATGTTCCCCTCTCCCCCCCTATTGCCTCTTACCATGTTCCCCTCTCCCCCCCCTATTGCCTCTTACCATGTTCCCCTCTCCCCCCCCTATTGCCTCTTACCATGTTCCCCTCTCCCCCCCCTATTGCCTCTTACCATGTTCCCCTCTCCCCCCCCCTATTGCCTCTTACCATGTTCCCCTCTCCCCCCCCTATTGCCTCTTACCATGTTCCCCTCTCCCCCCCCTATTGCCTCTTACCATGTTCCCCTCTCCCCCCCCCTATTGCCTCTTACCATGTTCCCCTCTCCCCCCCCTATTGCCTCTTACCATGTTCCCCTCTCCCCCCCCTATTGCCTCTTACCATGTTCCCCTCTCCCCCCCCTATTGCCTCTTACCATGTTCCCCTCTCCCCCCCCCTATTGCCTCTTACCATGTTCCCCTCTCCCCCCCCTATTGCCTCTTACCATGTTCCCCTCTCCCCCCCCTATTGCCTCTTACCATGTTCCCCTCTCCCCCCCTACTGCCTCTTACCATGTTCCCCTCTCCCCCCCTATAGCCTCTTACCATGTTCCCCTCTCCCCCCCCCTATAGCCTCTTACCATGTTCCCCTCTCCCCCCCCTATAGCCTCTTACCATGTTCCCCTCTCCCCCCCCTATAGCCTCTTACCATGTTCCCCTCTCCCCCCCCATTGCCTCTTACCATGTCCCCCCCTCCCTCTTACCATGTCCCCCCCCTCCCTCTTACCATGTCCCCCCCCTCCCTCTTACCATGTCCCCCCCCTCCCTCTTACCATGTTGCGGAGTTCTCTTCCAGGGACCTGCGGAAGACAGACAGACGGTTAGTAAATAGCGGCCCATCTCCCGCCCATACCGCGCGCACTCAGAGCAGAGCCCCCCAGCTGCCCCCCGGGGAGGAATAGGAGCGGGGCCGAGCCGGGATTACCGAGGATGGCGGCGGATTGCGAGACGCGGATACTCACCCGAACACCGCTGGCTCTCAGATCGGAAAGGATCGTCACTTCCGGATTCAGACACTTAAAGCCCAGACGGCATCCGGCGAGGGTCAAACGGCGAAACGAGAGACAGCAGGGAGGAAACAGCGCATCCTGGCGGCTACCGCTGGAACTGCAACAGGGAACTTGGGAGGGGAGATTATGAATGATGGGAGGGGAGATTATGAATGATGGGAGGGGAGATTATGAATGATGGGGGGGATAATGAATGAGAGGGGGGATAATGAATGATGGGGGGGGGGGGGGATTATGAATGATGGGGGGGGATAATGAATGAGAGGGGGGAAAATGAATAAGAGGGGGGAATAATGAATGAGAGGGGGGGGGGGAGAATGAATGTGGGTGGGGGGAGTAATGAATGGGGGTGGGGTAATGAATGAGAGGGGGGGATAATTAATGAGAGGGGGGGATAATGAATGAGAGGGGGAGTGTGAGTTAGTGGGGGGGGAGTGTGAGTTAGTGGGGGGAAAGTGTGAGTTAGAGGGGGGTGAGTGAGAGGGGGATAGAGATGGTAAGTGAGGGGTGATTACTATCTACACCGACTGTATGTTTTAAAAAATAGTTAATACATTTTATTTTTTTTAGTATTTTTTATCAATCAATTAAGTGACTGCAGGCCCAGTACTCTCTATTCTGGGGAGCAGAAGGGGATTTGCCACTCCGATTTGGCATTCTGCACAAACTTGGAGCCAGTCATAAAGCGCTACATAATCTGTTGGCGCTATATAAATGGAGATAATAATAATAATGGGCTCCGATTAAAGGTGAGCTTATTACCGTCAGTATTTTAGGTCCATTTTTCTCATCACAATATGCACCAGGTTGTTCTATTGTCTTCTGTTTATTTTTATGTACTTCACTGGAGAGGTTTTACTCAACCACCTGAAGAGGTCCTGTTGCCGCCAAAATGGCCTGGAAGACTTTACGTTTAGAGCCATACGGGTTTAAAGTATTGTGAGCATATAACCTTTAATTGTAATCGAATACACAGTTGGATTCAGACAATATTGCACTATTTTGCTTTTTTCTGTTTATTTATATGTGGTTAAAGAAAATAAGCTTCCCCATCGTTATCTTTAGGGATTCGCGTTTCTGTATTTTGCTTGGTTATTATTATTATTTTATTTATATAGCGCCATCAAATTCCATAGCGCTGTCATTGTGGGGTTTAAGGAGCACTCACGAAGTATCACAGCTGCTATATTACTATAGATTTTTATAGAAGCGCCACTTTAATTCGCACATCTCACTTTCCCTCTGTTAGCGGAGTTGGGGAGTTTTTCCACATTAGCTATTTATGCTGAACTTTTCCAAATGATTTTCAATGATCAGTTTTGTGTCCATCTTCTAAGAGATAAAACAACAGGAGAAGCAGCGAGGTACAAACCAAATCTAGAAAAGGTTAAATAAAAAGTAACATTTATTGCAATAAGCAGGTATTAAACAAAATATTTAATAAAATAAAGTAACAGTGGAATGAAAAAGTAGGTAAAAGTAAAGTTAACTATTATTTACCAGAATAATAAAATAATTTATATAATAGGTGTCCCGTTGTATATTAAAAAAATATTATCGGTGATCCATAGAGCAACAGCTATAGCCTGAAAGGTTCTATGAACAATGAACAGCCGTAATGAGTAGCGAGTGCAGGTGCTGCATAGTCCAACTAAAGGCGATGTATCCAGATTCCTAGTATCCTCAGCCACGCCGGTAATTACAGTGAAGGACGAAAATCCAGATCCATTGATTAGTGCAAGCTGGGAGTAATTGTCACGTATTCTTCGTCTCCATGTGACAAAAAGGGAGATAATTACCTTCCGAAGATAGAGGGGAGTGCCACTCGGCGGTCTTCTGCTGTCATGCCTGGCTTTTGCGGGATGTCGGTGGACCCCCGCAATTATATAGCCCCACGTCCATCCACGGTAAAGACAACGTCGACGTGCAGGAGACGTCACGCAAAAGACGAGCACGCACGTTTTGGGGTCAAGGGCTAGTTACAGACAATTGGATCTGCAGAAGGGTTATTTAAACTCTCATATTCCCATAGCTCATTGCCCTGTCGTGGTGTCTCCTAGATGGTTATCCAAGAGTGTGTACCTGATTGTGTTTTTCTGTTTTTTGACTTTGGCTTTGTTTCGACTTCCCTGATTTCTGGTTTCCTAGACTTTTTGTTTTCCTTATCGTTGTGTCTCTTTCTGTATCCCTGACCTCGGCTAGTTTTCTGACTATTCTCGGGTTTGTTAAGTCTGGCCATTCAATGCCCGGTAAGACGTTACCCTTAATTCTAGGGTGTGATACTATCCAAATGTCTATTAATGCTTGCTCCTACGCTCATATTGACGATGGCAGGTACTTCTGGCATACGTTGTAAAATGTATGAAAGACTGTCTAAAATACATACAAATGTCTACACCAATGTCATGAATTATATTATGTTACAAAACTGTTAAGTATTCATACTCGTTGTATTTCTCTGATAAAACTCCAATAAAAAATTATATATGGAAAAAAAAGAAAAATCCATAGTCTCATTAAGCCCCCCAGGGGCCAAAGTCCTTAGTTTGAAGATCCAAGCTGACTGTGCTTTAAGTGGTCTCCTTTTTCTATTAGACGCAGGGCCGGCGCGTCCATAAGGCGGCACAGGCGGCCGCCTTAGGGCGCACGGGCTCTGGGGGCGCAAAATTTCAGTGACCGGCAGGAGGGAAGCTCTCCCTCCTGCCAGCCACCATCTCGGCCCCCGGCGCGGTTGTGCTGTGCGGAGATCAGACGCGGCGAGGGAGCTCTAATCTCACCGCTCTGCTCCCTCGCGCGCTGTCTGCTGATACCGCGGGAGCCGAAATATGACGTCATATTCCGGCTCCCGCGGTATCAGCAGGCAGCGTGCAAGGGAGCAGAGCGGTGAGATTAGAGCTCCCTCGCCGCGTCTGATCTCCGCACAGCACAGCCGCACGCCGCTCAGCAGGACCCCAGGGAAGGATGCATCATCCACACCAGCTCTCCAGGTAAGGAGGCTGGGTGGGAAATGTATATTTATTAAAATAATTAGTGAATGTATGTGATGTGTGTCTGTGAGTGTCTGTGTGTGTGTCTGTGATTGACAGTGTGTGTGTCTGTGTGTGTCTGTGAGTGTCTGTGTGTGTGTCTGTGAGTGACAGTGTGTGTGTCTGTGAGTGTCTGTGTGTGTGTGTCTGTGATTGACAGTGTGTGTGTCTGTGAGTGTCTGTGAGTGTCTGTGTGTGTCTGTGAGTGTCTGTGTGTGTGTCTGTGAGTGTCTGTGTGTGTGTCTGTGATTGACAGTGTGTGTGTCTGTGATTGACAGTGTGTGTGTCTGTGAGTGTCTGTGAGTGACAGTGTGTGTGTCTGTGAGTGACAGTGTGTGTGTCTGTGAGTGACAGTGTGTGTGTCTGTGAGTGTCTGTGTGTGTGTCTGTGAGTGACAGCGTGTGTGTCTGTGAGTGTCTGCGTGTGTGTCTGTGAGTGACAGCGTGTGCGTCTGTGAGTGACAGCGTGTGCGTCTGTGAGTGACAGCATGTGCGTCTGTGAGTGACAGCGTGTGCGTCTGTGAGTGACAGCGTGTGCGTCTGTGAGTGACAGCGTGTGCGTCTGTGAGTGACAGAGTGTGCGTCTGTGAGTGACAGCGTGCGTCTATGAGTGACAGCGTGTGTGAGTGAGTGCGTCTGTGTGTGTGCATGTGAGTTTAGGAGTGTGTCTGTCAGTGTATGATGAGTGTGTTTGTCAGTGTATGAGTGTGTGTCTGTCAAGTCAGTGAGAGTATGTTTGTCATTGAGTATGTGTGTGACTATCCGTGTGTCTGTCAATGAGTGTCAATGAGTCTGTGTCTGTCAGTGACGTCTGTGTGTTTGTCATTGAGCGTGTGACTGTCAGTGTGTACAGAGTGTAGCGGAGCAGAGCGCAGTACAGGAGCTTCTGTTTCCTGTACCTGGCCAGACTGACAGGAGGTGCTCACAGAGAGAGCACTCCCTGTCAGTTCGGCCGGGTACAGAAAACTGAAGCTCCTTTAGGGGATCTGCTCCGCTAGGCAATGCAACAATAGAGGTAGAAGGCACACCAGGAAGGGGAGTGTAACCACTAATGGGGTGTGGGGTGCACCAAGGGACAGGGAGGGAATGGGAGAGAAACACCAAGAGACAGGGAAAAGAGGGGGGAGGGGAGAAGAACACTAAGGGGCAGGAAGGGACCACTATTGGTCGGGGAGGGGAGCGGGGCTGGTTAAGAGGCACATAGGTGAAGATGTTTTTTTTGGGGGGGCGGAAAAATGCATCTTCGCCTATGTACCTAAAAATCCAAGCACCGGCCCTGATTAGACGTGTGTTTACTAACAGGAACCCATTTGAGCCCTATTACCTCCAAAAGCCTATTATCCAAATTGTGATATTGTCTAAAATGAGGGGTGATCAAGTTTGGGATTCTAATATTTTTAATGGATGATCTGTGCTCCAAAAACCTCTTCTTTGGTGGTCTAGTGGTTTGACCGACATACTGCAACCCACATGGACACGTTAGATGATACCCAACAAATGGTGGTGTTACGTGTAATCTTGTGGGTCACAGCACGCCGTGATAGGGAGGTATTGGACACACAGTAATCTGCTTCTTCTCTAATGAACCGACAAGGGGGGCATTTCAAGGTGCCACATCCAAATGTACCGGGTTCTAATTGTTCTACTGAAGTATTTTGTATTATATCTTTTAATTTAGTTGGAGCTAATACATTTTCCTCTTCATCTCCTAGAATGCGTTATCTTGTGACAAAAAGTAAAAAGGTGTCTGATTTATTGGGGGTCCACCAATGAGAGCCAGGGGTTCAACCCTCTAATTTCCATTCTAGATCTTTAGTTTCTGTGAATTGATGCAATGAGCCGTGAAATCGCCCAGAAACAACCAGCAGTAATCGCTTTCCCGTTTATGGAATGAATAAATAAAAAATAACAGGACCCGCCATCGAGTCGGATGGCCCTCTTCACATTTTATTCCATTTTAGCTAGGGCAGTAATATGAGGTTTAATAAACACCCACATGGATGTTAAAATGGCTGTAGTGAAAGCCTTCATTACCCTGGGACCTGGAGGGAACTAAGTGCCAGGATAAAAGGGCTTCTGTTACATTGTCCATTGAGATACAGAGGGAGAGAGTTGTTATATAAAGTATATAGAGTGACGGAGTTCCTGTATTGAGATACAGTGAGAGAGTTGTTATATAAAGTATATAAAGTGACAGAGTTCCTGTATTGAGATACAGTGAGAGAGTTGTTATATAAAGTATATAAAGTGACAGAGTTCCTGTATTGAGATGCAGTGAGAGAGTTGTTATATAAAGTATATAAAGTGACAGAGTTCCTCTATTGAGATACAGTGAGAGAGTTGTTATATAAAGTATATAAAGTGACAGAGTTCCTCTATTGAGATACAGTGAGAGAGTTGTTATATAAAGTATATAAAGTGACAGAGTTCCTGTATTGAGATACAGAGGGAGAGAGTTGTTATATAAAGTATATAAAGTGACAGAGTTCCTCTATTGAGATACAGTGAGAGAGTTGTTATATAAAGTAT
The DNA here is from genome assembly GCF_036172605.1 of Pelobates fuscus. Classification (NCBI taxonomy): domain Eukaryota; kingdom Metazoa; phylum Chordata; class Amphibia; order Anura; family Pelobatidae; genus Pelobates; species Pelobates fuscus. Next base: position 381,798,167 of record NC_086321.1, read on the forward strand.
ATAAAGTGACAGAGTTCCTGTATTGAGATACAGTGAGAGGGTTGTTATATAAAGTATATAAAGTGACAGAGTTCCTGTATTGAGATACAGTGAGAGAGTTGTTATATTAAGTATATAAAGTGACAGAGTTCCTGTATTGAGATACAGAGGGAGAGAGTTGTTATATAAAGTATATAAAGTGACGGAGTTCCTCTATTGAGATACAGTGAGAGAGTTGTTATATAAAGTATATAAAGTGACAGAGTTCCTGTATTGAGATACAGTGAGAGAGTTGTTATATTAAGTATATAAAGTGACAGAGTTCCTGTATTGAGTTACAGTGAGAGAGTTGTTATATAAAGTATATAAAGTGACAGAGTTCCTGTATTGAGATACAGTGAGAGAGTTGTTATATAAAGTATATAAAGTGACAGAGTTCCTCTATTGAGATACAGAGGGAGAGAGTTGTTATATAAAGTATATAAAGTGACGGAGTTCCTGTATTGAGATACAGAGGGAGAGAGTTGTTATATAAAGTATATAAAGTGACAGAGTTCCTCTATTGAGATACAGTGAGAGAGTTGTTATATAAAGTATATAAAGTGACAGAGTTCCTGTATTGAGATGCAGTGAGAGAGTTGTTATATAAAGTATATAAAGTGACAGAGTTCCTCTATTGAGACACAGTGAGAGAGTTGTTATATAAAGTATATAAAGTGACAGAGTTCCTGTATTGAGATACAGTGAGAGAGTTGTTATATAAAGTATATAAAGTGACAGAGTTCCTGTATTGAGATACAGTGAGAGAGTTGTTATATAAAGTATATAAAGTGACGGAGTTCCTCTATTGAGATGCAGTGAGAGAGTTGTTATATAAAGTATATAAAGTGACAGAGTTCCTGTATTGAGTTACAGTGAGAGAGTTGTTATATAAAGTATATAAAGTGACAGAGTTCCTGTATTGAGATGCAGTGAGAGAGTTGTTATATAAAGTATATAAAGTGACAGAGTTCCTGTATTGAGATGCAGTGAGAGAGTTGTTATATAAAGTATATAAAGTGACAGAGTTCCTGTATTGAGATGCAGTGAGAGAGTTGTTATATAAAGTATATAAAGTGACAGAGTTCCTGTATTGAGATGCAGTGAGAGAGTTGTTATATAAAGTATATAAAGTGACAGAGTTCCTGTATTGAGATACAGTGAGAGAGTTGTTATATAAAGTATATAAAGTGACAGAGTTCCTGTATTGAGATGCAGTGAGAGAGTTGTTATATAAAGTATATAAAGTGACAGAGTTCCTCTATTGAGATACAATGAGAGAGTTGTTATATAAAGTATATAAAGTGACAGAGTTCCTCTATTGAGATACAATGAGAGAGTTGTTATATAAAGTATATAAAGTGACAGAGTTCCTCTATTGAGATACAGTGAGAGAGTTGTTATATAAAGTATATAAAGTGACAGAGTTCCTCTATTGAGATACAGTGAGAGAGTTGTTATATAAAGTATATAAAGTGACAGAGTTCCTGTATTGAGATGCAGTGAGAGAGTTGTTATATAAAGTATATAAAGTGACAGAGTTCCTGTATTGAGATGCAGTGAGAGAGTTGTTATATAAAGTATATAAAGTGACAGAGTTCCTGTATTGAGATGCAGTGAGAGAGTTGTTATATAAAGTATATAAAGTGACGGAGTTCCTGTATTGAGATACAGTGAGAGAGTTGTTATATAAAGTATATAAAGTGACAGAGTTCCTGTATTGAGATGCAGTGAGAGAGTTGTTATATAAAGTATATAAAGTGACAGAGTTCCTCTATTGAGATACAATGAGAGAGTTGTTATATAAAGTATATAAAGTGACAGAGTTCCTCTATAGAGACACAATGAGAGAGTTGTTATATAAAGTATATAAAGTGACAGAGTTCCTCTATTGAGATACAGTGAGAGAGTTGTTATATAAAGTATATAAAGTGACAGAGTTCCTCTATTGAGATACAGTGAGAGAGTTGTTATATAAAGTATATAAAGTGACAGAGTTCCTGTATTGAGATGCAGTGAGAGAGTTGTTATATAAAGTATATAAAGTGACAGAGTTCCTGTATTGAGATGCAGTGAGAGAGTTGTTATATAAAGTATATAAAGTGACAGAGTTCCTGTATTGAGATGCAGTGAGAGAGTTGTTATATAAAGTATATAAAGTGACGGAGTTCCTGTATTGAGATACAGTGAGAGAGTTGTTATATAAAGTATATAAAGTGACAGAGTTCCTGTATTGAGATGCAGTGAGAGAGTTGTTATATAAAGTATATAAAGTGACAGAGTTCCTCTATTGAGATACAATGAGAGAGTTGTTATATAAAGTATATAAAGTGACGGAGTTCCTGTATTGAGATACAGTGAGAGAGTTGTTATATAAAGTATATAAAGTGACAGAGTTCCTCTATTGAGATACAATGAGAGAGTTGTTATATAAAGTATATAAAGTGACGGAGTTCCTGTATTGAGATACAGTGAGAGAGTTGTTATATTAAGTATATAAAGTGACAGAGTTCCTCTATTGAGATACAATGAGAGAGTTGTTATATAAAGTATATAAAGTGACAGAGTTCCTCTATAGAGACACAGTGAGAGAGTTGTTATATAAAGTATATAAAGTGACAGAGTTCCTCTATAGAGACACAGTGAGAGAGTTGTTATATAAAGTATATAAAGTGACAGGGTTCCTGTATTGAGATACAGTGAGAGAGTTGTTATATAAAGTATATAAAGTGACAGAGTTCCTGTATTGAGATACAGTGAGAGAGTTGTTATGTAAAGTATATAAAGTGACAGAGTTCCTGTATTGAGATACAGTAAGAGAGTTGTTATATAAAGTATATAAAGTGACAGAGTTCCTGTATTGAGATACAGTGAGAGAGTTGTTATATAAAGTATATAAAGTGACAGAGTTCCTGTATTGAGATGCAGTGAGAGAGTTGTTATATAAAGTATATAAAATAAAGTTCCTGTATTGAGATACAGTGAGAGAGTTGTTATATAAAGTATATAAAGTGACATAGTTCCTGTATTGAGATACAGTGAGAGAGTTGTTATATAAAGTATATAAAGTGACAGGGTTCCTGTATTGAGATACAGTGAGAGAGTTGTTATATAAAGTATATAAAGTGACAGAGTTCCTGTATTGAGATACAGTGAGAGAGTTGTTATGTAAAGTATATAAAGTGACAGAGTTCCTGTATTGAGATACAGTAAGAGAGTTGTTATATAAAGTATATAAAGTGACAGAGTTCCTGTATTGAGATACAGTGAGAGAGTTGTTATATAAAGTATATAAAGTGACAGAGTTCCTGTATTGAGATACAGTGAGAGAGTTGTTATATAAAGTATATAAAGTGACAGGGTTCCTGTATTGAGATACAGTGAGAGAGTTGTTATATAAAGTATATAAAGTGACAGAGTTCCTGTATTGAGATGCAGTGAGAGAGTTGTTATATAAAGTATATAAAGTGACAGGGTTCCTGTATTGAGATACAGTGAGAGAGTTGTTATATAAAGTATATAAAGTGACAGAGTTCCTGTATTGAGATACAGTGAGAGAGTTGTTATATAAAGTATATAAAGTGACAGAGTTCCTGTATTGAGATACAATGAGAGAGTTGTTATATAAAGTATATAAAGTGACGGAGTTCCTGTATTGAGATACAGTGAGAGAGTTGTTATATAAAGTATATAAAGTGACAGAGTTCCTCTATTGAGATACAATGAGAGAGTTGTTATATAAAGTATATAAAGTGACGGAGTTCCTGTATTGAGATACAGTGAGAGAGTTGTTATATAAAGTATATAAAGTGACAGAGTTCCTCTATTGAGATACAATGAGAGAGTTGTTATATAAAGTATATAAAGTGACGGAGTTCCTGTATTGAGATACAGTGAGAGAGTTGTTATATTAAGTATATAAAGTGACAGAGTTCCTCTATTGAGATACAATGAGAGAGTTGTTATATAAAGTATATAAAGTGACAGAGTTCCTCTATAGAGACACAGTGAGAGAGTTGTTATATAAAGTATATAAAGTGACAGAGTTCCTCTATAGAGACACAGTGAGAGAGTTGTTATATAAAGTATATAAAGTGACAGGGTTCCTGTATTGAGATACAGTGAGAGAGTTGTTATATAAAGTATATAAAGTGACAGAGTTCCTGTATTGAGATACAGTGAGAGAGTTGTTATGTAAAGTATATAAAGTGACAGAGTTCCTGTATTGAGATACAGTAAGAGAGTTGTTATATAAAGTATATAAAGTGACAGAGTTCCTGTATTGAGATACAGTGAGAGAGTTGTTATATAAAGTATATAAAGTGACAGAGTTCCTGTATTGAGATGCAGTGAGAGAGTTGTTATATAAAGTATATAAAATAAAGTTCCTGTATTGAGATACAGTGAGAGAGTTGTTATATAAAGTATATAAAGTGACATAGTTCCTGTATTGAGATACTGTGAGAGAGTTGTTATATAAAGTATATAAAGTGACAGGGTTCCTGTATTGAGATACAGTGAGAGAGTTGTTATATAAAGTATATAAAGTGACAGAGTTCCTGTATTGAGATACAGTGAGAGAGTTGTTATGTAAAGTATATAAAGTGACAGAGTTCCTGTATTGAGATACAGTAAGAGAGTTGTTATATAAAGTATATAAAGTGACAGAGTTCCTGTATTGAGATACAGTGAGAGAGTTGTTATATAAAGTATATAAAGTGACAGAGTTCCTGTATTGAGATGCAGTGAGAGAGTTGTTATATAAAGTATATAAAGTGACAGGGTTCCTGTATTGAGATACAGTGAGAGAGTTGTTATATAAAGTATATAAAGTGACAGAGTTCCTGTATTGAGATACAGTGAGAGAGTTGTTATATAAAGTATATAAAGTGACAGAGTTCCTGTATTGAGATACAATGAGAGAGTTGTTATATAAAGTATATAAAGTGACGGAGTTCCTGTATTGAGATACAGTGAGAGAGTTGTTATATAAAGTATATAAAGTGACAGAGTTCCTCTATTGAGATACAATGAGAGAGTTGTTATATAAAGTATATAAAGTGACAGAGTTCCTCTATTGAGATACAGTGAGAGAGTTGTTATATAAAGTATATAGAGTGACAGAGTTCCTGTATTGAGATACAATGAGAGAGTTGTTATATAAAGTATATAAAGTGACAGAGTTCCTGTATTGAGATACAGTGAGAGAGTTGTTATATAAAGTATATAAAGTGACAGAGTTCCTCTATTGAGATACAGTGAGAGAGTTGTTATATAAAGTATATAAAGTGACAGGGTTCCTGTATTGAGATGCAGTGAGAGAGTTGTTATATAAAGTATATAAAGTGACAGAGTTCCTGTATTGAGATACAGTGAGAGAGTTGTTATATAAAGTATATAAAGTGACAGAGTTCCTCTATTAAGATACAGTGAGAGAGTTGTTATATAAAGTATATAAAGTGACAGAGTTCCTCTATAGAGACACAGTGAGAGAGTTGTTATATAAAGTATATAAAGTGACAGGGTTCCTGTATTGAGATACAGTGAGAGAGTTGTTATATAAAGTATATAAAGTGACAGAGTTCCTCTATAGAGACACAGTGAGAGAGTTGTTATATAAAGTATATAAAGTGACAGAGTTCCTCTATTAAGATACAGTGAGAGAGTTGTTATATAAAGTATATAAAGTGACAGAGTTCCTCTATAGAGACACAGTGAGAGAGTTGTTATATAAAGTATATAAAGTGACAGGGTTCCTGTATTGAGATGCAGTGAGAGAGTTGTTATATAAAGTATATAAAGTGACAGAGTTCCTGTATTGAGATACAGTGAGAGAGTTGTTATATAAAGTATATAAAGTGACAGAGTTCCTGTATTGAGCTGCAGTGAGAGAGTTGTTATATAAAGTATATAAAGTGACAGGGTTCCTGTATTGAGATGCAGTGAGAGAGTTGTTATATAAAGTATATAAAGTGACAGGGTTCCTCTATTGAGATGCAGTGAGAGAGTTGTTATATAAAGTATATAAAGTGACAGAGTTCCTCTATAGAGACACAGTAAGAGGGTTGTTATATAAAGTATATAAAGTGACAGAGTTCCTGTATTGAGATACAGTGAGAGAGTTGTTATATAAAGTATATAAAGTGACAGAGTTCCTCTATAGAGACACAGTAAGAGGGTTGTTATATAAAGTATATAAAGTGACAGAGTTCCTGTATTGAGATACAGTGAGAGAGTTGTTATACAAAGTATATAAAGTGACAGAGTTCCTCTATAGAGACACAGTAAGAGGGTTGTTATATAAAGTATATAAAGTGACAGAGTTCCTGTATTGAGATACAGTGAGAGAGTTGTTATACAAAGTATATAAAGTGACAGGGTTCCTGTATTGAGATGCAGTGAGAGAGTTGTTATATAAAGTATATAAAGTGACAGAGTTCCTCTATAGAGACACAGTAAGAGGGTTGTTATATAAAGTATATAAAGTATATAAAGTGACAGAGTTCCTGTATTGAGATACAGTGAGAGAGTTGTTATATAAAGTATATAAAGTGACAGAGTTCCTCTATAGAGACACAGTAAGAGGGTTGTTATATAAAGTATATAAAGTGACAGAGTTCCTGTATTGAGACACAGTAAGAGAGTTGTTATATAAAGTATATAAAGTGACAGGGTTCCTGTATTGAGATACAGTGAGAGAGTTGTTATATAAAGTATATAAAGTGACAGAGTTCCTCTATAGAGACACAGTAAGAGGGTTGTTATATAAAGTATATAAAGTGACAGGGTTCCTGTATTGAGATACAGTGAGAGAGTTGTTATATAAAGTATATAAAATAAAGTTCCTGTAGTGGATGTTTAAATAGTTTTTGTTTTTTTTATATTTTATTTCTCGATAGACGGTGATATAAGTTTCAGTGATATTGTATTACTGAGTATACTGAGTACACAGCAGGCTCACTATATGTATATCTGTTACACTCGCAAGTAAAGGTTTATTTAAAGTCTGAATCTACATTATAAAACACAAACTACAATTATTCCGATCCGAAAATGGAAAAAGAGAAACATCCCAATTAAACAGTTTTTCTAATTAGCCAAACAAACCTCGTTACTTCCAAACATCTCACGCCTACACACAGCGCACTTCTTCCTTAAAATGGGCTTCAAAGACGCCCAAACGTGTAACGAATATCTCCTTAATGAGCACCCCAGGTATTTACTGTCCGTCTCCGACAGATTCTCTCAATACATGAAAGCATAATATATTCATGTATGTACACCTATATACCGGCCGGGACGGGTAGATGGTCACTCTGAATCACATCCATTTACAAATGACTGCAGTGGGAATGCAATGCATTATGGAACCCGGGCCGTGCAATGGTTAAATATTGTATTGATTTCATTCTATAACAGTATTGTAGCCTATGAATAAATTTAAATAATTGCTATTACAGTTAGTTTCACACAAGAATATAGTTAATAATGTGCTTCTGGGGAATACTGAGGTTATGCTAATGTCGAACTGGAAAGAAAAAAAAACAACTCTTTATAATTCTACATCAATTCGCTTTCAAGTACACAAAGCGAACGAAAAAACCCCGCTATTTATAATTTGCATTCCAAAGGTCAAAATAAGCAAAACTGCAGAATAAAATATCTGCTGTGGCTAATGAATAAATATCTGTTTTTACTGTGTGGTACAAGCTCCAATCTTTATTAATGGCAGTGGCTGAGTATCATATGTACGTCTTCGGATCGAGGGATGTACGTGGTGCGTCAGTAGGCTTTTCTCTGGGTGAAAGTCAACAGTCATGCAGTGTGTGTGAGTGTTCTGGGGATGTAGTGTGTGTGTGTGCTGGGGATGCATGCAGTGTATGTGTGTGTCCTGGGGATGCAGTGTGTGTGAATGTACTGGGGATACAGTGTGCGTGAGTGTCCTGGGGATGCAGTGTATGTGTGTGTCCTGGGGATGCAGTGTATGTGTGTGTCCTGGGGATGCAGTGTATGTGTGTGTCCTGGGGATGCAGTGTATGTGTGTGTCCTGGGGATGCAGTGTGTGTGTGTGTCATGGGGATGTAGTGTGTGTGTTAGCTAGGGATGCACAGTGTATGTGCTGGGGATGTATTATTGGAAGTGTGTGGGAGGGTGAGATGGGGCTTAAGGGGACACTGTAGGCACTATAGCTATTTAATCTCTTTGAAGTGGCTGGAGTTTTCTGATGCTGTCCCTCCATTCAGCGTTAAACCATTTTCGACCCATTTACCACAAGATGAGGGTTCTTTGCCACCCACAGAGATTGCACACTTCCTTGTAGTCATCCCGATTCATACCGGCAATGGGAGCTATGATTGGCTAAAAGCAATCGGCCTCTCCAGTCCCCTCTATTGATGCTCCTGATAGAATCTCTACGCTGTGTTGGTTAAATCACCAGCAGATCATGTTTAGAATAAAATGGTGCTTACCGGCAGTGTTGGAGTTATTGACTATGATAGACTTGCCTTTGAGGGCGAATATTTGGGACACGTCTTCTTCCTTATGTTATATCCACCTCCAGCTCAAACAAGCTTTGAATCTATGAGAATTTCAGGTAGTTGGATATATCTCGATAGGTGCATCCTCGGTGAGCTGGTCTGACCTTGGTTTCCAGTTCTAAAGCAGTGCTGTTATCATTTTCTAATTACTGAAGCCCAGTCCAGTATGGTTATTTTACGCTCCATTACATTGGACCACATTCAACTTTTTCACAATTTACCTTGACTGCAGACCTTTCTCCAGGACATATTTACCGGCCTTTTATAATGTGGTATACCCACCAGCAAGGTCCATAATGCCCATCTCCGCCAGCACTGACCATAATGTGGTGTACCCCCTCCCCACCAGTACTGTCCATAATGCGGTATACCCCTATCCCCCACCAACACTGTCCATAATGCGGTGTACCCCCCTTCCACCAGCACTGTCCATAATGTGGTGTAAACCCCTCCTCACCTGCACTGTCCATATTGCGGTGTACCCCCCTCCCGCCAGCACTGTCCATAATGCAGTGTACCCCCTCCCCACAAACACTGTCTACAATGCTGTATACCCCTATCCCCACCAGCACTGTCTATAATGTGGTGTACCCCTATCCCCACCAGCACTGTCTATAATGTGGTGTACCCCTATCCCCACCAGCACTGTCCATAATGCGGTGTACCCCTATCCCCACCAGCACTGTCTATAATGTGGTGTACCCCTATCCCCACCAGCACTGTCTATAATGTGGTGTACCCCTATCCCCACCAGCACTGTCTATAATGTGGTGTACCCCTATCCCCACCAGCACTGTCCATAATGCGGTGTACCCCTATCCCCACCAGCACTGTCTATAATGCAGTGTACCCCTATCCCCACCAGCACTGTCTATAATGCGGTGTACCCCTATCCCCACCAGCACTGTCTATAATGCGGTGTACCCCTATCCCCACCAGCACTGTCTATAATGTGGTGTACCCCTATCCCCACCAGCACTGTCTACAATGCTGTATACCCCTATCCCCACCAGCACTGTCCATAATGTGGTGTACCCCTATCCCCACCAGCACTGTCTATAATGTGGTGTACCCCTATCCCCACCAGCACTGTCCATAATGCGGTGTACCCCTATCCCCACCAGCACTGTCTATAATGCGGTGTACCCCTATCCCCACCAGCACTGTCTATAATGTGGTGTACCCCTATCCCCACCAGCACTATCTATAATGCGGTGTACCCCTATCCCCACCAGCACTGTCCATAATGCGGTGTACCCCTATCTCCACCAGCACTGTCTATAATGCGGTGTACCCCTATCCCCACCAGCATTGTCCATAATGCGGTGTACCCCTATCCCCACCAGCACTGTCTATAATGCGGTGTACCCCTATCCCCACCAGCACTGTCTATAATGCGGTGTACCCCTATCCCCACCAGCACTGTCTATAATGTGGTGTACCCCTATCCCCACCAGCACTGTCTACAATGCTGTATACCCCTATCCCCACCAGCACTGTCTACAATGCTGTATACCCCTATCCCCACCAGCACTGTCCATAATGTGGTGTACCCCTATCCCCACCAGCACTGTCTATAATGTGGTGTACCCCTATCCCCACCAGCACTGTCCATAATGCGGTGTACCCCTATCCCCACCAGCACTGTCTATAATGCGGTGTACCCCTATCCCCACCAGCACTGTCTATAATGTGGTGTACCCCTATCCCCACCAGCACTATCTATAATGCGGTGTACCCCTATCCCCACCAGCATTGTCCATAATGTGGTGTACCCCTATCCCCACCAGCATTGTCCATAATGTGGTGTACCCCTATCCCCACCAGCACTGTCTATAATGCGGTGTACCCCTATCCCCACCAGCACTGTCCATAATGTGGTGTACCCCTATCCCCACCAGCACTGTCTATAATGCGGTGTACCCCTATCCCCACCAGCACTGTCCATAATGTGGTGTACCCCTATCCCCACCAGCACTGTCCATAATGTGGTGTACCCCTATCCCCACCAGCACTGTCCATATCTTTCTACCTTACTATGGGCCGCTGTTACGGTCAGCACGTTTCTTTTCTGGCTCGCTGCCGCCATCTTTATAGTCCAGACAAATGTCCGTGCAGAATAAATCCACGGAGGGTATTACTGTCCATAGCTTTCAACCAACGAACATCAGGCTTTTACAGAAACACGAAGCTGGATCCTGTCTAAAACTTTGTTTATCAAAACGTAAAAGGTGAATCTTTATTTAGTTCTGTTTTATACCTTTGTTCTCACTAGAACGTGTGATGCTGGGTGAGAGAGCTCCTTTCTGCTATAATACACGCGCTGTCTGTTTGTTCTCTCAGTATCGCTGTGCAGCCTCTTTTATATATTTCTCTTTCATATTCTTTGTTCTGGCAGTTTGCTTTCTATTCGCATTCTTTATATAACAAAATACGTCTCTATATATTACTGTCACCATACGTCGGAGCCGGACCCTACCATGTGATGGTGTCGCTGTATAAATGTCTGTCGTATTGAGATTCCTGCACTACTTTCAGTTTGCTTTGTCTACAAGGATAATCTCTATATCACAGAATTTCCAGCAGTTTTAATATCGCTAGCTTTCGCATGGTTTTTTGGGTAGTCTTTATCTGAAAGGGACATATCTGTGAAAATGTAGGCAGAGAAAAGCTGACATTTTTCAGACTGTTTCTGGAAGAATTGAATAATTATGAACATATTAAAGACCAAAAATGTAATACATTATTTTAAATCACTTTGATAAATCTCCCCCCATTGAATCTCCTCTATTCAGCCCTCTGTGAAGGACGCATTGAAGTAGCTGTCACAGCTTGGTGGTTGTCCTTGCAGTCCTGAATGGGGACTTTGAGAGGATGTGACCTCAAATTATCTCCTCCCGGAGTGTTAATCTGGGTTCTATCAGGACACGCTATACCTACACCCCAGGCCATAGAGGCGGTTGGTTACAAACAGTGGGATTTACCATATTTACTAAATACCAAATTGCAGTGAATTGAAAACAAAATAAAAAAATTTGAGTAAAACGTGCTGATTTAGAAACATTCTCACCTCTACTCACATCCTGAATATTTTAGATTAATTAACGCATTGGTCGTAGATAAACCCCAATATGTGAGAAGAGGATTTGTGTTTGGGCTGAGCCTGAGTGTGTTTTGGGCTAGAATTGATCCGGCACCTGCCTAGTTATGATGTCACTGCGCCACCGGGCACAAATCCTGCCAGTCGGGGTGTGCTGTCTTTTTCCTTCTGGTTTATTTATTAACTGGTTCAATGACCGTGAATATTATTATCATTATTATTATTATTGGTATTTATATAGCTCCAACTTATTCTGTAGCGCTGTACAATATTATAAAGGAGGACATTTAACAATAAATAAGACAGTTACTAATTTTTACAGGAACAATAGGCCAATGAGGACCCTGCTCGAAGGAGCTTACAGTCTAAATGAGGTTTATATGGTGTGGAATCCCCAGCCAGAATATAAGGTGAGTCGGCACTCAGAACGCATTCAGTAAGGTGTTATAATATAACCAGATGTCCGTTGTGTTTTATGCTGTTTACGTTGTCCTATCGTTGGCTATCTGGTGATTACACTTACCTGATCTCACAGCTTTACCTAATTACCCTTCCTCTGCCATTGCCAATACCTGCTAGGCAGAGGGTTATTTTAAAAGTAGGAATTGTCTGGTTTACAAAGTGAATTTCACATTTTTTCTAAAAGCACAAACTCTAAAAATTGCAAGAGAATGGTTCTATGCGGCTGAAACCCCCTTTGAATTCCTGTCAATTCAATTTTTAGTAAATTTCTGATTAGAAGATTGCTGGTACTCACGTGTTGTGATTTTGTGACATATTATTCCACAAGGGAGAGATGTTAGATGTTGGGAAGATAAGAAAGATTTATCTAGGGCTTTGAGCTTTAGAATTCGGAATGTTCTAGATATAAGAGCTCTCCTATCGGGTGTGACCGTACTTCTACAAGGGTTTTATTAACTTTCTCTATTATATACAAACTACTTACAATGTAACATGCGAGGGAGGACACACAGTTACTACAAATTGTCCGTGTCTCAAAGTAGAATTGATTCACTTTGTTACCTAGAGCTATTGTACAGCACTGCAGAATTTGTTGGCGCTTTGTAAATAATAATAATAATAATAATAATAATAATAATAATAAAGAGAATACTGATATTAAAATCTCTTGAAAAAAAGGCTGCAATACATTATTTATTTATTTATTTATTTATTACTGGTATTTATAAAGCGCCAACAGATTCCGCAGCGCTGTACAATTAGTGGAGAACATAAATTAAATATAAACCAGAACATGATCCTACTAATATAACACAAAGGGGAATTATTTAAGCTGGAAATGTCAAAATGTAGAGTTCTGGCCTGGGTGACGGTAGGGGATTTAACCCCTTAAGGACCAAACTTCTGGAATTAAAGGGAATCATGACAAGGGGTTAAATGATTTCTGGATGGTGTTCTGAGAGTTTTTCCTTCCTGCTGCTTCATATTACCAAATAGCCCTTATATCATATTGCCCAGTAGTCCTTATGTCATATTGCCAAGTAGTCCTTCTGTCATATTGCCAAGTAGTCCTTCTGTCATATTGCCCAGTAGTCCTTCTGTCATATTGCCCAGTAGTCCTTATGTCATATTGCCAAGTAATCCTTGTGTCATATTGCCAAGTAGTCCTTCTGTCATATTGCCAAGTAGTCCTTCTGTCATATTGCCCAGTAGTCCTTCTGTCATATTGCCCAGTAGTCCTTATGTCATATTGCCAAGTAGTCCTTGTGTCATATTGCCAAGTAGTCCTTCTGTCATATTGCCAAGTAGTCCTTATGTCATATTGCCAAGTAGTCCTTATGTCATATTACCAAGTAGTCCTTATGTCATATTGCCAAGTAGTCCTTGTGTCATATTGCCAAGTAGTCCTTGTGTCATATTGCCAAGTAGTCCTTATGTCATATTACCAAGTAGTCCTTATGTCATATTGCCAAGTAGTCCTTATATCATATTGCCCAGTAGCCCTTGTGTCATATTGCCCAGTAGTCATTGTGTCATATTGCCAAGTAGTCCTTCTGTCATATTGCCCAGTAGTCCTTATGTCATATTGCCAAGTAGTCCTTGTGTCATATTGCCAAGTAGTCCTTGTGTCATATTGCCCAGTAGTCCTTGTGTCATATTGCCCAGTAGTCCTTCTGTCATATTGCCAAGTAGTCCTTATGTCATATTGCCAAGTAGTCCTTGTGTCATATTGCCAAGTAGTCCTTCTGTCATATTGCCCAGTAGTCCTTATGTCATATTGCCAAGTAGTCCTTGTGTCATATTGCCCAGTAGTCCTTGTGTTATATTGCCAAGTAGTCCTTATGTCATATTGCCAAGTAGTCCTTCTGTCATATTGCCCAGTAGTCCTTATGTCATATTGCCAAGTAGTCCTTGTGTCATATTGCCAAGTAGTCCTTGTGTCATATTGCCCAGTAGTCCTTGTGTCATATTGCCCAGTAGTCCTTCTGTCATATTGCCAAGTAGTCCTTATGTCATATTGCCAAGTAGTCCTTGTGTCATATTGCCAAGTAGTCCTTGTGTCATATTGCCCAGTAGTCCTTCTGTCATATTGCCAAGTAGTCCTTATGTCATATTGCCAAGTAGTCCTTGTGTCATATTGCCAAGTAGTCCTTGTGTCATATTGCCAAGTAGTCCTTCTGTCATATTGCCCAGTAGTCCTTATGTCATATTGCCCAGTAGTCCTTATGTCATATTGCCAAGTAGTCCTTATGTCATATTGCCAAGTAGTCCTTGTGTCATATTACCAAGTAGCCCTTATATCATATTGCCCAGTAGTCCTTATGTCATATTGCCAAGTAGTCCTTATATCATATTGCCCAGTAGTCCTTGTGTCATATTGCCAAGTAGTCCTTCTGTCATATTGCCCAGTAGTCCTTATGTCATATTGCCAAGTAGTCCTTGTGTTATATTGCCAAGTAGTCCTTATGTCATATTGCCCAGTAGTCCTTATGTCATATTGCCAAGTAGTCCTTGTGTCATATTGCCCAGTAGTCCTTGTGTCATATTGCCAAGTAGTCCTTATGTCATATTGCCAAGTAGTCCTTGTGTCATATTACCAAGTAGCCCTTATATCATATTGCCCAGTAGTCCTTATGTCATATTGCCAAGTAGTCCTTATATCATATTGCCCAGTAGTCCTTGTGTCATATTGCCAAGTAGTCCTTCTGTCATATTGCCCAGTAGTCCTTATATCATATTGCCAAGTAGTCCTTATGGCATATTGCCAAGTAGTCCTTATATCATATTGCCCAGTAGTCCTTGTGTTATATTGCCAAGTAGTCCTTATGTCATATTGCCCAGTAGTCCTTATGTCATATTGCCCAGTAGTCCTTATGTCATATTGCCAAATAGTCCTTGTGTTATATTGCCAAGTAGTCCTTATGTCATATTGCCCAGTAGTCCTTATGTCATATTGCCCAGTAGTCCTTATGTCATATTGCCAAGTAGTCCTTGTGTCATATTGCCAAGTAGTCCTTATGTCATATTGCCCAGTAGTCCTTATGTCATATTGCCCAGTAGTCCTTATGTCATATTGCCAAGTAGTCCTTGTGTCATATTACCAAGTAGCCCTTATATCATATTGCCCAGTAGTCCTTATGTCATATTGCCAAGTAGTCCTTATATCATATTGCCCAGTAGTCCTTGTGTCATATTGCCAAGTAGTCCTTCTGTCATATTGCCCAGTAGTCCTTATGTCATATTGCCAAGTAGTCCTTATATCATATTGCCCAGTAGTCCTTATGTCATATTGCCAAGTAGTCCTTATATCATATTGCCCAGTAGTCCTTGTGTCATATTGCCAAGTAGTCCTTCTGTCATATTGCCCAGTAGTCCTTATGTCATATTGCCAAGTAGTCCTTCTGTCATATTGCCCAGTAGTCCTTCTGTCATATTGCCCAGTAGTCCTTATGTCATATTGCCAAGTAGTCCTTGTGTCATATTGCCAAGTAGTCCTTCTGTCATATTGCCAAGTAGTCCTTATGTCATATTGCCAAGTAGTCCTTATGTCATATTACCAAGTAGTCCTTATGTCATATTGCCAAGTAGTCCTTGTGTCATATTGCCAAGTAGTCCTTGTGTCATATTGCCAAGTAGTCCTTATGTCATATTACCAAGTAGTCCTTATGTCATATTGCCAAGTAGTCCTTATATCATATTGCCCAGTAGCCCTTGTGTCATATTGCCCAGTAGTCATTGTGTCATATTGCCAAGTAGTCCTTCTGTCATATTGCCCAGTAGTCCTTATGTCATATTGCCAAGTAGTCCTTGTGTCATATTGCCAAGTAGTCCTTGTGTCATATTGCCCAGTAGTCCTTGTGTCATATTGCCCAGTAGTCCTTCTGTCATATTGCCAAGTAGTCCTTATGTCATATTGCCAAGTAGTCCTTGTGTCATATTGCCAAGTAGTCCTTCTGTCATATTGCCCAGTAGTCCTTATGTCATATTGCCAAGTAGTCCTTGTGTCATATTGCCCAGTAGTCCTTGTGTTATATTGCCAAGTAGTCCTTATGTCATATTGCCAAGTAGTCCTTCTGTCATATTGCCCAGTAGTCCTTATGTCATATTGCCAAGTAGTCCTTGTGTCATATTGCCAAGTAGTCCTTGTGTCATATTGCCCAGTAGTCCTTGTGTCATATTGCCCAGTAGTCCTTCTGTCATATTGCCAAGTAGTCCTTATGTCATATTGCCAAGTAGTCCTTGTGTCATATTGCCAAGTAGTCCTTGTGTCATATTGCCCAGTAGTCCTTCTGTCATATTGCCAAGTAGTCCTTATGTCATATTGCCAAGTAGTCCTTGTGTCATATTGCCAAGTAGTCCTTGTGTCATATTGCCAAGTAGTCCTTCTGTCATATTGCCCAGTAGTCCTTATGTCATATTGCCCAGTAGTCCTTATGTCATATTGCCAAGTAGTCCTTATGTCATATTGCCAAGTAGTCCTTGTGTCATATTACCAAGTAGCCCTTATATCATATTGCCCAGTAGTCCTTATGTCATATTGCCAAGTAGTCCTTATATCATATTGCCCAGTAGTCCTTGTGTCATATTGCCAAGTAGTCCTTCTGTCATATTGCCCAGTAGTCCTTATGTCATATTGCCAAGTAGTCCTTGTGTTATATTGCCAAGTAGTCCTTATGTCATATTGCCCAGTAGTCCTTATGTCATATTGCCAAGTAGTCCTTGTGTCATATTGCCCAGTAGTCCTTGTGTCATATTGCCAAGTAGTCCTTATGTCATATTGCCAAGTAGTCCTTGTGTCATATTACCAAGTAGCCCTTATATCATATTGCCCAGTAGTCCTTATGTCATATTGCCAAGTAGTCCTTATATCATATTGCCCAGTAGTCCTTGTGTCATATTGCCAAGTAGTCCTTCTGTCATATTGCCCAGTAGTCCTTATATCATATTGCCAAGTAGTCCTTATGGCATATTGCCAAGTAGTCCTTATATCATATTGCCCAGTAGTCCTTGTGTTATATTGCCAAGTAGTCCTTATGTCATATTGCCCAGTAGTCCTTATGTCATATTGCCCAGTAGTCCTTATGTCATATTGCCAAATAGTCCTTGTGTTATATTGCCAAGTAGTCCTTATGTCATATTGCCCAGTAGTCCTTATGTCATATTGCCCAGTAGTCCTTATGTCATATTGCCAAGTAGTCCTTGTGTCATATTGCCAAGTAGTCCTTATGTCATATTGCCCAGTAGTCCTTATGTCATATTGCCCAGTAGTCCTTATGTCATATTGCCAAGTAGTCCTTGTGTCATATTACCAAGTAGCCCTTATATCATATTGCCCAGTAGTCCTTATGTCATATTGCCAAGTAGTCCTTATATCATATTGCCCAGTAGTCCTTGTGTCATATTGCCAAGTAGTCCTTCTGTCATATTGCCCAGTAGTCCTTATGTCATATTGCCAAGTAGTCCTTATATCATATTGCCCAGTAGTCCTTATGTCATATTGCCAAGTAGTCCTTATATCATATTGCCCAGTAGTCCTTGTGTCATATTGCCAAGTAGTCCTTCTGTCATATTGCCCAGTAGTCCTTATGTCATATTGCCAAGTAGTCCTTGTGTCATATTGCCAAGTAGTCCTTGTGTTATATTGCCAAGTAGTCCTTGTGTCATATTGCCCAGTAGTCCTTCTGTCATATTGCCCAGTAGTCCTTATGTCATATTGCCCAGTAGTCCTTCTGTCATATTGCCCAGTAGTCCTTATGTCATATTGCCAAGTAGTCCTTGTGTCATATTGCCAAGTAGTCCTTGTGTTATATTGCCAAGTAGTCCTTGTGTCATATTGCCAAGTAGCCCTTATGTCATATTACCAAGTAGTCCTTGTGTCATATTGCCCAGTAGTCCTTGTGTCATATTGCCCAGTAGTCCTTATGTCATATTGCCAAGTAGTCCTTCTGTCATATTGCCCAGTAGTCCTTATGTCATATTGCCAAGTAGTCCTTCTGTCATATTGCCAAGTAGTCCTTGTGTCATATTACCAAGTAGCCCTTATGTCATATTGCCAAGTAGTCCTTATGTCATATTGCCAAGTAGTCCTTGTGTCATATTGCCAAGTAGTCCTTATGTCATATTGCCAAGTAGTCCTTCTGTCATATTGCCAAGTAGTCCTTGTGTCATATTGCCAAGTAGTCCTTATGTCATATTGCCAAGTAGTCCTTGTGTCATATTGCCCAGTAGTCCTTATGTCATATTGCCCAGTAGTCCTTATGTCATATTGCCAAGTAGTCCTTCTGTCATATTGCCAAGTAGTCCTTATGTCATATTGCCCAGTAGTCCTTATGTCATATTGCCAAGTAGTCCTTATGTCATATTGCCAAGTAGTCCTTGTGTCATATTGCCAAGTAGTCCTTGTGTCATATTGCCAAGTAGTCCTTATGTCATATTGCCCAGTAGTCCTTATGTCATATTGCCAAGTAGCCCTTATGTCATATTGCCCAGTAGTCCTTATGTCATATTGCCCAGTAGTCCTTATGTCATATTGCCAAGTAGTCCTTCTGTCATATTGCCAAGTAGTCCTTGTGTCATATTGCCCAGTAGTCCTTGTGTCATATTGCCAAGTAGTCCTTGTGTCATATTGCCCAGTAGTCCTTATATCATATTGCCAAGTAGTCCTTCTGTCATATTGCCCAGTAGTCCTTATGTCATATTGCCAAGTAGTCCTTCTGTCATATTGCCAAGTAGTCCTTATGTCATATTGCCAAGTAGTCCTTGTGTCATATTGCCAAGTAGTCCTTGTGTTATATTGCCAAGTAGTCCTTGTGTCATATTGCCCAGTAGTCCTTGTGTCATATTGCCAAGTAGTCCTTGTGTCATATTGCCCAGTAGTCCTTATGTCATATTGCCAAGTAGTCCTTATGTCATATTGCCAAGTAGTCCTTGTGTCATATTGCCCAGTAGTCCTTATATCATATTGCCAAGTAGTCCTTCTGTCATATTGCCCAGTAGTCCTTATATCATATTGCCAAGTAGTCCTTCTGTCATATTGCCCAGTAGTCCTTGTGTCATATTGCCCAGTAGTCCTTCTGTCATATTGCCAAGTAGTCCTTGTGTCATATTGCCCAGTAGTCCTTGTGTCATATTGCCCAGTAGTCCTTATGTCATATTGCCAAGTAGTCCTTCTGTCATATTGCCAAGTAGCCCTTATGTCATATTGCCAAGTAGTCCTTGTGTCATATTGCCCAGTAGTCCTTATATCATATTGCCAAGTAGTCCTTATGTCATATTGCCAAGTAGTCCTTATGTCATATTGCCCAGTAGTCCTTATGTCATATTGCCAAGTAGCCCTTATGTCATATTGCCAAGTAGTCCTTATGTCATATTGCCAAGTAGTCCTTATATCATATTGCCAAGTAGCCCTTATGTCATATTGCCAAGTAGTCCTTCTGTCATATTGCCAAGTAGCCCTTATGTCATATTGCCAAGTAGTCCTTATGTCATATTGCCAAGTAGTCCTTGTGTCATATTGCCAAGTAGTCCTTATGTCATATTGCCAAGTAGTCCTTATGTCATATTGCCAAGTAGTCCTTATGTCATATTGCCCAGTAGTCCTTATGTCATATTGCCAAGTAGTCCTTATGTCATATTGCCAAGTAGTCCTTATGTCATATTGCCAAGTAGTCCTTATATCATATTGCCAAGTAGCCCTTATGTCATATTGCCAAGTAGTCCTTCTGTCATATTGCCAAGTAGCCCTTATGTCATATTGCCAAGTAGTCCTTATGTCATATTGCCAAGTAGTCCTTGTGTCATATTGCCAAGTAGTCCTTATGTCATATTGCCAAGTAGTCCTTGTCATATTGCCCAGTAGTCCTTATGTCATATTGCCAAGTAGTCCTTATGTCATATTGCCAAGTAGTCCTTATGTCATATTGCCAAGTAGTCCTTATATCATATTGCCAAGTAGCCCTTATGTCATATTGCCAAGTAGTCCTTCTGTCATATTGCCAAGTAGCCCTTATGTCATATTGCCAAGTAGTCCTTATGTCATATTGCCAAGTAGTCCTTGTGTCATATTGCCAAGTAGTCCTTATATCATATTGCCAAGTAGTCCTTGTGTCATATTGCCAAGTAGTCCTTATGTCATATTGCCAAGTAGTCCTTATGTCATATTGCCAAGTAGTCCTTATGTCATATTGCCCAGTAGTCCTTATGTCATATTGCCAAGTAGCCCTTATGTCATATTGCCAAGTAGTCCTTATGTCATATTGCCAAGTAGTCCTTATATCATATTGCCAAGTAGCCCTTATGTCATATTGCCAAGTAGTCCTTCTGTCATATTGCCAAGTAGCCCTTATGTCATATTGCCAAGTAGTCCTTATGTCATATTGCCAAGTAGTCCTTGTGTCATATTGCCAAGTAGTCCTTATGTCATATTGCCAAGTAGTCCTTATGTCATATTGCCAAGTAGTCCTTGTGTCATATTGCCAAGTAGTCCTTATGTCATATTGCCAAGTAGTCCTTATGTCATATTGCCAAGTAGTCCTTATGTCATATTGCCAAGTAGCCCTTATGTCATATTGCCAAGTAGTCCTTCTGTCATATTGCCAAGTAGTCCTTATATCATATTGCCAAGTAGCCCTTATGTCATATTGCCAAGTAGTCCTTCTGTCATATTGCCAAGTAGCCCTTATGTCATATTGCCAAGTAGTCCTTATGTCATATTGCCAAGTAGTCCTTGTGTCATATTACCAAGTAGCCCTTATGTCATATTGCCAAGTAGTCCTTGTGTCATATTGCCAAGTAGCCCTTATGTCATATTGCCCAGTAGCCCTTGTGTCATATTGCCAAGTAGTCCTTGTGTCATATTGCCAAGTAGTCCTTATATCATATTGCCAAGTAGTCCTTATGTCATATTGCCCAGTAGTCCTTATGTCATATTGCCAAGTAGTCCTTATGTCATATTGCCCAGTAGTCCTTATGTCATATTGCCAAGTAGTCCTTATGTCATATTGCCAAGTAGTCCTTATGTCATATTGCCAAGTAGTCCTTATGTCATATTGCCCAGTAGTCCTTGTGTCATATTGCCCAGTAGTCATTGTGTCATATTGCCAAGTAGTCCTTGTGTCATATTGCCAAGTAGTCCTTATGTCATATTGCCAAGTAGTCCTTATGTCATATTGCCAAGTAGTCCTTGTGTCATATTGCCAAGTAGCCCTTATGTCATATTACCAAGTAGTCCTTGTGTCATATTGCCCAGTAGTCCTTGTGTCATATTGCCAAGTAGTCCTTGTGTCATATTGCCAAGTAGCCCTTATGTCATATTACCAAGTAGTCCTTATGTCATATTGCCAAGTAGTCCTTATGTCATATTGCCAAGTAGTCCTTGTGTCATATTGCCAAGTAGCCCTTATGTCATATTACCAAGTAGTCCTTGTGTCATATTGCCCAGTAGTCCTTGTGTCATATTGCCAAGTAGTCCTTGTGTCATATTGCCAAGTAGCCCTTATGTCATATTACCAAGTAGTCCTTGTGTCATATTGCCCAGTAGTCCTTGTGTCATATTGCCAAGTAGTCCTTGTGTCATATTGCCAAGTAGTCCTTATGTCATATTACCAAGTAGTCCTTGTGTTATATTGCCCAGTAGTTCTTGTGTCATATTGCCAAGTAGTCCTTATGTCATATTGCCCATTAGTCCTTGTGTCATATTGCCCAGTAGTACTTCTGTCATATTGCCACTGTAGCGGAGAGGTAGTATAATCCACAAGGTCTCCGCTGGTAGACAGGAAAAGCAGGCAATAATTCACATAGGCAGATACAGCATACAATATTCCAGGTAGCGTTATAAGAATCTTTCCCTCCCAAGAACTAGACGAAACATAGGCTGGGAGTCAACTGAGGTCTTTATTCACAGGTCACAGTATTTATGGGATTCCCCATGCAAGGGGTTTCCCTACAGACATTCCAGGGGTTGTACAGTAGGGGACTACATGGGAAACTGAACAACCTGGGCATTTCTCCCATCAGGCACCGCTGTACGAGAGGGATACACCCACTAGAATATACAGTTAAGTGGATTATCCCCTCGTGCAGCAGAACCAATATTTCACATGAAAATACATAACTTTTATAATATTCGTTAGATTTAAACGAATGGACGTTCGGTAGATAGCTGGGGTCTGAGCGCACATTTCGTGAAAGTACCGCTCAGATCCCAGCTTAAATGACCGAACGCCGCACAAAACACACATTATTTCTAAGTTACATTCAAACTACCGATTGACCTTAGAGAAACACATTACCGAAGGACCGGGGCTCCCGAACGGCTTGGAAGTCCAGTGGTATTCATGCCGTCGAGTAGCCGATTTTAGTTCCAGTCGCTCGACTAACAAATACCGCTGGGCTAACAAAGGATCCAAGATGGCCGACCGCCGCGTGGTCGGTAGTCGAACGACGGCCACCCTGAATCCTCTTAATTACCGATTGCAACAATGTTGCAATCCTTAATGGGAGCCACACGACCTCCTGTGTGTGGTCTCCATTCGGTAGTTTGTTCGTTTCACGAATAGTGTTGAAATTCACTGTTCGTGAAACAATTGCATGAATGCTGGCGGTTTTCATGCCGTCAGCATACGGACGCTATCGTTCACCTGAACCATATACACATAACACACATACGCTTGGTTCTTTAAAGTGGTATACACATATGCAATAACAGGATACATACATAAAGGACAATATACAGTGGCTGTGTAAGCCACAATGCTCCCCCAGAACCAAGTCGGCATACACAGTCTGATCCCAACGGATCGGCTTGGGGATGTCCGGAGGAGTACTCACGGATCATTTGTCAATGTCTGTTTGTCTGGATAACCCGTCGACGTTGCCGTTTTGCTTCCCAGGGCGGTAGTGGATGGTAAAGTCAAAAGGCTGCAGCGCCAAACTCCAGTGCAGCAGCCTGGCATTGTCTCCTGACACCCTGTTTAGCCACACCAACGGGTTGTGATGGTGTTCTGAGAGTTTTCCTTCCTGCTGCTTCATATTACCAAATAGTCCTTGTGTCATATTACCCAGTAGTCCTTGTGTCATATTGCCCAGTAGCCCTTATGTCATATTGCCAAGTAGTCCTTCTGTCATATTGCCAAGTAGTCCTTATGTCATATTGCCAAGTAGTCCTTGTGTCATATTGCCCAGTAGTCCTTCTGTCATATTGCCAAGTAGTCCTTGTGTCATATTGCCAAGTAGTCCTTATGTCATATTGCCAAGTAGTCCTTCTGTCATATTGCCAAGTAGCCCTTATGTCATATTGCCAAGTAGTCCTTATATCATATTGCCAAGTAGTCCTTATGTCATATTGCCAAGTAGTCCTTATGTCATATTGCCAAGTAGTCCTTGTGTCATATTGCCAAGTAGCCCTTATGTCATATTGCCCAGTAGCCCTTCTGTCATATTGCCAAGTAGTCCTTGTGTCATATTACCAAGTAGCCCTTATGTCATATTGCCAAGTAGTCCTTGTGTCATATTGCCAAGTAGCCCTTATGTCATATTGCCAAGTAGTCCTTGTGTCATATTGCCAAGTAGCCCTTATGTCATA
Source organism: Pelobates fuscus (assembly GCF_036172605.1). Classification (NCBI taxonomy): domain Eukaryota; kingdom Metazoa; phylum Chordata; class Amphibia; order Anura; family Pelobatidae; genus Pelobates; species Pelobates fuscus. The sequence continues at coordinate 381,821,865 of NC_086321.1, forward strand.
TTGCCAAGTAGTCCTTGTGTCATATTGCCAAGTAGCCCTTATGTCATATTGCCCAGTAGCCCTTGTGTCATATTGCCAAGTAGTCCTTCTGTCATATTGCCAAGTAGTCTTTATGTCATATTGCCCAGTAGTCCTTATGTCATATTGCCAAGTAGTCCTTATGTCATATTGCCCAGTAGTCCTTATGTCATATTGCCAAGTAGTCCTTATGTCATATTGCCAAGTAGTCCTTGTGTCATATTGCCAAGTAGTCCTTATGTCATATTGCCCAGTAGTCCTTGTGTCATATTGCCAAGTAGTCCTTCTGTCATATTGCCAAGTAGTCCTTATGTCATATTGCCCAGTAGTCCTTCTGTCATATTGCCAAGTAGTCCTTATGTCATATTGCCCAGTAGCTCTTGTGTCATATTGCCAAGTAGTCCTTCTGTCATATTGCCAAGTAGTCCTTGTGTCATATTGCCCAGTAGTCCTTGTGTCATATTGCCAAGTAGTCCTTCTGTCATATTGCCAAGTAGTCCTTATGTCATATTGCCAAGTAGTCCTTCTGTCATATTGTCAAGTAGTCCTTGTGTCATATTGCCCAGTAGTCATTGTGTCATATTGCCCAGTAGTCCTTGTGTCATATTGCCAAGTAGTCCTTATGTCATATTGCCAAGTAGTCCTTATGTCATATTGCCCAGTAGTCCTTGTGTCATATTGCCAAGTAGTCCTTATGTCATATTGCCCAGTAGTCCTTATGTCATATTGCCCAGTAGTCCTTCTGTCATATTGCCAAGTAGTCCTTATGTCATATTGCCAAGTAGTCCTTGTAGCGGATTGGTACCGGGCTGTCCCACGACATGTATGAGAATAAGTGTATTTGGTCATATGGCTGGTTTAATGTGTATGTACATGTATAGAAAGCATGGTATCCGGGTATAATGACAGTTAAATGTATGTAAAGAATTGTATTCCTCTAGTTGTTCGGTAGAATCATTCAAATAAAACAAGGGAATGAAACTACCGAACAACCAGACCACCCAGGAATGAGTGTGCCTCCAATTACCGTTTGCAACAATGTTGCAAACAGGTAATTGGCAATCAGTGCAGTGTGGTCTTTGTCCTCTGGGTGGCCGCCATTCGGGAAACAAACACGTGGCGGCGGCCATCTTAAACTACCGAACAGCGGTGTTTTGCCGTCGAGTGTCTGGAACTAAAATCGGACACTTGACTAGGCAAACACCGCTGAGACCTCCATACTTCCAGAAATTCGTATGGAAACTACCGAATGACCCGCCGTTCGGTAGAAAGAGCCCCATAAACAAGGGAATTCATTCAAACCCTCTCCAGGCTCTATAACACAGGCAATTCGCCTGTTTTCATTCCCTTGTTTGTGACCGACCGCAGGGCCAAAATGCATGGAACTGTTTTCGGATACTTTACCCATGCGGTCGGTCAAATCTTTGGAACCCCATATCTCACGAACCATTCATCCGACTGGGCTAATTTTTAAGTATGTTGGTCCCCCAGAATAGAGCTATCTGGGGATGTTGGATTTGTGGATGTACCCCAAGTATTTAGGGTACATCCAAAACTCGGGGAAAACTGTGTACACAATAAGGGGATTATGATGCTAGAGGAGGGGAGGAGATCTGTGGGAGGTTACTACTTAGAGATTGGATAATGTCTTAAGTGATAGAACCTCCTCCCTTGCATGGGAGAGGGCTTTATAAGGAACTGTGGAATAAAGCTTGTCAGTCTACTCCTGAAACTGTGTGTCGTCCAGTTATTGGGATTGCGATGGGGATACTGCTGTATTACTTTACCTGCTGGAAACCTTGCCTATGGACTTAACATCACCTTGTTCCTGAGCCTCACTGGAATCTCTAGTGGAGAATAGCTGTGCAAGATCGGCTCTCCGCTACATTGGTTGGCAGCGCTGGGATCCAAACTCACAGAGGAACAAGCGTAAATGGAGTACGGATGGAGATTGATTTTTCTGCGCTAAAACGCTCCACGCTAAAGGACCTCCTAGAGGCAAGGGGTATACAAGCCAGCAATAAGAAGAAAGCAGTACTTGTTACAGAACTCATGGCAGAGTACAGAATGGAGGGCGATTCAGTTCCGGCACAGAGGGAGCCGGGAGGAACACCACAAGGATCGGAATTCCAGAGGCAGGTTCAGTTCAGGCTATCCTTTTATGGGGAAAACCCCCCAACAGAAATTGTTACCAGGACAATGGCCGAGGTACAAGAATTCATCCTAAGGACACAGGCACCAGAACAAAGCTCTGCAATTAATGTGCCACAGGAAGGTAAGCCTAAAATACCATACCAGGCTTTTAAAACATATGTGGAGGCAGAGGAAGATATAGACGCTTTCCTGCAAGACTTTGAAAGACTGTGTGCACTGCATAAAATTAACGCAGAGGACTGGGTACCTATTTTGGCCGGAAGGTTAACCGGGAGGGCAGCAGAGGCATATCGGACTGTACCTAATGACGAAATAAGGAATTACAGTAAAGTGAAAGAAATTATACTCGCCAGGTATGCTATAACACCCGATGCATACCGGCGGAGGTTCCGGGATCTAAAGAAAACAGAGAAGGACTCGCACGCAGAGTGGGCATGCCGATTACAGGGGGCAGCGCTCGGGTGGGTGCAAGCTAGCAAGGCACGTTCTATGGAGGATGTAATACAAATGTTGCTGATGGAGCAGTTCTATGAGGGAGTAACCAATGAGGTCCAGGAATGGGTAAGGGACAGAAACCCTACTTCCCTTACCGAGGCGGCTAGGAAAGCGGATGACTACCTGGATGCACGCAGGTCACAAAAACCTGCAGCTCCAAAAGCAACCTTTAAAACATTCGGGGGAAACAACTACACCCCAGCTCCACCGAGACCGCTACCACCACCTCCACCACCCGCTGCACAGCCCCGGTTCCGACAACCCACCGCTGGCCCCTGTCATCACTGCCAGAAGTGGGGACATTATAAAAGGGAATGCCCACAGCTACGGGACCGTTCCACCTGGATTCGTCCAGGCCCACCTCCACCCAGGGCGGCCGCAGCCCACCACTACCAGGACCTAGTCACCACCCCATATGGTTCCGCAGTCCCCATTACTACTGTGGAACAATGGGAGGTACTGCACGAGGCAGATCCGGTCCAGGCCAATGTGGATAATCTACGGCACCATCGACAGACGGTATATCTGAATGGTACAGCAGTCCGGGGATTACGAGATTCGGGAGCCACCATCACTTTGGTACAGAGCCACCTGATTTCAGATCAGGCAAAACTGAACAAAACTGTTGCCGTCCGGGTAGCTGGGGGAGCAGTGTACCGGCTACCTACAGCAAGGGTACATTTACATTGGGGAGCGGGGGCAGGGGAAGTGGAGGTGGGGTTGATGCCACATTTACCGGCGGAGGTTTTATTGGGGAACGATCTGGGGAGGCTCACTTCTGCTTTTGAGCCCCAGTCACCCACCACAGGAGAGGTCAACCCTGTAGTCACCCGACAACAGGCCCGCACCCAGGACCACAACACACTGCCGGAGGTCCAGGTAAGCAACCCTACCCCCCCTCTAGAATGTGTCCCCTGGGCTCCACCTAATGAATTTGTAGCTGAAGTCGCAACAGACCCCACGCTTCAGGTGTATAGGGACAAGGTTGGCACGGGTTCCCCCGGGGAGGAGGGAGAGAAGTTTATCTGGGATAAACAACTTTTATACAGGGAAACAACCAAACAGATTACGGGGTTAGACCCGATAGCAAGGAGACAATTAGTGGTACCACAGCGGTACCGGGCTGAATTACTCCGGATAGCGCATGATATTCCGCTATCCGGACATCTAGGGGTTAGTCGCACCAGGTACAGACTAACCCAGAGTTTCTTCTGGCCAGGGATTAGCCAGGAAGTACGCAGATATTGCACGACTTGCGATACCTGCCAGAGAGTGGGAAAAAGGGGGGATCGCAGGAAGGCTAAACTTCACCCCTTACCCATAATAGAGGAACCTTTTAGCCGAATAGCGGTGGATCTGATAGGCCCCCTCAATAAAGTTAGCCCGTCAGGAAAACGGTATATTTTAACGGTCGTAGATTATGCCACCAGGTATCCAGAAGCAGTGGCTCTGACCAACATCCACGCTGAGACGGTCGCGGATGCCCTCATGCGGATATTCTCCCGGATGGGATTACCCAGGGAGATTATCTCGGATCAGGGTACCCAGTTTACCGCAGAATTCACCCAACACCTCTGGAAGATCTGTGGCATTAAGCCTATAATCAGCGCCCCTTACCACCCCCAGACGAACGGGCTCTGCGAACGATTCAATGGTACCTTGAAGCAGATGCTCCGAACCTTCGCAGAGACCCACAAGGACTGGGAACGATTCCTGCCGCACCTCCTATTTGCATACCGGGAGGTGCCGCAGGAATCCACAGGGTTCTCCCCGTTTGAATTATTGTTTGGAAGGAGGGTCCGAGGCCCATTGGATCTTATTAGAGAGCATTGGGAGGGAGACCGGAGCACAGATGGCACTCCCATCCTACCATATGTGTTGGCCTTTCGGGACCACCTAGAAGCGTTGACCAAGACGGTACGGGAAAACCTTCAGGAGGCCCAGACCCGCCAGCGTACATGGTATGATCGGGGAGCCAGGGACCGTAGCTTTCAGGTCGGGCAGAAGGTACTAATTTTAAAACCTGTCCGACATGATAAGTTACAGGCCGCCTGGCAGGGCCCATATAAGGTGGTGGAGCAAAGATGCGATACCACCTATATTATCGGCCCCTGCACAGGGACTGGGGGGCGACGCATGCTCCATGTGAACATGCTGAAGCCCTACCACGAGCGTACTGAGGAGGTAACCGCCATCTGTGCCCCTAACACGGAAGAGTTTGACAGCTTACCCCTCCCCGATTTGCTGGGGGATGGGCAGCTGTCCGGAGATTTAGGGGAGGTTACGCTGGGAGATCGGCTGAGCCCACAGGAGCGGATCGAGGTACAGCAACTATTGGAAGAGAAACGCGACACGTTCTCTAATGTACCTGGATACACGCCTCTGGCAACTCACCGGGTCGAGACCCCAGGGCAACTACCCATGCGCCAGACGCCATACCGCATTCCAGAAGCGGTACGGGCAAACATGCGTAAGGAGATCGACGAAATGCTCCAACTGGGGGTGATTGAACCCTCAGACAGTCCTTGGGCATCTCCTGTAGTCCTCGTACCAAAGCGAGACGGTACGACCCGCTTCTGCGTGGACTATAGGAGATTGAACGAGAAGACTGTATCTGACGCCTATCCGATGCCCCGGATAGACGAGTTACTGGACAGAATGGCCAGGGGCCAATACCTCACCACTATTGACTTGTGTAAAGGGTATTGGCAAATCCCCCTGGCCCCAGACGCCATCCCGAAGTCGGCCTTTGTCACCCCATTTGGCTTGTACCAGTTTAAGGTCATGCCATTTGGGATGAAAAACGCCCCAGCCACCTTCCAAAGGATGGTGGATCGACTCCTAGATGGATTCCAGGACTATACATGTGCCTACCTGGACGATATTGCTATTTTTAGCAATACGTGGCAGGAACACTTAGCTCACATCGGAGCTGTACTAGATAGGATAAGGGAAGCAGGTCTGACCTTGAAGCCGGCCAAGTGTAGTATCGGCATGGCTGAGGTACAATACCTGGGACATAGAGTAGGGTGCGGTAAACAAAAACCCGAACCCGCCAAAGTAGAGGCTGTAGCCCAGTGGCCCACCCCTAGGACTAAGACCCAGGTTTTAGCGTTTCTAGGGACAGCAGGGTATTACCGGAAGTTTGTTCCCAATTATAGCGCCCTGGCCAAACCCCTCACTGACCTGACCCGTAAGAACCTTCCCCGCCAAGTAAACTGGACCCCGGAGTGTGAGCAGGCATTCCAACAATTGAAAAATGCACTGATAAATGCCCCTGTCTTGGCAGCTCCCAATCCAACTAAACGTTTTCTTGTTCACACCGACGCTTCTATGTTTGGATTGGGGGCAGTACTGAGTCAAGTCGGGGCCGATGGCGGGGAACATCCAGTGGCTTACATCAGTCGCAAACTGTTACCTCGAGAAGTAAGCTACGCCGCCATCGAAAAGGAATGCCTGGCTGTGGTGTGGGCCCTAAAGAAGCTACAACCCTATTTATATGGACAGCCCTTTTCCTTGCTCACGGATCACAACCCGTTAGTCTGGCTGAACCGGGTGGCTGGAGACAACGCCAGGCTGCTGCGCTGGAGTTTGGCGCTACAGCCTTTTGACTTTAATATCCAGTACCGGCCGGGTAAGCAGAATGGAAATGCTGACGGGTTGTCAAGACAAACTGACTTAGAGAAATGATCCGTGAGCCCCCGGACATCCCCAAGCCGATCCGTGTTGGATCAGACTGTGTATGCCGGCTTGTGGGCAAGGGGGAGCAGTGTAGCGGATTGGTACCGGGCTGTCCCACGACATGTATGAGAATAAGTGTATTTGGTCATATGGCTGGTTTAATGTGTATGTACATGTATAGAAAGCATGGTATCCGGGTATAATGACAGTTAAATGTATGTAAAGAATTGTATTCCTCTAGTTGTTCGGTAGAATCATTCAAATAAAACAAGGGAATGAAACTACCGAACAACCAGACCACCCAGGAATGAGTGTGCCTCCAATTACCGTTTGCAACAATGTTGCAAACAGGTAATTGGCAATCAGTGCAGTGTGGTCTTTGTCCTCTGGGTGGCCGCCATTCGGGAAACAAACACGTGGCGGCGGCCATCTTAAACTACCGAACAGCGGTGTTTTGCCGTCGAGTGTCTGGAACTAAAATCGGACACTTGACTAGGCAAACACCGCTGAGACCTCCATACTTCCAGAAATTCGTATGGAAACTACCGAATGACCCGCCGTTCGGTAGAAAGAGCCCCATAAACAAGGGAATTCATTCAAACCCTCTCCAGGCTCTATAACACAGGCAATTCGCCTGTTTTCATTCCCTTGTTTGGGACCGACCGCAGGGCCAAAATGCATGGAACTGTTTTCGGATACTTTACCCATGCGGTTGGTCAAATCTTTGGAACCCCATATCTCACGAACCATTCATCCGACTGGGCTAATTTTTAAGTATGTTGGTCCCCCAGAATAGAGCTATCTGGGGATGTTGGATTTGTGGATGTACCCCAAGTATTTAGGGTACATCCAAAACTCGGGGAAAACTGTGTACACAATAAGGGGATTATGATGCTAGAGGAGGGGAGGAGATCTGTGGGAGGTTACTACTTAGAGATTGGATAATGTCTTAAGTGATAGAACCTCCTCCCTTGCATGGGAGAGGGCTTTATAAGGAACTGTGGAATAAAGCTTGTCAGTCTACTCCTGAAACTGTGTGTCGTCCAGTTATTGGGATTGCGATGGGGATACTGCTGTATTACTTTACCTGCTGGAAACCTTGCCTATGGACTTAACATCACCTTGTTCCTGAGCCTCACTGGGATCTCTAGTGGAGAATAGCTGTGCAAGATCGGCTCTCCGCTACAGTCCTTATGTCATATTGCCAAGTAGTCCTTATGTCATATTGCCAAGTAGTCCTTGAGTCATATTACCAAGTAGTCCTTATGTCATATTGCCAAGTAGTCCTTATGTCATATTGCCAAGTAGTCCTTATGTCATATTGCCAAGTAGTCCTTGTGTCATATTGCCCAGTAGTCATTGTGTCATATTGCCCAGTAGTCCTTCTGTCATATTGTCAAGTAGTCCTTGTGTCATATTACCAAGTAGTCCTTATGTCATAATGCCAAGTAGTCCTTGTGTCATATTGCCAAGTAGTCCTTATGTCATATTGCCAAGTAGTCCTTATGTCATATTGCCAAGTAGTCCTTATGTCATATTGCCAAGTAGTCCTTATGTCATATTGCCCAGTAGTCCTTGTGTCATATTGCCAAGTAGTCCTTGTGTCATATTGCCAAGTAGTCCTTGTGTCATATTGCCAAGTAGTCCTTATGTCATATTGCCAAGTAGTTCTTGTGTCATATTGCCAAGTAGTCCTTATGTCATATTGCCCAGTAGTCCTTGTGTCATATTGCCAAGTAGTCCTTGTGTCATATTACCAAGTAGTCCTTATGTCATATTGCCCAGTAGTCCTTGTGTCATATTGCCAAGTAGTCCTTATGTCATATTGCCAAGTAGTCCTTATGTCATATTGCCAAGTAGTCCTTGTGTCATATTACCAAGTAGTCCATTTTTTCCTGGGGGGGAGGGATGCAGAGTATACATGTCTTAATTGGTATGATGCCTCTTTAAAGTCGTTAAGCGGCCGGTGAAGTTCTGAGCCAATCCCCTAGCTCTGCCTAATGTGAGTTCTTTAGTTTGCTTTAATAGAAGGCATTTGTTTTATTTAGGTATTACACTATTTGGTATTATTGCATCATTAATAACCCCACGTGTATATAGGGGTACGTTTATTGTGTTTAATGGCACTCCAATCATATTTATATCCGAGTGCGGTCACCAAATATTCCTTTATTGTTTAAATGCTGTTTTAGGAATACTTTATAATTACCAGAAAAACCCAAGACAGTAGCACAATGGCTCCAATACACACCAAGGATGAACAAACAAATGGAAAAAAAGATCAAATTCAGTGAATTAGCCTTCTCAGGTTTCCACCAATAGTAATAGTGTACTGGCCTCTCATACTTTGTTTAATACGGATGTTACTCTTAATTCTTTTTAGGAAATAACTTGACAGCGAGGACTTGATAAAAAAAAAAAAACATTTATATTAATTTTCGTCTCGGACTATATTTAATAGAATTAGGAGCCCGTCACTGGCTGCCAGGTTTAGAGAACACGACGAGGTGGCAAAGAGGCCAGACTAGAGACTGGTATGATGAAATGGTTAAACTTATTCTACATTTTGTATTTTTTTTAATTAGCATTAAGCAACTGAATGTGTAAATACATGTTTATTTTTTATATGTTACTAAATTATTAAATGAGAAAACTGCCCCGTGATGCCCACATACAGTAAATGAAGTATTTCCGAGGGCACTGCTGATGACAAATTAATGCAGTGCCCTCGATGCTCCTATTGGCTACTATTTAGCAGCATGGTAACCTTTGAGTAATGCAGGCTCCTGTGTGGGAGGTGGAAGGTATCTTATAGTCACTCTGTGTGATGCAGAGAGATTGACCAGAATCAGTATCTCTGCATGGACAATAATGTAACTGCGACATTGCTGAGGAATGGGACTCAGAACTGGGGGGGGAAGTGGTTAATGTCTGCTGATGTCTATTATTTGCCCCTTCTTGTGTGGCAAATGTTTTTATTATCCTGTAATGGATGAGACTCCAAACTTGTTAGGTCTATGACCTTCTGTAGTTTCCAAACACACACTGTCTCCCTGGGATTCTGTTTTAACCATTGTTAGGGAGGAATTGAAAGAACAAACTACTGAAAGCCACTTAGGACTTCTTTAGAAACAATATCAGCACGATTGATGCTGAACGAAACACAGCATAACGGAATACAGTAATCTTCAGTAATCTCCCACCGAGAACAGCAGTCAAGTCAACAGCGCAAGCGGCGACAAAGAATGGCTAACAAGCAAGCAAACAGGACAATTCCAATCACAGGGCTCGGATATTTTAATACGGAGACAGCTGGCGCAGCAAAAACAGATAATTCTGGCAATAAATGGAATATGTAGCTTATAGTGCTGGGCATCAACCTTCTATAACATTGGCTGTTTATATATTTATATAAGTATGTATGTGTGTGTGTGTGTGTGTATGTATGTGTGTGTGTGTGTATGTATGTGTGTGCGTGTGTGTATATGTATGTATATGTATGTATGTGTGTATATATGTGTATGTGTGTGTGTGTACGTATGTGTGTGCGTGTGTGTATATGTATGTATGTGTATATGTATCTGTGTATATGTATGTATGTGTGTATATGTATGTATGTGTGTACATGTGTATGTGTGTGTGTGTGTACGTATGTGTGTGTGTGTGTATGTATGACTTGAGAAAAGCTGTCATGTTTTGCTTATTTTAATAAAAGTCAGCAATGTGACGAAATGCGTGTGCTTGGTCTCTCTCTGTGTGTAGACGTATTGACACACAAAGCACTCCAGCAAGGCTGACCTGCTTTAGGAGTGTGGTGTGTTCCTTTAATTGTATTTTTTAAATACATATTTGTTAATTATAGGGATAAGAAAATCCTGGGTAATAACCAGAAATCCTGGGTAATAACCGTCCCCCTTTAAAAGCAGCGTTGAGCCATGTGGGACTATTGCAAGACACTCCAAAGGGAGCATGGTGGCTTCCAGGGGGAGAGGGCGAAGGTGACCCTCTGTCACCTCACTCTTCCATATCATACTTCCACTCTATCTTCTAATGCATCAACCTGCTGGAGCCTGCGCATGCATAGTAATATCCGGCCTATGGAGGATTGTGAGGTGGCAGAATTATCCACAAGTTTCTATTACTTATTGGGACATATGTTGCATCAACCATTGCTGCAGTTTTTTTATTGATTCACCTGCCGTTCCCGTAAACTTCATTTTATCTCTTTGGATGTTTCCTTATGTTAGTTTTAATCCTCGAATATCAAGTTGCTAATTGTCAGACCTCTTTTATAGCTGACACATTCTGCGAGCTGGCAATCTGCCCGGTAACACTCACATTCACAGCTTAATTTACATCTGTGATTTGTGGACCTTTCATTTCTTTGTAGGCTCTATGTTTGCTTTTTTTCACCCCAGGATTTATTATATTTTTCCACCTTTTGGTGTATTCACCAAACAGGGAATTTTGGAGAGAAAACTGAATTCAGAAAGTGGAGTTGGAGAAATTATCCAAAGCAGCTTTATGTTGGTCTACATTGGGCAATTTGTTTTTTAATTCATTGTTTAACCCCTTAAGGACCAAACTTCTGGAATAAAAGGGAATCATGACATGTCACACATGTCATGTGTCCTTAAGGGGTTAATGTACAATTACCTCACCCCCCCCCCCCCGCCCCCACCACCACCTTCATGATGATGTGCAGAACCCTGTAACTGCAGTACTGTATTTATCCAGCAGGTGGTAGCAGAGTTTCATTCAAAATTAAAATTGAGAACTTTGAAGAAAAGTTTGTTTTTATTGTTCAGTAATATATTTTGTTATTTTATTTATTTATTTTTAAAAGAACCATTTCCAGCTTCTTCAGATGCAAAAACCTCATTACTAAGGTTCGTTATGTTGGATGCAGGTCGTTAGCCAACTGGCAAAACATTTTAATTGTGTGCTGACAAAGTGAGGAAAGTGGGTAATGTGTGAAATAATAAATGGGTAGAACAATCCCATATTAACCGCTTTATTATCTGGGAACAACGGGAACAGGACGGTAACGACGGGAACAGGACAGGCTGACAGTATGGCTTCTCTTACCCGGAGGAAGTTAAGATAATGGCAAACCCCCATATTTAGAGGAAAGGTCCAGACTGACGCAGTATATTTAACGTGCACCTTTCACCGACATAGAGAACATGATTCCATCCATCTATACATTGTGTTAGACAGATTGCTGGAGAATGTATATATACAGGTAAACGATCATTGTACAGCGCTGCGGAATAAGCTGGTGCTATATCAATACCAATAATAATAATTGTCCGCTTACAGAGAGTGCGTTACGCTGTATAAGGGCAGTGCTAGGTTACATTACCCTGTATAAGGGCAGTGCTAGGTTACATTACTCTGTATAAGGGCAGTGCTAGGTTACATTACCCTGTATAAGGGCGGTGCTAGGTTATATTACCCTGTATAAGGGCGGTGCTAGGTTACATTACTCTGTATAAGGGCAGTGCTAGGTTACATTACCCTGTATAAGGGCAGTGCTAGGTTACATTACCCTGTATAAGGGCGGTGCTAGGTTACATTCCCTGTATAAGGGCAGTGCTAGGTTACATTACCCTGTATTAGGGCAGTGCTAGGTTACATTCCCTGTATAAGGGCAGTGCTAGGTTACATTACCCTGTATAAGGGCGGTGCTAGGTTACATTACTCTGTATAAGGGCAGTGCTAGGTTACATTACTCTGTATAAGGGCAGTGCTAGGTTACATTACCCTGTATAAGGGCGGTGCTAGGTTACATTACTCTGTATAAGGGCAGTGCTGGGTTACATTACTCTGTATAAGGGCAGTGCTAGGTTACATTACCCTGTATAAGGGCGGTGCTAGGTTACATTACCCTGTATAAGGGCGGTGCTAGGTTACATTACCCTGTATAAGGGCGGTGCTAGGTTACATTACCCTGTATAAGGGCGGTGCTAGGTTACATTACCCTGTATAAGGGCGGTGCTAGGTTACATTACCCTGTATAAGGGCGGTGCTAGGTTACATTACCCTGTATAAGGGCGGTGCTAGGTTACATTACCCTGTATAAGGGCGGTGCTAGGTTACATTACCCTGTATAAGGGCGGTGCTAGGTTACATTACTCTGTATAAGGGCAGTATTAGTTACATTACTCTGTATAAGGGCTGTGCAAGGTTACATTACTCTGTATAAGGGCCGTGCTAGGTTACATTACCCTGTATAAGGGCAGTATTAGTTTACATTACTCTGTATAAGGGCAGTATTAGTTACATTACTCTGTATAAGGGCTGTGCAAGGTTACATTACTCTGTATAAGTGCAGTATTAGTTACATTACCCTGTATAAGGGCGGTGCTAGGTTACATTACGCTGTATAATGGCCGTGCTCGGTTACATTCCTCTGTATAAGGATCTTGGTGTGCTGCCTCTTACTAAGTCCCTGGGAGACCTGATATACTGCATTGTGGTCCTAGACTCAGTCCTGATTTATTGAGCTCTCCCCCTCTCCGCTTTCAACCCAGAACCTTTAACTTACGTTTCCAGTCCATAAAATACGCCTTTAATCTCTTTTCCTGGGGACAGGCAGTCATGCGGTAATTGGTTTTAGAAAATACTGCCACAGTTATCAGACATAGTAAAGGTCCCTTCTAATATGGCGAGGGGTACCCATCCGTACCCACCTGCTAACAGTGTCTATACCAGCCTTGGGCCAGCTTGGAGATTAAAACAACAATCATCAATTTCTTCTCCCAGATTCTCTATCATGGTTTTACTGTGTTCCTCTACCGAATGGAGCAAATGCTGTAAACTGACTCAAATAACGTGAATTCATGGATTCCACCTTTTGTAGGGATTTTTAAATCATTTTTTTATTGTTGTGATCAAGGGCATTGCTAGCGGGGCCCTGAGTGGGGTCATGAAAAGCACCTGGTTTAATTTAGCATGGTGTGGAGCTAACACAGCCGGTGTGGGGTTAATACAATATTGTATGGGATTATTACAGCTAGCATGGGGCTAATACAGTGTGATACAGGGTTAATACAGCGCTAATTCAGCATTATACGGGGTTAATACAGCAGGTGCGGGGTTAATACAGCATGATACAGAGCTAATTCAGCATGATACGGGGTTAATACTGCATGATACGGGGTTAATACAGCATGATACAGGGTAAATACAGCAGATGCGGGGTTAATACAGCATGATATGGGGTTAATACAGCAGGTGCGGGGTTGATACAGCATGATACAGGGTTAATACAGCGTAATATAGGGTTAATACAGCATGATACAGGGTTAATACAGCATGATACAGGGTTAATACAGCAGGTGTGGGGTTAATACTGCATGATACGGGGTTAATACAGCATGATACAGGGTTAATACAGCAGGTGTGGGGTTAATACAGCAGGTGCGGGGTTAATACAGCGTGATACAGGGTTAATACAGCATGATACAGAGCTAATTCAGCATGATACGGGGTTAATACTGCATGATACGGGGTTAATACAGCATGATACGGGGTAAATACAGCAGGTGCGGGGTTAATACAGCATGATATGGGGTTAATACAGCAGGTGTGGGGTTAATACAGCAGGTGTGGGGTTAATACAGCATGATACAGGGTTAATACAGCGTAATATAGGGTTAATACAGCAGGTGTGGGGTTAATACAGCATGATACAGGGTTAATACAGTATGATACAGGGTTAATACAGCAGGTGTGGGGTTAATACAGCGTAATATAGGGTTAATACAGCGTAATATAGGGTTAATACAGCGTAATATAGGGTTAATACAGCGTGATACGGGGTAAATACAGCAGGTGTGGGGTTAATACAGCATGATATGGGGTTAATACAGCGTGATATAGGGTTAATACAGCATGATACAGGGTTAATACAGCGTGATATAGGGTTAATACAGTGTGATATGGGGTTAATACAGCAGGTGTGGGGTTAATACAGCATGATATGGGGTTAATACAGCGTAATATAGGGTTAATACAGCAGGTGTGGGGTTAATACAGCAGGTGTGGGGTAAATACAGCATGATATGGGGTTAATACAGCGTGATATGGGGTTAATACAGCAGGTGTGGGGTTAATACAGCATGATATGGGGTTAATACAGCAGGTGTGGGGTTAATACAGCATGATATGGGGTTAATACAGCGTAATATAGGGTTAATACAGCAGGTGTGGGGTTAATACAGCATGATACAGGGTTAATACAGCGTGATATAGGGTTAATACAGCAGGTGCGGGGTTAATACAGCATGATATAGGGTTAATACAGCAGGTGTGGGGTTAATACAGCAGGTGTACTTTTCCGATTTTACTGCGACACATTCCAAAACAAACGTGACATTGTGGCTGAGAATGATGAGCATTGTTTGACGTGTTAGCACTCCATGTTCGTACAATGCAGTGAGATGTGGAGCGATTCTGTGCGGTTATTATCCATTTCTCGGCCCAGTTTTCCTGCCTCAATATTTACCATTTAATCTTTCCCTAATGTGGAAGTGACAGTCACATAACTCATGTGAGATATTCTGAGCTCCAATCAGACGACTCCACAGGTAGAGATTCCCCCCCCTCCCGACAGAGAGTTAAATGGACTTATTGAACTACAGCCAGAGGACACATTCTGAGCCACATTTAGCAATTCGCTTTGTTGGATCATGTTAACCCTCAATGAACTGGACATGTGTCCTCAGGTGGTTTTGAAACAGAGACGGGTTGGGAGACATTTTCTGCTGTCAAACAGTCCTACATCGGCTATTTCCGTTCTTATCGACTGCAGCTCTTGAAGTCAGTAGCCTCATCGCTGAGTGTGGGACATTTACAGCTCTTCCTGCAACAGAGATCTACGCCCATCACTCTCAGACATCTAAACCTTCTTTGGTGACTGCTCTTGTCTCTGCCAGGTGGCCATGGAGCAAGTTTGTGCCCCTTGCTGACAATTCTCATCGCTCTCAGTATGGAAGAGGCTATCACTCCAAGCCAGCGACGTTGTAATTATAATTGATTCCAATCTGTGCTGGTTACAATAATTGTCTGTTTGCTGCCTGGAGGTTAAGTGGAATTGATCCTTCAAATACAAGAGGATTGAAATATTCCAGCCGGCCCCAGGGCCTTTAAATGGCTGAGAGCATTTGGTATTTAATAACAGAAAAGGCAGAGTCTCTAATATATACCGTAATATATGCCGTATATACGATGTGGCATGTGTCATTTACTCATACATAGAAGCCTGTAATGTAATCATTGCTGTGGCTGGCTGAGAGTGATGAAGGTTTTGTTCACCTACAGTCACGTTCTGGCTGGGATTATTTCCATATTCCGCCATTGCGTTACACTAACAGCTTTCATAAAACAGAGGTTTTTAGCTACAAATGAATACATTATATTTGTATTATTTTATTGGGTCAGTTATAAAGAATTTGAGATTTCACTCTGGTACCAGCTCCTTGGCAGTCTATTTATCCATAAACAGCAAAATATTGTCCGTCTAGGCTAGGGGGATACACGGTGACTCGGGATCGCTGCCCACTTTCCCCGCAGTCATCACTCACAGTGCTCTCTGCTAATAAAGTTGACAATTGACATTCCAATTAGTTATAATTGAGAAGGGACTAGTGCTTCAGTGAGTTTTAATGGCTTGAAGTGTCTTGTTAATGACACTAAAGGCAGGGACGTACGATACCGATGCCAAAGAAATTTTATGTCCCCGCGGCTTTAACAAGTAAGGAGGTGAGTGCACGGTGATGATCAGACTGACATACTATTATTCTACGTTAGACCACACTACCCCCCCTCCAATTAGAGCGCTGAGCTTCGGATGTCCGGGGTTTAAGTTGTTATACTCAGAGGCTCCAGGACAAATCCTAAGACTGGCTTTTAGTGATGTCGCGAACATAAAATTTTCGGTTCGCGAACGCGAACTTCCTCAAACGTTCGCGAACCGGCGAACCGGGCGAACCGCCATTGACTTCAATAGGCAGGCGAATTTTAAAACCCACAGGGACTCTTTCTGGCCACAATAGTGATGGAAAAGTTGTTTCAAGGGGACTAACACCTGGACTGTGGCATGCCGGAGGGGGATCCATGGCAAAACTCCCATGGAAACTTACACAGTTGATGCAGAGTCTGGTTTTAATCCATAAAGGGCATAAATCATCTAACATTCCTAAACTACAATGGATATGGATTGACACCTGACATATGACATATTGACACCTTGACATATGGATTGACACCTGTCCTCAGAGACCCTGATACACACTGACACAGAGCAGAATAGGGACTGTTCCCCCTACATAGGGTCACTTGGCAGATATGGATTGACACCTATCCTAAGGATCCATGATACACACTGACACAGAGCAGAATAGGGACTGTTCCCCCTACAAAGGGTCACTTGGCAGATATGGATTGACACCTGTCCTCAGGGACTCTGATACATACTGATACAGAGCAGAATAGGGACTGTTCCCCCTACATAGGGTCACTTGGCATATATGGATTGACACCTGTCCTCAGGGACCCTGATACACACTGATACAGAGCAGAATAGGGACTGTTCCTCCTACATAGGGTCACTTGGCAGATATGGATTGACACCTGTCCTCAGAGACCCTGATACACACTGACACAGAGCAGAATAGGGACTGTTCCTCCTACATAGGGTCACTTGGCAGATATGGATTGACACCTGTCCTCAGAGACCCTGATACACACTGACACAGAGCAGAATAGGGACCGTTCCCCTTACATAGGGTCACTTGGCAGATATGGATTGACACCTGTCCTCAGAGACCCTGATACACACTGACACAGAGCAGAATAGGGACTGTTCCCCCTACATAGGGTCACTTGGCAGATATGGATTGACACCTGTCCTCAGAGACCCTGATACACACAGACACAGAGCAGAATACGGACTGTTCCTCCTACATAGGGTCACCATTTTTAGCCCAAGGCAGCTAATCTCATCAGGCCTTTTTTAGTCGAATGACCCTTGCCCCAACACTGTGTGCCAGACATGACATTACTTCCTTTTGCACAATCGAGTACAGGTTGGGGATTGCCTTTTGTGCAAAGAAATTTCGGCCGGGTACCTTCCACTGCGGTATCCCAATAGCCACAAATTTTTTGAACGCCTCAGACTCCACCAGCTTGTATGGTAAAAGCTGGCAGGCTAATAGTTCAGACAAGCCAGCTGTCAGACGCTGGGCAAGGGGGTGACTTTCTAACATTGGCTTCTTACGCTCAAACATGTCCTTGACAGACACCTGACTGTGGGCAGATGAGCGGGAACTGCTCAAGGCGAGAGACAGAGTGGCGGATGGTTGAGAGGGGGCAAGGAGGACAGCAGTGGTTGATGTGGCTGAAGATGCTGGACCAGGAGGAGGATGGCGGCTTTGAGTTTGTGTGCTGCTTGTACTCATGTGTTGATCCCATAGGCGTTTGTGATGTGCGATCATGTGCCTACGCAAAGCAGTTGTACCTAGGTGGGTGTTGGACTTCCCACGACTCTTTTGGCACAGGTTGCAAATGGCATCGCTGTTGTCAGACGCAGACACACAAAAAAAATGCCACACTGCTGAGCTCTGCAATGACGGCATTCTGGTGGTGGACACAGCATGCGTTGATTGGCGTGCTGTCGGGCTGACCCCGGGTGCCGATGCATGCTGTCTGACTGTGCCACTAGCTCCTTGCAACGACCTCCCCCTGCTCCTCTCCCTGAACCGTAGACTGCCGCTGGGGAGGAAGGACGACACCTTCAGCTCCCTGTAACTCACACTGCCGCTGGGCAGAGAGACCAATTGGCCACAGGCCCAATCTCCGCAATCGGCACTCACATTCCCATGCCGCTCGATTCTCCGCATCCAACTTGCGCACGGTTGCCATAACCGCCTCTATTGAAGGATTCGGGCCATATCTGGTTAATCGTCTCATGACCTCGTCCCGGTACGCGTCGCCCTCAAAGCGATAGGTCATGTTTGCTGTGACCAGGGGTGCTGTATGAATACTAGCGTTACCCTTACTTTGTAACTCCAAACGAACTGTGTCTCCGAGCTGCTTTACCTCACACTAGGACGCCATCCCACCGCTGCCACCAATGTAACGGATTGCCTGGCACCCCGACTGGGTACCTCCGTTGAAGGATGCTCCTAGCGCTTCCTGAGGACTCCAAGCACTCTGGCAGACACCACAATCACCGAATCCGAGAAACCTTTAAATTCTCCCAAGCATATGAATGCTGTAGACCATTGAATAGGAACCATACGAATAGGCTTGTACTCCTAGCAGTCAACTGGAACAGCATGCAATAAATCCTTCCCCCCCAATAATGAGACGACACATCACTTTGAGGGTAAAACAGGAACTCTGGACTGGCTCATCCAGTCTGGCTTTTATTTCCAACTCACACATACAGGCCACACCCAGGGGGAGGCATAAAAGAACCAATGACATAGATGGTTCAGCCCACACATCCCCTCCCCTCAGATAACAGTAAACCCAATTATCCGGTACACTTTTCCAGCCAAGTTCTGGATGTACCCCAAAAACAGGGGGTACACCTTTAAATCCAGCATCGCTGGATAGCCCTTATTTAGGGGGACAACATATTCAAAATTCAAGTCATTCGGATGAACGGTTCGGGAGATATGGGGTTCCAAAGATTTGACCGACCGCATGGGTAAAGTATCCGAAAACAGTTCCATGCATTTTGGCCCTACGGTCGGTCACAAACAAGGGAATGAAAACAGACGAATTGCCTGTGTTATAGAGCCTGGAGAGGGTTTGAATGAATTCCCTTGTTTGTGGGGTTCTTTCTACCGAACGGCGGGTCATTCGGCAGTTTCTATACGAATTTCTGGAAGTATGGAGGTCTCAGCGGTGTTTGCCTAGTCAAGTGTCCGATTTTAGTTCCAGACACTCGACGGCAAAACACCGCTGTTCGGTAGTTTAAGATGGCCGCCGCCACGTGTTCGGCTCCCGAATGGCGGCCACCCAGAGGACACAGACCACACTGCACTGATTGCCAATTACCCGTTTGCAACATTGTTGCAAACGGTAATTGGAGGCACACTTATTCCTGGGTGGTCTGGTTGTTCGGTAGTTTCACTCAATATACTGAATGGAGTGATTCTACCGAACAATCAGATGAATGCTGCATACAAATCACCCAGGATAAACTCAACACATAAATACACATGTAATATTACAGGCAGTACACTAGACTATGTATCACAGTCTTAAAGGGACAGTAGTCCCAAAAGTCCCAATGTGTCCATAGATGCTGTTAAAAGGGCCAGTAGCAGCAATATAAAGTACAATATGCCCCAAATAACCCAGGGGCCATAGTCAGCAGGTAGGAGGCTAGCAAAGAGGCTTCTCCAGGGCCCAGTGGCGAGGTTGGTTTCGCCACATAGGGATTCTCCAGTGCCAGGAAAACATATTAGTTTTCCTGGCACTGCAGGACCCTGTAGTGCACCTCTCCCTCCCACCCCCATCCCAAGTTGCTGACGGGGTTAAAAGCCTTTCAGTGACTTACCAGTAATGCCCCGAACATTAAACAAGGCGGACGTCCCGCCCCCATGGGTGCTGCACTATTATATAATTTAGTTTTTACTTTGTAGAACTACTAGAGGGAGTGCTTCATTGCTGATCTGCACTCTATTTAAGGCCCATTCACTTAACCCTAAAATGCTTCAAGGGAAATGGCTTTAGGGGTCTGGAGTGTCCCTTTAAAGAACTCAGTCATGCTAACATGGCAGAGACCTGGTTTAATTTAAAAATAATTACAACTGTGTAATGTGCAAGCTGTTAACCAATGAACCGATTTGCACGTATTGTGAAATATTGCTGTAATATCTAGCTATGACACTGGGAGAACAGGTTCAAGGCAAGCTTTACCCAACACATTCTACGATCCATCCAAAATACAGAATTTTCCAGGACAGATCCAACATGGCGTCCGGTGAGAGGCGTCCTCTCCGATCATAGCGTCAGATCCAACATGGCGTCCGGTGAGAGGCGTCCTCTCCGAGCAAAGCGTCAGATCCAACATGACGTCAGGTGAGAGGTGTCCTCTCCGAGCAAAGCGTCAGATCCAACATGGCGTCAGGTGAGAGGTGTCCTCTCCGAGCAAAGCGTCATATCCAACATGGCGTCAGGTGAGAGGTGTCCTCTCCAAGCAAAGCGTCAGATCCAACATGACGTCAGGTGAGAGGTGTCCTCTCCAAGCAAAGCGTCAGATCCAACATGACGTCAGGTGAGAGGTGTCCTCTCCGAGCAAAGCGTTAGATCCAACATGACGTCAGGTGAGAGGTGTCCTCTCCAAGCAAAGCGTCAGATCCAACATGACGTCAGGTGAGAGGTGTCCTCTCCAAGCAAAGCGTCAGATCCAACATGACGTCAGGTGAGAGGTGTCCTCTCTGAGCGAAGCGTCAGATCCATTTTCAAGAGATGATATAATACGAGTTTCGTGGAATGCGTTGTAAATGGCCTGTTTTAGTTTTTCTGGTTGTTTTATGTACACATTATCGGGGTATATGCACGTTAATATGATATCAATATATTAATATGTTTCATCTCTAATAACTATGAATTTCTGCAATTAAATGAATGGTCATGCTAAGTAAATTTACATCATATAAAATTCAAAAATAACTTTTCAGTGTTCTATGTGGAGATGTGTTATTCAATCTTTACCTCCTCCACGTTCACACACTTACCTCCTCTGCATTCACAGACTTACCTCCTCCGCATTCACAGACTTCCCCCATTCCGCATTCACAGACTTACCTTTTCCGCATTTACACACTTACCTCCTCCGCATTCTCACACTTACCTTCTTAGCATTGACACATTACCTCCTCAGCATTGACACATTACCTCCTCCGCATTCACACAGTTATCTCCTCCGCATTAACAGACTTCCCCCATTCCGCATTCACAGACTTACCTTTTCCGCATTTACACACTTACCTCCTCCGCATTCTAACACTTACCTCCTTAGCATTGACACATTTACACATTACCTCCTCAGCATTGACACATTACCTCCTCAGCATTGACACATTACCTCCTCCGCATTCACACACTTACCTCCTCCGCATTTACACACTTACCTCCTCCGCATTCTCACACTTACCTCCTTAGCATTGACACATTACCTCCTCAGCATTGACACATTACCTCCTCCGCATTCACACAGTTATCTCCTCCGCATTAACAGACTTCCCCCATTCCGCATTCACAGACTTACCTTTTCCGCATTTACACACTTACCTCCTCCGCATTCTAACACTTACCTCCTCAGCATTGACACATTACCTCCTCAGCATTGACACATTACCTCCTCAGCATTGACACATTACCTCCTCAGCATTGACACATTACCTCCTCAGCATTGACACATTACCTCCTCCGCATTCACACACTTACCTCCTCCGCATTCACACACTTACCTCCTCCGCATTCACACACTTACCTCCTCCGCATTCACACACTTACCCTCTTTCTCTTTTCTAGGCGAACGTGTCAATGACAATGCAGAGATTCTGAATGACTGGTCCGATTCACTAAACCCAGGCCATCAGAGGGTGGTTCTGGGTGAGGAATATACGAGTATTAGATATTATATTATTAATTAATAGTGTAATTAAATACTTTTTGGATTTATTGGGTTTTTTTTTGCACACAGAACATTTATTTGGGAATAGAAAAAGAGGCTTTGATGACAGCCAATCCCACAGATAAAATAAAGTGGAGTAATCGATTGATATCAGGGTTTGTAAGACCAGGAAGCAGTGCTAAGAGGGGGAGATGCATTTTTCACCTAAAGTTGTCTTGTGGGCACTGGGGTACTCGAATATCTAACAGCTGAGCTCCAGCTTTTCCTATAATTTAATTTGCTCACCTAACGCCTCCTTCTAGACAGCGCCCAGTCCCTCACACCCCAAACAGAGCACATTTACACACGTTTACTGAGAAATATTCTTATATGGAATAACTGGGGAAGCATTAAAGGAGCTATGGGACTACCTGTTGATTATAGGGGCTACATGTTAGTTATATGGGCTACCTGTAGGTTATATGGGCTACCTGTTGGTTTTGTGGGCTACCTGTAGTTATAGGGGCTACCTGTAGGTTATGTGGGCTACCTGTTGGTTATGTGGGCTACCTGTTGGTTATAGGGGCTACCTGTTGGTTATGGGGGCTACCTGTTGGTTATGGGGGCTACCTGTAGGTTACAGGGGCTACCTGTTTATAGGGGCTACCTGTTGGTTATGTGGGCTACCTGTTAGTTACAGGGGCTACCTGTTGGTTATGTGGGCTATCTGTTGGTTATGTGGGCTACCTGTTTATAGGGGCTACCTGTTGGTTATAGGGGCTACCTGTTGGTTATAGGGGCTACCTGTTGGTTATAGGGGCTATCTGTTGGTTATAGGGGCTACCTGTTGGTTATGTGGGCTATCTGTTGGTTATGTGGGCTACCTGTTTATAGGGGCTACCTGTTGGTTATAGGGGCTACCTGTTGGTTATAGGGGCTGCCTGTTGGTTATGTGGGCTATCTGTTGGTTATATGGGCTACCTGTTGGTTATGTGGACTACCTGTTGGTTATAGGGGCTATCTGTTGGTGTTATAGGGGCTACCTGTTGGTTATGTGGGCTACCTGTTGGTTATGTGGGCTACCTGTTGGTTATGTGGGCTATCTGTTGGTTATGGGGGCTACCTGTAGGTTATGGGGGCTACCTGTTGGTTATGTGGGCTACCTGTTTATAGGGGCTACCTGTTGGTTATGTGGGCTACCTGTTAGTTACAGGGGCTACCTGTTGGTTATAGGGGCTGCCTGTTGGTTATGTGGGCTATCTGTTGGTTATAGGGGCTATCTGTTGGTTATATGGGCTACCTGTTGGTTATGTGGGTTATCTGTTGGTTATATGGGCTACCTGTTGGTTATGTGGGCTACCTGTTGGTTATGTGGGCTATCTGTTATGTCGGCTACCTGTTGGTTATAGGGGCTACCTGTTGGTTATAGGGGCTACCTGTTGGTTATGTGGGCTATCTGTTGGTTATGTGGGCTATCTGTTATGTCGGCTACCTGTTGGTTACAGGGGCTACCTGTTGGTTATGTGGGCTATCTGTTGGTTATGTGGGCTGCCTGTTGGTTATAGGGGCTACCTGTTGGTTATAAGGGCTACCTGTTGGTTATGTGGGCTACCTGTTGGTTATGTGGGCTACCTGTTGGTTATAGGGGCTACCTGTTGGTTATAGGGGCTACCTGTTGGTTATGTGGGCTACCTGTTGGTTATAGGGGCTACCTGTTGGTTATGTGGGCTATCTGTTATGTCGGCTACCTGTTGGTTACAGGGGCTACCTGTTGGTTATGTGGGCTATCTGTTGGTTATGTGGGCTACCTGTTGGTTATAGGGGCTACCTGTTGGTTGTGCTCGCTAAGCCTGATTTTTAAGGTTGCAAATTATTATTGGAATAGGATAAAAACTAAATCTAGTTACTGTTAAACGTTCTAAATAAAAGGCTGAGTAATCCGTGGCAATAGCTGACAGCATTAAACAGCATTTAAAGAGCTGTATTTGTGTACTTTGAGTGCCATTAGCAGATCTATTTTTTACCAGTTCCTGTGAGTAGGGTGTTATTCTGGGTGATTTGCAAATTACACCTGGTGCAGCACTTCATAGAAGCCCTACTGGAGACGAGACAGGTAATTACAGGCCCGTGTGTCTGACATCTCTAGCAGGAAAATGAATGGTGACACAGCGGCAGATTATTGTTACAGAGGTAAAGTCAAAGACTTAGAAGATGTCACAGCCTTTTGTCTGATTTTTCTGTTAGTTTTACTTACGTTTTAGATAAAGATGGTCGTCCAATAAAGCAATAGTTATTATTTTGTAGCCACAATGTTCGTGTATTTTTATAGCTAAAATCGTTAACCATTAAATATCAAGCTACGGCCATCTGACATAAAAAAAAAAACTTCATTTTATTTACTGCCGGACACATATTTATTTATTTATTACTGGTATTTTTTAAAGCCCAACCTATTACGCAGTGCTGGTATATACATTGATGGGCTGCACATGAAAAGCTTTGCCCTGTAGCATCCACATTGTGCCGGAGGGCAATTAACCACTCGTCATCAATATTTGCATTTTACATTGTGCAAGACAGCACTTTTCATGCACGTCACTCCAATATGGTGTGTGTTTTGTATATGGTAACCCTGCCCTTTAACATCCAAACGACACATCTTGCAGAGCGGCACTGATCTAAGGCATCCCTGCAGTCTGTACTTCACAAAACAAAACCCCAGAACGTAACCTGCGCTCTATCCCAAATCCCTAACTGGTGGTTATCACTCCAATGGCCGTTAGAGTGTAAGCTCTCCTGCCATGTCAAGGTAAACCTCTTAGGTGAGTCCTACACTGACAATTCACCTTGCTTCCTTCAGCCATAGGGTAAAATCTCTAATGAGACAGAGAGGTACAGAGAGGTACAGAGAGGAGTGTTATTCTAATTAGGGGAATTGTTAATGCAGGACTCACCTGAGAGTGTTGCCTTGACGTGGCAGCTTGCATCTTTAGGGGTTCACTGCACGCCCCCTGTTGGTTTATTTTATAAAGTAACAAATCCCCTTAGTAACACCTTCTGGCTGTAGGTATATAACCTATATATTATGTATTTCATTTTAAGGGGTGCTTCTATAATTGTAAACATTCATCATTTTTATTACACCTCAAAAAAAAATCCAATGTAATGTAACCTTGCTGTGTATTATGGTCTCATGATTAAATATCAGTAAATTCCAGGTTAAGGATTGCCTCAGTGGGCGGCCATCTTTGACCTTCTTTGGTCAAACGTACCTCGTACTAGCTATATCCTTGCATGTAACGGGTCACCTGGCACCCCGACCGGGTACCTCCGTTAATGGATGCTCCTAGTGCTTCCTGAGGACTCCAAGCACTCTGGCAGACACCACAATCACCGAATCCGAGAAACCTTTTAAATTCTCCCAAGCGTATGAATGCTGTAGACCATTGAATAGGAACCATACGAATAGGCTTGTACTCCTAGCAGTCAACTGGAACAGCATACAATAAATCCTCCCCCAATAATGAGACGACACATCACTTTGAGGGTAAAACAGGAACTCTGGACTGGCTCATCCAGCCTGGCTTTTATTTCCAACTCACACATACAGGCCACACCCAGGGGGAGGCATAAAAGAACCAATGACATAGATGTTACCTCCCACACATCCCCTCCCCTTAGTGTGACACATAATCCCATTATGCATACAGTGTAAAATATACTTTTACACAACTTTCATAACTTTAAAACCATACATCACATTCACATAAAAATACATATCCACAATCAATCCATTCAGGGGAACAACATATTAAAAAATGGCATGAATCCGACCAGGGGTTCAAAAGTTACTAAAAGTATCTTTTGTTCCTTTCTGGCTGGCAGAAAAACATCCCCACAATGCACCCTGGTTTCCTCCCTTCTGCCCTGGAGTTAATTGGAGAAGTAATCCAATTACCCAGGACTAAAGGCAGACTCCATTAACCACATGGTTGCAAAACAACATAAAGCACTTTAAAATACATAAAGTCACATTTACACATAACACACAGACATTTCACCTATCCCCAGATAGCTGGGATCTGCACGCACAAAACTACCGAATAGCGCACAGATCCTACTCACACAGTACAATTGCCATGGAGCTAAAGTCTTTCCCATAGTCTTTCATTATATGAATAGGCTCCATGGTATGGCTATCTGGGGTATCACATTCCCATAAAGTCTGGTCCATAGTCCAAAGGCAAGAGGCGGGCAATCAGCCCCCTCCAAGGACACGTGGCGAGGTCGGTTTCGCCGCAATGCACAATATAAAGATCTGATACTGCCCCAGAGAGATTGTTGGATAGCTAGTGCTTGATTGTAAGTGAAAAAAAAAATACAACTATAAGTGGAGTGCTGAATTATGGACGAGGTAAACTCACCCCGCGTAGCTTAATAACGACCATGGTAGGTTATATACATATTACATAAGAGAGAATCAAAAATACAATATAGTGCAGATGGTACGTAAACAACAATGAGGTAAAATGGTGGTGAAATTGGAACACTCACATTTATTATTGGCTCCGTAATAGAGCTTGTATGCTTTTAAGGCAGCATTACACCCTCAATCCTTCCACGGTATGGAGTATCTCAAAGAGAAAACAAAAAAAAAGGGACCAATGTGCAGTCTGTGTGAGGTGTATAAAAGGTGAAATAGATTAAATACTCACCTTTTTCAGAG
Source organism: Pelobates fuscus (assembly GCF_036172605.1). Taxonomy (NCBI): domain Eukaryota; kingdom Metazoa; phylum Chordata; class Amphibia; order Anura; family Pelobatidae; genus Pelobates; species Pelobates fuscus. The sequence goes on from NC_086321.1 coordinate 381,848,582, forward strand.
CCTTGTAATCCCGGCCCTGAGGTATAATGGCTTGGTGCCAATTTGTGAGGGGATGGCACTGCCCCAATATAGATTCGATGGGCTCCAGAGGACTTCTTAAAATATATTCAAAATGTATTTATTTGTACGGTAATAACATAACATATAGTAAAATAAAAATATATATATATATAGATACCGTGGATTGAGGGTGTGATGCTGCAATAAAGGCATACAAGCTCTATTACAGAGCCGGTATTTATACACAGGCTCCCTTAAATGTGAGTGTTCCTATTTCACCACCATTTTACCTCATTGCTGTTTACGTACCATCTGCATTACATTGTATTTCTTATTCTCTCTTACATATATTACCCACCACGGTCGTTATTAAGTTTACCTCGTCCATAATTCAGCGCTCCACTTATAGGTGTAGGTTTTTCACTTACACCACTTTATAACTTTGAACTTTTTGGGTGTGAAGAAGAGGATATTTCCACACAAGTGTTTAGAGTTGCTACCATTTATATTTTGACTTTAGCACTTTGTTTGAACACACACTCCTCCAAAAAGGAGGTACACTTCGCCAGCTGGTGCTGGATCCTCGTGTCACGATCCAGGTACGCGCATGCCAATCATTACGTGCACAGTTTGTCAGTTTCCGTTCGAATAACCTGAGCTACTGACCAGCGTGGACTCAAAGATGGCTTCCCAGTGCCGCAATGGAGGACTAGCATAATACGCTCACAGACTATAAGGCATGCAGTATTTGTATTTTAAATAATAATATAAAAAGGATGAAAGTTTTCTTTTAAAATGTTGGATTTGTAAGGCATGAGCCGTAAGTTCAATTACTATGAAAGCATAGCGTGGAATCTGCATTGTCTTTGAAGTTATAACATACATGATTAATATGGAAATTGGTTTTAGAAACCTCATCAGACCCTAATAATATATCTGGATTTTATTTTCACCAAACCTATTTTTAGAGTGCGTATTAATTCAAACTGCATGCTATTTGTATTTATTTATTTATTCATACCCGTCTTGTAATATTTTTTTATTTATTAATCCTGTTTTTTTTTTTCCAAGCCACAATTCTTGTGAATTGAAGTGGACGAGTTGTACCATCTCTCTGATTTGCATAAAAATAGCGAATCTATATAGGATTCCGCTGACAATATAGGTAGGAAGACGAGAAGATTCTTTATTGAAGGAATAGAATAGACTATGATAATAACTTTCATGGATGCAAGGAGGTGACTTAGACAGATTCCAGCAGCCTTAGGACGATATTATCATTTATACCCAGGATTCAGCTTGTCTCTGTTCACCTCCTCAAATAATCTCACAGATCTCTTTGCCGCTGAAAACTCATCTGAATTTCACATGAGAGGTAACATCTTTCAGTGGGTCCCATCAATCGTCACTTGCACCTCAGAAAAGATGATTCCCTAAGGAATCGGATCTCAGAACCTAGTGTGAGGTTCTCCAAACCAGCTTTAGTCTGTCCTGCACTCCAGCACGGGTACATTGTTAATCCATGGAGTCATTTAGATTGACCTCTCTTTGCTTAAAAAGGGGTATCCTTAAATCTTGGCCAGTTAATGATCCATAAGGCACCACTCAGAATGCCAGAAGTTTAAAGCCACCAGTAAAATCTTGATTGAGATGGATTTCTTTCTTCTATTGTCACAATTCACTATTTCTGTGGCCCGCAGTGTGGCAATGAATGGTATATTTTAAGAACACACAGTCTATCTTTTTTAAGGCTTTAGAAATAGCATAAGTCCTCTGAGGCAATATAATATATCTGGCAGTCCAAAAGCTTGGCTTGAGCTATAGAAGTACAAACTAACGGAACTACTGGCTTGGGCGTTTTGGAGTTTAACGACAGAAAATAAGCTTAACGTCAGCCCTCATATTTCCTGTAGATGCTTCAAAGGAGTGATAGACATCCCTTGGTATTCATGAACCATGAAGTATTATAAACTAAACCTGGTGAGATCTCCAAAGCAGGCCTAGGTGTTGGGAGGATTGCTCCTACTGTGCACTTTTTAAAGAGCAGTTTAACTGTAGTTTAGCATAATGATGTTTATCTGAATGTATGTTTGTTATATTATTTATTGCAAGCTATGCACCATTTTTAATGTTTTTGCTACATTATCGCATGCTTTAATATTCTGACTTGGCCTAAAAAGTCGTTCAGAATGAAGGGCCATAAGAGATCCTTTTCCCCTACGTTGCTATGTGTCACTTGACTGATGTTGGCCAACTTTAAACTCACATTAGACAGCGCGTGAAACTAATTAACCTTTTTCAAACAAAACAGGAAGACATACCCATAAAAATAGTGCAGATACCATCTGTAACGGACCGTTTCAGCAGACAAGGGGTTAAAATCCGTTTAGGCGATATTCCCCTTTCAGATATAAAGGCAGCTACTGTAGAACACCAAACTCCCGAATTGAATACAAGTGAATGCACCAAACTCCCGAACTGCATACAAGGGAATAAGGTAGCACTCCAAACTCCCGAACCAGAACCTCACGAATAGCTGCTAGCAGACGAACAGGAAAATGCAACCAAGCGGCTTACACTCCTGGCAATCAGTCTCTAACAGCATACAGTGAATCCCCCCAAGAATGAGACAAGGCTCCGTGTTGAGGGTCAAGCAGTGGTCTGGTTTATTCAGGGCTACCCGCCCAGTATTTATGCAGGTCTCCCACCTGGTGGACACTCCCCTAGGGGACCAGATGGAAGACTGTAACACAGACAGACATGTATCACATTACAGACACACAGAAGTAAAACATCCCCACAATGCATCCTAATTTCCCTCCCTCTATCCTGGAGATAATTGAGAAGTAATTCAATTATCTCCCAGGACAGAGGCAAAACTCCATTATACACGTGGGGACACAAAGACAGTGAAATACATTAAAACATATAATATTACATTTTATACATAAAACACAGACATGTCACATATACCCAGATAGCTGGGATCTGAGCGCACAAAACTACCGAATAGCGCTCAGATCCTATACACACAGTTCAATTGCCATGGAGCCAAAGTCCTTAATTACACGAATTGGCTCCATGGCATAGCTATCTGGGTTAACACATTCACATATACAAACTACGGAATTAACCGGTGTTCGGCTAAATTGCACGAATAGGAACCAGGGGGCTGGAGGCTCAGCGGTGCCTGCACGTAAAAGTGTCCGCTTTCAGTGCACTGATTCTGGGCTGAGCACCGCTGGCCGTCCGGGGAGCTCCATAACACCGCCACCTAGCGCCCGCTAAGTGTAACCGCGGCCACCCAGTAACAGTCAATTAAGCTGCGGTTAACCGCAGCTACTGGGTGGTCAATTGACTGCACACGCCAATTAACAGCCGGCTCCCCACGGCTCTGGGGAGGCTAATAGACGGCTGTTTGTGCGGTAGACTAAATCTACTGAACGGCTGTGCAGAAAGGCATGAATAAACCTTTCTGCACAGTAAAATTAACCGTTTAACTGCCGGTCCATAATCCAAAGGCAGCAGGCGGGCAACCAGGCTCCTCCAATGCAATGTGGCGAGATTGGTCTCGTCACACCATCCCCAGACTAAAGCGACAATGGGAGTTGGTGATTGGCTGACAGTTTTGGATAATCCACCCTGGGCACTTTAAGCCAATTAACAATGTCTGTGATGGCCAAAATCGAGAAAAGCCTTGGTTTATGTCAAACCATTTCTAAATGATTTCACATCCAAATGGATATCGAGACCTGGAATACAATGAGCTGTAGTGTTTGTGTTGTGTATTGTGTCCCTTTGAGTACAAATCGCTGTGTTCTGGAGATGAGAGGGATCCTGATCAGTTTTTATGGCTATCGGCAAGTTCTAGAATGTAAGCAGAATATGTGAAGATGGGAATATATCTTTTTTTGTGTCTATTTCTTTCCAGAAGTCTCATTCTATCTCTATATAATATTTTGCATGTAGCAGCGCGGAGAATTCTCATACTGGCTCTATTTGTGCTGTAGACCTGTAGGGACTGTGAATTTAATGAGCGAGGTTAGCCCAGTTCCAGAATATACCCCAGTGCTAAGATCTGACAGCAGTGGTTGGGCCGGGCAGGTCAATGGCAGTGTTCTTTGCCCTCTGTTTGTATCTGTCCCGTAACAGAAATATTAAAATGAAAAGGGGAGAGCAACAGTGCAAGAGGGCACATATATTTTTTATGTTTTACATTACCGAGGGGCCTGCGGTTTCTCACAGGAGCTTGCGACGCTATATTTGGAGAGAGCGTTTGTAAGCAGAATGGCAGCAGATAATATGATACTGATATTGGATTGCTCTAATGTGACCTTTAGCAGAATAGTGTTTAATTAACATACAGAAATCGTGCCATCTCGCAGAATGGATTCTACCTTAAAAAAAACCAGCTCAGCAGTGTCAGCCACACAATAAATGGAGCAGGGATTACGAAAGTCTCTTGACTTTCTCTCTATCAGATTATATCCTTCTATAACTCTCTAAATCCTTCTGCCGATCTCCCTACCCCATTTATCAAACCTCATCTTCACCTCATTACTCCCATTCTTATCAGGAGCTCGATGGGAATAGCTTGCAAAAACAATCGTTTCTGTAGCTATTGTTTGCCCTAAGCCATTATTAAAACTTACTCGGTATCATGGCAAAGTACATCATGCTAATAGTTAAGGATTTCTGATTCTCTATATAAAGCCGCGTCTGCTTTGTGCTGGGATAATGATGGAGGGGCATTGCCTTTAGATGCAAGGGGCAATCTCTGGCACAAAATGCAAAGGTGGAGACTGTCAATTATACCAGTGGCAACTTCTAAACATACCAACGTGCATCATTAAAAAGAAAAAAACCTGATGAATTTAAAGCAGTATTTGTATATTAGTGGAAGGTACAGTCCACTGGGGGATCATTCCTTTGTAGGGTTCTGGAAGGCGAGCAGGGGGTTATATCCCAAACTATGAGAACACTGGGACTTTACTTGGGGTTAAGACCAAAAACTGTTTGAAAATAGCGCTTTCTAGTCGTCATTCCTCAGAGCTCTGCCTACAATAAACTGGTTACTGACACTGAGTCTAATAAGAAACGTACAGAGTATATTTTAGTATATTTCATATTACATTTAATGACGGTGTTAGTTGGATCGCTAACTTTACATTTGAAGAAGAAGCCACCATGCCAATGTTATGTACATAGTAATACAAGCATAAAACATAAACATAAGTAATATATAGAAATAAAGGATAAACGTACCTGTGATCCAATGCCAAGTTCTTCCTCCAGTCCGATCCCCCTCTGGGGACATCACTCTCCCTCCACCACTCTTGGTCGCCTTTCGCCAGCGCGTTATGCCTGCTGATGACAGATGCCCGATTTACACAATACTAACATTAGCCAGGGTAGAGTCACATTTCAGTCAGCAAAGTTTTTTAACTCTGTATGAGCAGGTTTTTCAGTGACGCACTGCACATACTCCACACACCATGACCACTTCCAAGCAGTGAATTGTTCATGGTGTTTGGAGTAACCAATTTAATCATTGTCTGTGCTATATAAGGTCATACATGCTTAGTTAGTCAGCCATACCATAAACATCTGAGTCTTCCAGCTATTTGATTTATAAATGTTAATTAAATTAATGGGCTGTTACCTCAAGGTCCCTGTTAATTCTTAATCTTAATCCTAAAAAGGGGACAGTAGAACCCTATAATACATCAATGTCCCCCCTCAAATTTTGCCTCAGTGTACCCCACAAAAGCCCTCAGTTACTCTATTGTACCCGGGTACCCCTCAAGCTCTGAATTCTCTGAGTGTACTCCTCTAAGCCTTTAATTCCCCCAGTGTACCCAGAAAGATTTTAATTCCCTCAGTGTACCCAGAAAGCTTTTAATTCCCCCAGTGTACCCAGAAAGATTTTATTTTCCCCAATTAATTAGTATTTGTTTCATTGTTCATCCCCATATTCATTTCCTCTCCCTCCTATCCCTCTCTGTCCTCTCTCCAATTTCCCTCATTCCATATCTCCTTCCTTTTCACGTCTCTCCATCACTCTCCCCACCCTCTCTCTCGCTCACAGTAAGACGTCGGTCACATACAGAGAGCGTCCTCCACATTACACTTTATGACATACAGAGAAGAGGCGATGACAAGCTGGGGAGAGGGAGAGATGCCTTTTCGGGGACTGATAGACCTTAAATTTAGGTCTCGCAATGACTGCGTTTAGAGAAAGCAATAACCTGAAACTGGCCTGCTGTTCTGTCACTTAATTAAAATGACAAACTGTATGGAGAAGTTTATGCGGGTGAGTACACCCTTTATTGGCCATCCTAAACTGCGGCTGTAGGTGTATCCCACAACGTGCAGACACGATAATATTTCATCGATAACTATTTCCTCGTGGAAGATCGACGGCATGTAGAAACTGCCACTACAAGCAAGATGCAGAACTGATTAAGTCATCTGGTAACACTTGTGCTATTTAAAGGCTTATCGGTACACAGAGCGCCCTCCAGCAGAGGTGGCCCGACTTTGAAAGAAAGCAATGGAAAATGGTTCGGTGTAAATATAACTCTGCCCCGGATTTTAACGAAATCCACAAACAAATCGTTTTAATGGTTTTACTGAAGGTATGAAAAAATCGCTCACGTCTAATGTTGTTACTTTATATCTTGGCCTCACAGATTACGGTGAAATATAGACACCTCGCAGGTGATGTATCGGTAATTTCGAGACACATTTAAGTTGCAATAACAAAAATAAATTACTGTGGTGTAAAAACACAGGTAATGATATATATCACTGAAACACGTCTTTATATCATATATATTGTAGCATTCTGGGAAAGCAGCAGCGGGTAACTGCGGAAACATTCTACCTACCAAGGAATTATAACATTTAATGGCGCTATGAAACGGGCCGAGGGGTGATTTGTGTGGATCCTGGGCCTATTGTTACTGCGCATGTCACCTTGGTACAGTAATTGCCGTCTCCATTATTCAAGTTTATCAGCGTTACAATGGACAAGAGATACCAAGTGAGATGTAGCTAACTCAATGATTGGTTACCAAAACCTATTGGCTGGGCTTTGATTGGTCCACACACTCCCTGCCTCATTCTGATTGTTGGTTCTGCACATTACACAGATCATTAAACATTATATCTCTGTCTGTGGGTCTGGGTCTATGACAGTGATGGCTAACATTGACACCACAAGTTGTTTCGGGACTTCATTTCCTCTAAATTCCTCTACATTCGCCTCTAAAAGCTAGCTGAGCATCATGGGAAATGTAGTCAAGAAACAGTTTTATGGTGTCAAGGTTAACCATCACTGGTATATGGCCTTTGCTTAAAATGAAGGGGTACCCAAACCAGTAGGGCCCTGTGGGACCCCAATCTTTTCCTGTGTGTGAGGACTTTTACAGCACAAACACAGGACTAGTTGGCTGGCTAGCAATAATCCGTATTAATGGCCAGATCAGGATAAGAGATTGTCAAATTGTGGAATCATCGCAATATAAACAAAGCTCCGGTTTAAATAGGTGGATGTAATAAATTAAGGATCTCTGTGATAACATGATAAACAAACTGCGGTAACATCTGATCACTACTCTAAACATTTTTTATTCAAAAAGCAACGTGTTGACCACAATTATTGGGCAAAATCCTTTAAACTTGTAATTTCTGGGGGTCTTTTTAGTTGTAAGCAAAATCCTGCTACGCTGTATACTGTATGCACTGTAGTGGTTATGGTACTTGGACTGTTTCTTTAAGTTGGTCCAAAGAATGTTAACCCACAAAACATTCTATTCAGGTCCTAAGCACGGGAGCCTATCAGACGCTCCGGTCAGTGTCTCGAGAAAAGGGGCAGTAAACGAACTATGTAGCATTTTAGTCAAAACTAAGATATCATATTTTGGAAAAAAGGAGAAATTAAGCAAATTCTATTCAACTTTTTTTATTTTTTTTACCTCATTGGTATAATTTTTATTAGACTGTTTTTCACATTAAAAGAGGTATAAAAAGACGCAAAGTACGGAGCCGTCCTGTTCGATAAGATATTTATTGCCCGTCCTTATGCACATATTAAAATAAAGCGGTCAGTGTTGGCCACAGAGTGGCAGTATTCCTTTATACTGGGGGTCTGTCCTTACATAACCCCACTCTAAAGAGCCATACCTGGGTACTGGAAGAGTTAAAACCCAATCTCTTATCGTGTCCAGCACTCGAAGAGCAAACAAAGTACGTGAGGCCTTTATCACTTAGCAATGCTCGGTTTATGTTAAATAGCATGTCACTGCGAATTCATTGACCACTGAGATATATGAAGCTATATTCTGTCTAAAGCGGAGGTGGGGGTCTCTGAAACTAGTGCACCAGCTGCTGTTACACTACATTTCCCATAATTCCCTGCCAGCCAAGGATGGCTACCCCTGGTTTATAGCATCCATCTAATAAATGACCTGTTATACAGCTGTATAATGGAGAGAAGTAATTGGCATTCACAGATCTGTATTGCAAAGCCAGGAGAGATAGCCATTTATTATTTTATTAGCATATTCTGCTTTGTTTTAATAGCAAATTCTGCACCAGTAACCGCTTCTACATAAACCGAAAAAGCAACAACAAAACGGCTGCTAAAAGAGTGGTATTAATTGTAGTGGGGTTTTTCTCACAGGTAAAGTGTCAGGTAAAGCCAGATACAATGCCCACCTTCCTTTTAATAAAACCGCTGGAGTCAGTTCTCAGAATGAGAGGTGGCCCAATATATGTAAGGAGCAAAATGGGACCCCTCAGGTGCCAACATTAGCTGGGCATTATGTTTTATCCAATAATATAGAGAGGGGAGGGAGAGAGGTTCCTCCAGTGCACTGCAGCCTACAAGGCTCACTACTACAGTGCAGCACACAGCGGCCAGCAGCAATTTTATATAGAAATACTGTGCGTGGCTCTATAGATACATGCAAAAATACTAACAAATTGCAATGGCATCTTGAAAACTTGCATTTTGAGACGTTTTGATTATTTTTAATGATAATAGTAATAGTTCAGTGGCACAACACTCTAGCCATGGTAAATATTAAACCATTATAACATTAGTTGCACACACACAGAAGGTTATACCTCCCAAGCGTCCTGTATCTGGTGGAGGTTATACCTCCCAAGCATCATGTATCTGGTGAAGGTTATACCTCCCAAGCGTCATGTATCTGGTGATGGTTATACCTCCCATACGTGGTGGAGGTTATACCCCCCAAGTGTCATGTATCTGGTGGAGGTTATACCTCCCAAGTGTCATGTATCTGGTGGAGGTTATACCTCCCAAGTGTCTTGTATCTGGTGAAGGTTATACCCCCCCAAGCGCCATGTATCTGGTGGAGGTTATACCTCCCAAGTGTCGTGTATCTGCTGGAGGTTATACCTCCCAAGTGTCCTGTATCTGGTGGAGGTTATACCTCCCATACGTCATGTATCTGGCAGAGGTTATACCTCCCAAGTGTCATGTATCTGGTGGAGGTTATACCTCCCAAGCGCCATGTATCTGGTGGAGGTTAACAAATTGCAATGGCATCTTGAAAACTTGCATTTTGAGACGTTTTGATTATTTTTAATGATAATAGTAATAGTTCAGTGGCACAACACTCTAGCCATGGTAAATATTAAACCATTATAACATTAGTTGCACACACACAGAAGGTTATACCTCCCAAGCGTCCTGTATCTGGTGGAGGTTATACCTCCCAAGCATCATGTATCTGGTGAAGGTTATACCTCCCAAGCGTCATGTATCTGGTGATGGTTATACCTCCCATACGTGGTGGAGGTTATACCCCCCAAGTGTCATGTATCTGGTGGAGGTTATACCTCCCAAGTGTCATGTATCTGGTGGAGGTTATACCTCCCAAGTGTCTTGTATCTGGTGAAGGTTATACCCCCCCAAGCGCCATGTATCTGGTGGAGGTTATACCTCCCAAGTGTCGTGTATCTGCTGGAGGTTATACCTCCCAAGTGTCCTGTATCTGGTGGAGGTTATACCTCCCATACGTCATGTATCTGGCAGAGGTTATACCTCCCAAGTGTCATGTATCTGGTGGAGGTTATACCTCCCAAGCGCCATGTATCTGGTGGAGGTTAACAAATTGCAATGGCATCTTGAAAACTTGCATTTTGAGACGTTTTGATTATTTTTAATGATAATAGTAATAGTTCAGTGGCACAACACTCTAGCCATGGTAAATATTAAACCATTATAACATTAGTTGCACACACACAGAAGGTTATACCTCCCAAGCGTCCTGTATCTGGTGGAGGTTATACCTCCCAAGCATCATGTATCTGGTGAAGGTTATACCTCCCAAGCGTCATGTATCTGGTGATGGTTATACCTCCCATACGTGGTGGAGGTTATACCCCCCAAGTGTCATGTATCTGGTGGAGGTTATACCTCCCAAGTGTCATGTATCTGGTGGAGGTTATACCTCCCAAGTGTCTTGTATCTGGTGAAGGTTATACCCCCCCAAGCGCCATGTATCTGGTGGAGGTTATACCTCCCAAGTGTCGTGTATCTGCTGGAGGTTATACCTCCCAAGTGTCCTGTATCTGGTGGAGGTTATACCTCCCATACGTCATGTATCTGGCAGAGGTTATACCTCCCAAGTGTCATGTATCTGGTGGAGGTTATACCTCCCAAGCGCCATGTATCTGGTGGAGGTTATACCTTACCAAGTGTCATGTATCTGGTGGAGGTTATACCTTACCAAGTGTCATGTATCTGGTGGAGGTTATACCTTACCAAGTGTTATATATCTGGTGGAGGTTATACCTTACCAAGTGTCCTGTATCTGGTGGAGGTTATACCTTACCAAGTGTCATGTATCTGGTGAAGGTTATACCTCCCATACGTCATGTATCTGGCAGAGGTTATACCTCCCAAGTGTCATGTATCTGGTGGAGGTTATACCTCCCAAGCGCCATGTATCTGGTGGAGGTTATACCTTACCAAGTGTCATGTATCTGGTGGAGGTTATACCTTACCAAGTGTCATGTATCTGGTGGAGATTATACCTTACCAAGTGTTATATAACTGGTGGAGGTTATACCTTACCAAGTGTCATGTATCTGGTGGAGATTATACCTTACCAAGTGTTATATATCTGGTGGAGGTTATACCTTACCAAGTGTCATGTATCTGGTGGAGGTTATACCTTACCAAGTGTCTTGTATCTGGTGGAGGTTATACCTTGCCAAGTGTTATATATCTGGTGGAGGTTATACCTTACCAAGTGTCATGTATCTGGTGGAGGTTATACCTTACCAAGTGTCTTGTATCTGGTGGAGGTTATTCCTTACCAAGTGTCATGTATCTGGTGGAGGTTATTCCTCCCAAGTGTCTTGTATCTGGTGGAGGTTATACCTTACCAAGTGTCTTGTATCTGGTGGAGGTTATACCTCCCAAGTGTCATGTATCTGGTGGGGGTTATTCCTTACCAAGTGTCATGTATCTGGTGGAGGTTATACCTTACCAAGTGTCATGTATCTGGTGGAGGTCATACCTTACCAAGTGTCATGTGTCTGGTGGAGGTTATACCTCCCAAGTGTCTTGTATCTGGTGGAGGTTATACCTCCCAAGTGTCATGTATCTGGTGGAGGTTATACCTCCCAAGCGCCATGTATCTGGTGGAGGTTATACCTCCCAAGTGTCATGTATCTGGTGGAGGTTATACCTCCCAAGTCTCATGTATCTGGTGGAGGTTATACCTTACCAAGTGTCATGTGTCTGGTGGAGGTTATACCTCCCAAGTGTCTTGTATCTGGTGGAGGTTATACCTCCCAAGTGTCATGTATCTGGTGGAGGTTATACCTCCCAAGCGCCATGTATCTGGTGGAGGTTATACCTCCCAAGTGTCATGTATCTGGTGGAGGTTATACCTCCCAAGTGTCATGTATCTGGTGGAGGTTATACCTCCCAAGTGTCATGTATCTGGTGGAGGTTATACCTCCCAAGTGTCATGTATCTGGTGGGGGTTATTACTTACCAAGTGTCATGTATCGGGTGGAGGTTATACCATACCAAGTGTCTTGTATCTGGTGGAGGTTATACCTTACCAAGTGTCATGTATCTGGTGGAGGTTATACCTTACCATGCGCCATGTGTCTGGTGGAGGTTATACCTTACCAAGTGTCATGTATCTGGTGGAGGTTATACCTTACCAAGTGTCATGTATCTGGTGGAGGTTATACCTCCCAAGTGTCTTGTATCTGGTGGAGGTTATACCTTACCAAGTGTCATGTATCTGGTGGAGGTTATACCTTACCAAGTGTCATGTATCTGGTGGAGGTTATACCTCCCAAGTGTCATGTATCTGGTGGAGGTTATACCTCCCAAGTGTCATGTATCTGGTGGAGGTTATACCTCCCAAGTGTCATGTATCTGGTGGAGGTTATACCTCCCAAGTGTCATGTATCTGGTGGGGGTTATTCCTTACCAAGTGTCATGTATCTGGTGGAGGTTATACCTCCCAAGTGTCATGTATCTGGTGGAGGTTATACCTCCCAAGTGTCTTGTATCTGGTGGAGGTTATACCTTACCAAGTGTCTTGTATCTGGTGGAGGTTATACCTTACCAAGTGTCATGTATCTGGTGGAGGTTATACCTTACCAAGTGTCATGTATCTGGTGGAGGTTATACCTTACCAAGTGTCATGTATCTGGTGGAGGTTATACCTCCCAAGCGCCATGTATCTGGTGGAGGTTATACCTCCCAAGCGCCATGTATCTGGTGGAGGTTATACCTCCCAAGCGTCATGTATCTGGTGGAGGTTATACTTTACCAAGTGTCATGTATCTGGCGGAGGTTATACCTCCCAAGTGTCATGTATCTGGTGGAGGTTATACCTTACCAAGTGTCATGTATCTGGTGGAGGTTATACCTCCCAAGCGCCATGTATCTGGTGGAGGTTATACCTCCCAAGCGCCATGTATCTGGTGGAGGTTATACCTTACCAAGTGTCATGTATCTGGTGGAGGTTATACCTCCCAAGCGTCATGTATCTGGTGGAGGTTATACCTTACCAAGTGTCATGTATCTGGCGGAGGTTATACCTCCCAAGTGTCATGTATCTGGTGGAGGTTATACTTCCCAAGTGTCATGTATCTGGTGGAGGTTATACCTTACCAAGTGTCATGTATCTGGTGGAGGTTATACCTTACCAAGTGTCATGTATCTGGTGGAGGTTATACTTTACCAAGTGTCATGTATCTGGCGGAGGTTATACCTCCCAAGTGTCATGTATCTGGTGGAGGTTATACTTCCCAAGTGTCTTGTATCTGGTGGAGGTTATTCCTCCCAAGTGTCATGTATCGGGTGGAAGTTATACCTTACCAAGTGTCATGTATCTGGTGGAGGTTATACCTTACCAAGTGCCATGTATCTGGTTGAGGTTATACCTCCCAAGTGTCATGTATCTGGTGGAGGTTATACCTCCCAAGTGTCATGTATCTGGTGGAGGTTATGCCTCCCAAGCGCCATGTATCTAGCGAAGGTTATACCTCCCAAGTGCCATGTATCTGGTGGAGGTTATACCTCCCAAGTGCCATGTATCTCGTGGAGGTTATAGCTCCCAAGTGTCTTGCATCTGGTGGAGGTTATACCTCCCAAGTGTCATGTATCTGGTGAAGGTTATACCTCCCATACGTCATGTATCTGGTGGAGGTTATACCTCCCAAGTGTCATGTATCTGGTGAAGGTTATACCTCCCTAGTGTCATGTATCTGGTGAAGGTTATACCTCCCAAATGTCATGTATCTGGTGGAGATGGTGCTGGAGGGAAACTCACTGGATTCAGTTATGAGAAAACACATACCCTATGCTAATCTCTTGCTTTTATCACTCAACCAAATTCTTACCCTTAACAGCAGCGTCCGGTGAAGTGGTATGTTGGTGGTTAGGGTAAAAGGAGATGGGCCAGTGCTAATCACTTCATCGGCACAGCCCACAGTGGCAGGCTTTGCCCGGAAAGGGGGCAGGACTGCCCAAGTATTGGAAGCTCAGGGTGAATGCACGCCAGGCTGCCCGCCAATCACACAGGCTGGCCAACTAGGGGTGGACTATACAGACAGCGTGGTTTCAGCACCCTGAGCTTGGTGCGAATGCGTCTAATGATGTGCTTTCTTTATGCTTTCCGGTGAAAGTTTTCTGGCGTCCCCCAACACTCACTTGGCCACTCCTCTCCTTCCCTTCCCTTCGTACTAGAAGACAGAAGCCCCAGCATGCAGTCTAGGACAGAGCAAAAGGTGGATGTGGTGAGTGTAGCAGAAAAGGGATGTGCCACATGGCCACTGTGATAGAGAATGCCACTATGATACAAAATACCACTATGATAGAGAATACCACTACGATAGAGAATGCCACTATGATACAGAATGCCACTATGATAGAGACTGCCACTATGATAGAGAATGCCACTATGATACAGAATGCCACTATGATAGAGAATACCACTACTGTTATAGTATAATTTAGGAATAAACAAAGATGTTTAAATGTCTATCTGTTCCTGTCCAAATTAGAGAAAATTAAATTGCGTATATACGCTGAAGTAATTCAGACTGACACACGGAGTTCAGGTTAAAATAACTTCGAGGAAATTTATTGGCAAGTGAAACAAGAGCGGGCTCGCAGGCCCTTTTAAGAGGCATTTTGCGTCATCATTGATTATCAAGATATCAGTAAATAAACATCATTAATTGGATTAATTGTTAAGTGTCTGGGTTAGTGTCCACCTATCAATATAATTAATTGGCTCAAAAACTAGGTGGTTAACTAAGTGTCCACCCACCGATAGGTGGTATTGTTCTGGACACGGGTGGGGACAGAGGGCTCAAGCGCCATCTTCCCTAGCATGAGGTTTACTCGGTGGAAAGGGGGGGCTTGAGCGTCATTTTACACAGTCAGTGATGTCAGGTCTTGTGGTCAGGTGCAAGGTTCTCTTATGAATAGAACATTTCATTAGTACAGTGTTCTCATGGCCTTGGCTATACTTTGTTGCAAGTTATAGGGAAATTCAGCAGTTCCTGAGTTAGTCATGTCTTTATAGAAAATACAGTCTCATTGTATTAAATGTGCTGGGAAATTCTGTCATGTAATGTAGTTTTAAAATGGAGAAGTCAGGTTATGTAGACAAAATGGAGGGTTTGTCAGTGTGAGGTTAAAATGGGGTTAGTACAATAATTCAATACAAGTTCAATAAAGATTTTTAATAATTCTACATCAGTCCCCCCTATGAAATGTTAGATTCTAAGAGATAAAAACTTTATTTGTTAATGCCAGAAGACGTGTTAGCCCAAAGGCACAGAAACCCCGTGGCCGCTAGCTAGATGTTAATGCAAAGTGCAATTCTGTCCCTAATTCTGACCCTAATAGGCTAACTCATCGTCAGTATGGCTCTCGAACACTTCACTCCCATGGGTGGCCCATGGTGGCTTGCCCACCACTTCTCCACACGGGGCCTTTACCATTCACTGACAGATGCTGTCCCTAGGCTGGTCCCTACCTAAAACTCTCGCACTTTATCAACAAAAGGGATAGTTTGTAGCGGTAAACAGGGTGAGTTGAGATCTTGGAAATCTTGGTCATCAACTTCGAGATGTGTGAAAGTGGGTGCCGCTTGGTCAACAGTCTTCATGAGGGATTTTCTCAGACAAGGGAGGATACAACAAAAGAGAAGAGCAAAGATAAAAAGAAAAATTAGTATTGCTATACAAATATGCATTAAAGCCTTTTGCCATCCTGTCATCCAACCAAACCATCTTTCCCAGGGATCTTTTATCCCAGAATTCCTTTTTTAACTCCTCAGAGAGCTCATTCAATTTTTCTATGGCTAAGGTAACTTTACCATTAGGGCCTGTGTTTTCTGGGATGTAGGTACAACATGTCATGGTGTCGGGCAAAATTTTACATACTCCTCCTTTTTCGGCTAAAATCATATCTTAGGCCATTCTATTCTGGAAGGCCATTTGGGATGTAGCCTGCAACTGTTCGGCTAATCCCTGGAGGGCATCTCTGGTATAATTAACAAAGCGCTGCTGGTTATAATAAATGTAATTTATCCAATTTAAATTCTTGTTTGCAGTAACTATGGTAAAAAGTGATTCAAATCCTGCGGCAACTTCATCTCTTGCTTTAAACTCATTGGGCACCCCCCTAGGCACCCCAATGGCATCAATATAAATGTGAGGATCAAAACTTCCTTTTACTGGGGCTTCGCGCTTAACCTTAGTGTGACTGGACTCATGGGTGTTGAGGTGTGTGTCAGAGATAATGTGTATGGGCATAATGGCTTTAGCCAGGGCCGGATTAACATAGGGGCTGATGGAGCTGCAGCTCCAGGCCCAGGCCCATGGAATAGGCCCATTTAAAAAAAAAAATAATTTTTTTTTTTTTTTTTTTTTTTACACACTGCTCTTAGGTTTGCCACCTGAATGGTATTTTACTGGCACAGCCGGTATTTGAGGCTGCCTGGCCGTGCCGGTATTGCAGTAATACCTGCAATACAAACACAGGTATTTTTCTCCAAATAAATGGAGATTACTGTGCAATACCAGCACCAGCCAGTAGGGGTCACTCTGTGTGGAGAGAGGCAGGGATAGGAAGTTACAGCATATCCCTGCCTCTCTCCACTACTCACTGATCCGTGGGGGAGCAGCAACACAGCACAGAGTCCAGACAGCAGCTCTACAGCTCAGGTAAGTGAGGGATGGGGGAAAGGCAGCAGGGACACATGGGGACACTGAGACACTAGGGGACACTGAGACACTAGGGGACATATGGAGACACTAGGGGACACTGACACTAGGGGACACATGGGGACACTGAGACACTAGGGGACATGGGGACACAGACACAGGGAGACCTGGGAACACTAAGACACTTGGGGACACTGGAAAACATGGGGACACTGAGACACTAGGGGACACTGGGACACATGGGTATGCTGAGACACATGCGGATGCTGTGAGACATAGGGACATTGGGAGACACTGAGACATTGGAACACGGAGACACTATGTCCCCATGTCTCCCAATGTCCCCATGTCCCCCATCCAGTGTCCCTAGTATCCCCAAGTCTCCCAGTGTCTGTGTCCCATGTCTCTCAGTGTGCCTAGTCCCCATATGTCCCAGTGTCACTATATGTCCCAGTGTTCCCATGTCTATGTCCACAACTGCCCCCATGTCTCCCAGTGTCCCCAAGTGTTGGTCTCCCAGCCAGTGTCCCCTAGTCTCCCAGTGTCCCCTAGTCTCCCAGTGTCTGTGTTCCCATGTCTCTGTGTCCCTAGTGTCTTAGTGTCCTCAAATGTTTCAGTGTCCCCATGTCTCAGAGTGTCTGTGTCCCTAGTGTCTCAGTGTCCCCATTTCTCCCAGTTTCCCTAAATGTCTCAGTGTCCCCATGTCTCTGTGTCCCGGGTCTCTCAGTGTACCCATGTCTCTCAGTGTCCCCATTTCTCTCAGTGTCCCCATGTCTCACTGTGTCCCCAGTATCCTAGTGACACTGAGACATTGGGACACTGGGAGAAATGGGGAAACTGAGACACTGGGAGACTAGGGGACTGGGCAACATGGGGACACTGACACTGTGATACATAGGGACACTGAGACACTGGGTGACTTGCAAGACTGAGACACTGGGAGACAGGGAGACACTGGGAGCAATCCATCTATACAGCAGAATCAAACTGTGAGTAGTTTGTTGGTGATTTTACAGAATTTTCTCTAATGTCACTCCTTGTGATTTACATCATGTGATGTCACGCATAACTAATTAATTATACAAATGATTAAGGCTGGTATTTTTTTCCAAGAAAGGTGGCAACCTTAACTACTCTTCACATACTCTTGCTTAAAGGAGCACTATAGGGTCAGGAACACAGTCATGTATTTCTGACCCTATTATGTTAAAACCACCACCCTGGCCCCTTCTTGCCTCCCTAAATATAGTAAAATATGACTTGTATTAAAGTCTGCAGCTGCTGGCTTTGCCTCTGAACTGACTGTCTGCTGACATCATCAGGAGTGGTGGTCTGAGCAAATTACAATACTTCCCCATAGGATTGGCTGAGGCTGTCAACTAGGCAGATCACGGTCAGAGCCAGCACAAGTCCAACATAGCCCTGGCCAATCAGCATCTCCTCATAAAGATACATTGAATCAATGCATCTCTATGAGGAAAGTTCAGTGTCTGCATGCAGAGGGTGGAGACACTGAATGGCAGTGCTGCACACTAGACAGTACTGCCCCAGGAGGCACCTCTAGCAGCCATCTAAGGAGTGGCCAGTGGAGTTATTTTCTCTGAAAAGACAGTGTTTTCTGCAAAAAGCCTGAATGGAATGATTCTACTTACCAGAACAAATACAATAAGCTATAGTTGTTCTGGTGACTATAGTGTCCCTTTAAGTTTGGAAGCTTCAGAGGGATGTATGGGAACAAAACTTGTGTGGACTGGCTGACAATAAAATTAGTTTAGGTAATGCAGACGTTGGTCTCTCTAACACTGTGGCATGTCCCCTTTCTTCTATACTCACTATATACACCTTTTCTCTGTCTCAGACTATATACCAGGAACTTCTGCCTGCTAGTAAGAAGGTAAGGATTTATGTCAAGCTCGGGGTACTGCCTGCATAGTATGGCCTTAGTTGGACAGCCTGCAGGATTGGCAGGCAGCCTGACATGCATTCATGCCAGGCTGACCTTTCAATTCTTTTGGCATGTTCACCCCCTTTTGGCAGGTCTGGTCACGTGATTCGTGCCAGTGGCACACCCTTTTACCCCACCCATTGACTTCCTGCTTCACTGGACACTGCTGTTGGGGGTTATGGATTTACTTGAAAGATGAAAGCATAAGTTAGAGAGAGATTAGCATAGAGTATGTGTTTTCTTATAGCTGCATCCTATGAGTTTCCCTCCAGCACCATCTCCATCAGATACATGACGCTTGGGAGGTATGACTGTTTTAGTGTTTTTGGTCGATAAGATTCCGTAATTAGGCCCATCATAATTGTCAGCACCAGGCCCACTGTGCTCTTAATCCGGCCCTGGCTTTAGCCAAAGTACACTCCCCCCACCATTCCTTGTCCATCCTGGATCTTAACTGTAAATCCCCACACAACCAGTAAATATCCCCTAATGATCTAGTATGAAACTGCAACAAGTTCATGGAGACATCTCTGTAGGTAGCACAATACCCCTTAGAGAAGTTACCCAAGAATCTACCAATTCCATCATAATTAGCACAACAAGTGTAATTACCTTTATATACTGTAATACCATCTGGGGGTTTGACATCCTTGGTTAGAAGAGGATACTCTACTGTCCATGCTTTACATATGGACCTGTTGAAATCGTAGTGATAGGCAAAAAGACTCAAAACACATTCTTCTATATCTACTGGCAGGGTTAAAGGCACGGTGCCCAGATGAGGCCGGGCACCGCCACACACATAGCATGCGGTCTGGTTATGCTTATTGGCATTATATTTCATCCATTCCAACCATAGATTAACATCATTAAAACCCGTTTCAGCGGCCATGGTATCTTCAAAGGTGGGGTTAGCAATGGCCATCATGTCTTGAAAGGTCTGGATGTGTGGTTTTAATGGATTAGGGACCATATGGGTGGCCCCTTGCCACTCAGAAGAGTTGCACATATCTTTGAGGTAGAAATGCCCTAACTTGTGGTAGGAACCCTTTTTCCAATACATTCCCATTACATATTGGTCTGAATCTGTTGGACTTGGATGCTCAATATTGAGGATTAATTTCATTGGTGTACCCCCCGCAGGCTTTATCAAAGTCATTCTCTGGAGAAGGGATCTACCATGATCATCTACTTTAGATAAGGCACTTTTTGGTTTGTAACCCCAGGCAGGCCTGTGTGTGTGAGTGTCTGTGTGTGTCTGTGTGTCTCTGTGTGAGTGAGTGTGTGAGTGAGTGTCTGTGTGTCTGAGTGTGTATGTGTCTCTGTGTGAGTGAGTGTCTGTGAGTGTGTGTCTGTGAGTGTGTGTCTGTGAGTGTGTGTCTATGAGTGTGTGTCTGTGTGTGAGTGTCAGTGTGTGTGTGTGAGTGAGTGTCTGTGAGTATGTGTCTGTGTGTGTGTGTGTGAGTGAGTGTATGTGAGTATGTGTCTGTGTGTGTGTGTGCGTGAGTGTATGTGTTACTGTGAGTGACTGTGTGTCTGTGAGTGACTGTGTGAGTGAGTGTCTGTGAGTGTGTATGTGTCTCTGTGTGAGTGAGTGTGTGAGTGAGTGTCTGTGTGTCTGAGTGTGTATGTGTCTCTGTGTGAGTGAGTGTCTGTGAGTGTGTGTGTGAGTGCCTGTGTGTGAGTGTCTGAGTGTATGTGCTACTGTGAGTGACTGTGTGTGAGTGTATGTGTGTCTGTGAGTGTGTGCGTGAGTGAGTGTATGTGTCTGTGAGTGACTGTGAGTGTGTGCGTGAGTGAGTGTATGTGTGTCTGTGAGTGATTGTATGAGTGTTGCATGTGAGTGTGTCAGTGTATGTGTGTGTCTGTCAGTGTGTGTTTGTGAGTGTCTGTCAAATCAGTGAGAGTATCTTTGTCATTGAGTCTGTGTGTGACTATCAGTGTGTCTGTCAATGAGTGTCAATCAGTGTGTGTGTGTGTCAGATCAGTGAGTCTCTGTGTTTGTCATTGAGTGTGTGTGACTGTCAGAAGAACACTAAGGGACAGGGAAGGGAGGGGACCAATAATGGACGGGGAGAGGGGCTGGTTAAGAGGCACATAGGTGAAGATG
The DNA here is from genome assembly GCF_036172605.1 of Pelobates fuscus. Classification (NCBI taxonomy): domain Eukaryota; kingdom Metazoa; phylum Chordata; class Amphibia; order Anura; family Pelobatidae; genus Pelobates; species Pelobates fuscus. The sequence continues at coordinate 381,869,389 of NC_086321.1, forward strand.
TTATTTTTGAATGGGGGGGGGCGGAAAAATACATCTTCGCCTATGTACCCAAAAATCCTTGCACCGGCCCTGGGTGTACCCACTAACATCTTTGGTGATGGCTACCTGCTGGGCCTTAATTAGGCTAATTAAGGAGATGATGTACCAGAGGTACATGGTTGTGCGGTATCTGCTTCCTCTGGGGCAGAAGAGTTCTTGCAGTGGGAAGCGTGGATCCAATGTGGCCTGCCGGCCAATTTGACGGAGGTTGCGGTGATCAGAAGAACTTGGAATGGACCGTCAAATCTTGGTTCCAGGGTACTTTTCCGCACAAATTTCTTAACCAGAACCCAATCTCCGGGAAGCAGGTTGTGGGTACCTGTATCCAAATCGGGATCTGGAATTGAAGAGAAAACTTGGGCATGTATTTTGTTTAAGGCACTTGCAAGTTCAGTTACATAGTCTACTAAAACATCTGATTGAAGCTGTAACTGTTGCGGATAATAACAACCTAGTCTGGGTGCTGTTCCAAATAGAATCTCATATGGGGATAATGAGTGCTTCCCTCTAGGTGTGTGCCTAACGCTGAATAAAGCTATTGACAGGCTTTCTGGCCAGGGCATCTTTGTTTCTTGTGACATTTTTAACATTCTGGCTTTTAAAGTGCCGTTCATGCGCTCTACTTTACCACTACTTTGTGGGTGGTAAGGGGTGTGAAAGGCTAGGGTCACCCCCAGAGCAGTCCAAATTTCTTTAGTCACTGTTGCTGTAAAAGCTGGGCCCTGATCACTTTCAATGACTTCTGGAAGTCCAAATCTACATACAATATCTGCAAGTAGACGTTTTGCTGTTGTTTTGGCAGTGATATTGGCCACTGGGTAAGCTTCTGGCCAGCCTGAGAACATGTCCACTATTACTAGTGCATATTCATGAGGCCCACTCTTGGGCATTTGTATATGGTCAATCTGAATTCTCTGGAATGGGTACATGGGTTTTGCCAGGTGTTTTGGAGGCACCTTGATTGGTTTTCCTGGATTACATTTTGCACAAATGACACAGGCCCTACAGAAGCTGTTGATCAATGTTGTGATTCCAGGTGCTTCATAATACTTTTGTATGAGGGCGGCCATTAGGTCCTTTGACAAATGTGCAGGTCCATGTGCCCATTGGACAACTGCTGGATATAAATTTTTGGGAAGGCAGAATTTGAAGTTGTTGTAGTATATTCCGTCCTTTAGGATAGCGCCTTTCTTCTTCCATTTCTGGATTTCTTCAGGGGTAATTGTAGCTTGCTGCTCTCGCAAAATTCTTAGATCAGTAGGAAGGGTTTGCAGGGTAAACATAGGAACTTCTTCTTCTTGTCCGGACACTTCTTCATCCACTTCCTGCAAATCTCTGGCTGCTTGCTTAGCAGCCTGGTCAGCCAAATGGTTGCCCTTTGCTTCATCTGTATCCAACTACCCATGTGCCTTGACTTTCAAAACGGCCACTTCTTCAGGGAGTAGGAGGGCATCCATTAGCTCCTTGATTGCAGAGCTGTGTTTGACTGGTGTACCGGCAGTGGTAAGAAATCCTCTTGTCTTCCAAATGAGGCCGAAGTCATGTGCCACACCCAGAGCATATCTTGAATCTGTATAGATGTTGGCACGTTTTCCTTCGGAAATTTTGCATGCTGAAGTCAGGGCTTGTAATTCAGCTTCCTGCGCAGACATCGCAGGTGGTAAAGATGATGACTTGATAACTTCATCTGTTGTGGTTACGGCATATCCTGTATGGTATTTTCCTTCTTCATCAGCATACCTTGAACCGTCCACAAACAGGGTAAAATCAGGATTTGGTAAGGGATTCTCATGCACAGTTGGTAAGTGTATTGTCTCCATTTTCATCTGTTCAAAACAGTCATGAGGTGTTTCTGGGTCATAATCATTCACTATGACCAGATCTTGAAATTCTTTTTCCAGGAAATGGCGTGGCCATGCCTCAAGAAGATCAGTTGTTGGGTATTTGGCAATACCATTTTCCTGTAGCTGTGATTCATCCATGGTGGCCCATAATTTTGCCATGGGCCCAAGATCATTCCATGACCTTGTTTTTAACTTGGTAACGGGGACATGTGGGATAGCAGTATCCCAATGACGGTACAGGTAATTGAGTTCTGGAGGTAGTTGGATCAGGACCATGCTATTGCCTTCAGAGTCACAATAGAAATCTTGAGCAATGAGCTTCACCTCTATCCAGTGATAAAGCTAATCTTCATAGCAAGGTTCAGGAGTAATGTTTGGCTTGTACCACATGGTACAGAAGGCGTAATCCGGGCCTTCACAAAGAGGTGTATTTTCTTCATAAAATGTTAAATCTGGATGCATTCTCTTGATGCACCCGCAGAGAAGGTAGATGTAGGTTTCATCTATGATAAACCCATAGTAGATACCCCCCTCAGGGAGTGGAAGAAGAGTGGAAGGATTAAGAACTTGACATCTTTGTATGGAAATGTTGTCAGGCAGAAGAAGATGACATTGTAAACGCAGGTGTCTGGCAGGAGACACGTGCTTGAGCTGGACTTGGTTGATAATGGCAGAGATGTCATGAGGGGCCAAAACAACCAGAGGGTGGCCGAGGACCAGGTCTGCAGTTCTTTCAATAAGTTCTCTTGCAGCAAAAACAGCCCTAAGGCAGGAAGGAGTCCCCCTGGCCACAATATCCAGCTGGCAGGAAAAATATCCAATAGGCCTTTGGCGGCCTCTTAAGTCATTAGTTTGGGTAAGAACTCCTGTAGCATGGCCTTGTCTTTCAGAGACAAATAACTTGAAGGGTTTGGTATAGTCTGGTAGGCCCAAAGCAGGAGCAGAAGCAATGGCACGTTTTAGAGAGTTGAAATTATCCAGGGCTTCATTGGTCAGGCAGAATGGGTCTGACTTGAGTGCATCATAGAGGGGTTGCATAAGCAGAGAGGCTTCTGGGATCCATGCTCTGCAATAGGAAATGAGGCCTAAAAAGGCATGAAGAGATTTTGAAGTCCTTGGAGGTGGGATATCCAGTACTGCTCTTACTCGGTCCCGAGTGAGATGTCTGGTACCTTGAGATAGGCAATGACCAAGGAAAATTACTGAAGGTTGACAGAACTGCAGCTTGAGGAGTGAAGCTTTGCATCCTTGTTCTGCTAAATAGCAAAGGAGACTAATTGAACAGTCTTCAGCCGTGGGTATATCATCTCCACAGAGTAGTAAATCATCCACATACTGGAGCAAGACAACTTCCGGGTGTTCAGCTTGCCATGGGTCAAGGATGGAGCACATGGCTCTTGCAAATTGACTTGGAGAATTTTGTGCCCCTTGGGGCATGACAGTCCAGGTATACTGTTGCATTTCATGGGTGAAAGCAAACAGGTATTGACAGGTTGGATCCAGTGGAACACTGAAAAAGGCATTAGCCAGATCAATGACTGTGAAATACTTTGCAGATGGTGGGACTCCAGAGAGCAGAGTGTGAGGGTTTGGTACAAGAGGGGTGTCCAGGACAGTTGCTTCATTGACAGCACGGAGATCCTGAACCATCCTGTACTTTTCTGGCTCACCTTTTGGAGTTTTCTTCTTCACAGGAAACAATGGAGTATTACATTCTGATTTACATTTCACTAGAGCACCCTTCTCCAAGAGTGCTTTGATTTGAATTGAAATGGCTGCAGCCTGTGCTGGTTTTAAAGGATATTGTGGTTTTCTTGGTAACTTAGCTCCTGGAATAAGCTTTACCACCACAGGTGGGACATTTAGGTGACCTATGTCCTCTGGGCCTGAGGACCATAATTTAGCAGGCACCTTCGTTTTTAACACATCTGGAAAGTTTGACCTCTGTTCTGCTGCTTCCCCACGGGGTTCTTCTAAATGCAGCATCAGAGGTAGGGAGCACAAGGCTGAGGTGTCTGATTCAGATAGAGGTGTAGACATTTCTACCTGTCCATCTGGAGTGAAGGTGATAGATGCCTGCAGGCGTGAGAGGACATCAGCGCCTAACAGGTTAATTGGGCATGTGGAGGATACCACAAAACGAGCAAGCAGACTAGTGCCAACTCGTAGTGGAGTTGTTAAAGGACTGTGTCTTGGCTGGCCATCCACTCCAACACAAGAGACATCAATATTTGACAGAAAAGATGGGTCTGGCAGGTCTTGTTCTCGCAGAACACTTCGGGCTGCACCTGTGTCAACAAGAAATGTGGTTGGTTGGCCCTCAATGGGTAAAGTCACTGTAGCAAGTGGCCCCCCCTTATCCCCTGTAGACACTGCCATGACAGGGGTTACAGACACAGGCTTGCCAATTTCCTAATCATCAGGTTCCTCAACTATTGGAGCCGTTGTCTCGGCCTTGGGGGCCTGGGCAGGCTTGAACGGCTTTCTTGGCTCTCTTTTAGGTTCTGGGCAATCATTTTTAAAATGTCCTTTAGCCTTGCAATTAAAGCAATATCCATCCTCTGGTTTGGTGCCTTTGGGAACAGGGGTGGTGCGGGACACCATAAGAGGAGCTGAACTGGGCCGTCTGGGGGTCTGGGCAGATTCCAGACCCCTAGCAACTAAGAGTAAAGTATCCAGAGGAACAACCTTATATTCAGGGCGTGCAGCAATGATTCCCTTGCGTATGGAGTCTTTAACACCTTGGACAAATGCACCAGACAGCATTAGTGAATGAATCTTATCAGTAAGATCAAACCCCAAATCTGTAAACATTTGATACAGTCTTGCATGAAACCTTTCCACTGATTCTCCTTTATCTTGTATAACATCAGTGAGGCCAGCAGCCTGATCTGCACGTTTGTCCTTAGCCCAGTCTTTCAATTGGTTGCAAAAAGTTACTCCGGAGGGGTAATCAACATCACTTACAAGCAGATCTGTACTGAGGTGGCGGGCCATGCTGGGCCAATATGCATCCCCGGCTTTAATAGCACAAATGCTCAGTAAATCCCGCCATGCTGCGGAATAAGTCTTTTGAATCTGAACTATCCCTCGGTAAAAAGGCATGGGCTGCTTTTCTGGGTCGGGGAGTGATTTCATTAAAGCACTGGCTTGAGTGGGATTAAAAGCAACATATTTGGGAGGGGCCCGTTCTCCCCGACCTTTATGTCCAAAAGGATCATCGATGGAACGGTGGGCCGAGACCCCCGCAGCCTCCAGTGAGTCTTGGGATACCCTGTCATCCTCTTCCTCCTCTATTTCTACGATCTGGGCCCTTCTGCGTGAGGGGACCGCCTGAGGTGACAGAACCGGGGGATGGGAGGGAGTCCCAGATGCGGGGGTGGCCAGTGGGTCATAGTCTTGGGATAAGTAGTCCCCGGGAAGCACCGGCATCAGGGGTGCTGAATGACTGGGGGCCGCCATATTGGAGGCGTGAAAGGAAGCCGCATTGGGGTTAAGGGAAGAAGTGGCGGCCATGTTGGATGTGGGCACATCCGGGGCAGACTGTGCCGGACTGGGCATGACCGGAATCTGGGGAGTGGCTTGGGGAAGGGGGTATGGATAATTTGGATAGGGCAGGGCCATGGGGTATGGGAAAGGGTATGGCCAGGCTGGGGAGGGCAGGAGAGTTGGGTGGGGATTTGGGAAGGAGGTGGGATATTGGGTCGTGGTAGGGGCGGGTAAGGGAGAGGACGGAGAGGGATTAGTAGAGGTGGGTGTAGAAGGAGGAGCCGGAGCGGGTGTAGTGGGATTGGTAGCAGCAAGGGAGGAGGGGTTAATTAGTTGGGCGGATGCAGATGGGAGGGTAGGATTATCAACGGAGAGAGAGTGTAGAGAAGAAATGGCAGATGAAATATTAGGATTAGGTACAGAAGGTAGTGTGGGGATGGATGAGGATGATGGGAATGTTAGGGACGGGGAAGGGGAAAAGAAAGATCCATCAGAATTCAGGACCGGGCAGACAGGGGAGGTGACGGGATGGGCATCGGGAGGATTGGGAGTGGGGAACATAGTCAGCTGGCTATCACCTATTGCTGACTGAACCTTGGGGATAGACATCCCCTGGGCGCCATTTTGGGGCGCTGGCTGAGGGAATACCCCAGCAACACAGTTATTATGATACACAAACAATTTCACACCTTTGTGATTTATTTCTTCCTCAACCCAACCTTCCTGCTGAATAGCCTTCGCTACTCTGTACCACGCTTCAGCAGTCTTTAATAAATCGTTATCTGTAAGCTTGCCTTTCTTCTCTGTTAGTAATCTACGCCAGCTTTCTGGCTGCAATCTACCACATGAAGGCACAGCAATTTTACACACTTTAGCAATCTTTTCAACACCTTTAACCATCTCCTCACCCTCTCTGTCTTCAACTAAATCACATGCGAGCCAGCCCCTACCGGGCTTACTCAATTCCTGTCCCATATTCCCCCCTATACAGGCGTCCCAGATATAGGGAAAGAAAAATGAAACAGAACGTCTACAATGCTCGACTGCCACTCAAGAAGGGTGGGTCCCCCTCAAGTGCGTCTTCCCAAAACGTAGACTAGTCACTGAATCCGCCTACCCGGGGTGGTAGACACGGATTGGAGCGAGGTGAGAAGTGTGTGACCAATCACTTCTCTATCAAGAGAAATAGGAGTGGATAGGGTAATAATACAGGAAGTGTAGGAAAAGTAAAAAAGGTAAGGAGAAATTTTAGAGACAGACACAGGAGTTTGAATGACTCCTAATTAAACAAACAGGACAACAATACAATTGAAATACAGTGCATGCATCACAGTTCAAATAAAATCAACAGTAATCCTTTCCTTTACTCGCGTGACAGAAGTCACCTCCCTCAACCTTGTAGTGTTCCCGCTCGGAGAACGACTTTCGTAAGTCTCACTACCAGCGGCCACGGAAAACAACTGACACCGGTCCGAGATCCGTAAGCCTCCCTCGTTACAGCAGTCCACTAGGAGTGGCCACCTCTATCCTCACCCTCGTAGTGCCCCTATGAAACCCACTCATAAGTCCCACTACCCCGTGGTGATGAAGACAGCAATGCCTGCCCGAATCCACGCACCACAAATAACAATTGGAATGACTCCAGCTCAGCGCTCAAAGCTGGAGGGTACCACCTCTCTGCAAGCAGAGCTATGTGCACAATGAGGCTAGCTAGGCTATCAAAGTGACACCAGAAGGATCCCCAGGAGACTATGAGTCTACACAATCTCCACAGATCCAACACCCCTCTTTTTCCATACAGCCACAGCCACGAGGCTCCTAAAAGAGGTAAACAGGCAAAGAAGACCCCCAGGAAAACTTCCACAGGTCAACCCCCCTTTTTCCCTACAGCCACAGCCACGTGGCTCCTAAAAGGAGTAAACAGGCAACAGGACTCCAGGCAAATCCCCTGGGTCCACCCCCCTTTAACCCAAAAGGGGTAAACAAGCAAACAGGCAAACAGAGGACCCCAGGCAAAACCCCCGCAGGTCCACCCCCCTTTTATCCCAAAAAGGGGAAAACAGGCAAACAGAGGACCCCAGGCAAAACCCCCGCAGGTCCACCCCCCTTTATCCCAAAAAGGGGAAAACAGACAAACACTCAACCCGGGCACTCAGCTAAAACAGGCCAATTCAAACACACCCAGGCAACAGATAGACTAAATGCAGGTAAACAAGTGAGTAACGAGACACCGGGCAAGATATTACCTGTCTTTGATGTCCTCCCGGGAAGCAGTCACAGACACGTGGACGGGTCAATCAAAGGGGCCGGAACATACCGGTGGCTCTGCAGAAGTCTCTACCGTGTACCTGGAGGTGATCAGTCTCCTTTCCTTCCCCCCGGATTCCTCCGTCCAACAGCGTCTTCCTTAGGACGGCTCACCGGCCAGACATAGCCCGGTGCCCCACGTTGGGCGCCAAATTTGTTATAGTATAATTTAGGAATAAACAAAGATGTTTAAATGTCTATCTGTTCCTGTCCAAATTAGAGAAAATTAAATTGCGTATATACGCTGAAGTAATTCAGACTGACACACGGAGTTCAGGTTAAAATAACTTCGAGGAAATTTATTGGCAAGTGAAACAAGAGCGGGCTCGCAGGCCCTTTTAAGAGGCATTTTGCGTCATCATTGATTATCAAGATATCAGTAAATAAACATCATTAATTGGATTAATTGTTAAGTGTCTGGGTTAGTGTCCACCTATCAATATAATTAATTGGCTCAAAAACTAAGTGGTTAGCTATGTGTCCACCCACCGAGAGGTGGTATTGTTCTGGACACGGGTGGGGACAGAGGGCTCAAGCGCCATCTTCCCTAGCATGAGGTTTACTCGGTGGAAAGGGGGGGCTTGAGCGTCATTTTACACAGTCAGTGATGTCAGGTCTTGTGGTCAGGTGCAAGGTTCTCTTATGAATAGAACATTTCATTAGTACAGTGTTCTCATGGCCTTGGCTATACTTTGTTGCAAGTTATAGGGAAATTCAGCAGTTCCTGAGTTAGTCATGTCTTTATAGAAAATACAGTCTCTGTTCATTGTATTAAATGTGCTGGGAAATTCTGTCATGTAATGTAGTTTTAAAATGGAGGATCTGTCAGGTTATGTAGACAAAATGGAGGGTTTGTCACAGTGTGAGGTTAAAATGGGGTTAGTACAATAATTCAATACAAGTTCAATAAAGATTTTTAATAATTCTACATCACTACGATAGAGACTGCCACTATGATAGAGAATGCCACTATGATAGAGAATGCCACTATGATACAGAATGTCACTGTGATAGAGAATGTCACTGTGATAGAGAATGCCACTATGATAGAGACTGCCACTATGATAGAGACTGCCACTATGATAGAGACTGCCACTATGATAGAGAATGCCACTACGATAGAGACTGCCACTATGATACAGAATGCCACTATGATACAGAATGTCACTATGATACAGAATGTCACTATGATACAGAATGCCACTGTGATACAGAATGCCACTATGATACAGAATGTCATTATGATACAGAATGCCACTATGATACAGAATGTCACTATGATACAGAATGCCACTGTGATACAGAATGCCACTATGATACAGAATGTCACTATGATACAGAATGCCACTATGATACAGAATGCCACTATGATACAGAATGCCACTATGATACAGAATGTCACTATGATACAGAATGCCACTATGATACAGAATGCCACTATGATACAGAATGCCACTATGATACAGAATGTCACTATGATACAGAATGTCACTGTGATAGAGACTGTCACTATGATAGAGACTGCCACTATGATAGAGACTGCCACTATGATAGAGACTGCCACTATGATAGAGAATGCCACTATGATAGAGACTGCCACTATGATAGAGAATGCCACTGTGATAGAGAATACCACTACGATAGAGACTGCCACTATGATACAGAATGTCACTATGATACAGAATGTCACTGTGATACAGAATGTCACTGTGATAGAGAATGCCACTATGATAGAGACTGCCACTATGATACAGAATGCCACTATGATAGAGAATGCCACTATGATAGAGAATGCCACTATGATACAGAATGCCACTATGATACAGAATGCCACTATGATAGAGACTGTCACTATGATAGAGACTGCCATTATGATAGAGAATGCCACTATGATAGAGAATGCCACTATGATACAGAATGCCACTATGATACAGAATGCCACTATGATACAGAATGCCACTATGATACAGAATGTCACTATGATAGAGACTGTCACTATGATAGAGACTGCCATTATGATAGAGAATGCCACTATGATAGAGAATGCCACTATGATAGAGAATGCCACTATGATAGAGAATGCCACTATGATAGAGACTACCACTATGATACAGAATGCCACTATGATACAGAATGCCACTATGATAGAGACTGCCACTATGATACAGAATGCCACTGTGATACAGAATGTCACTGTGATAGAGACTGTCACTATGATAGAGACTGCCACTATGATAGAGACTGCCACTATGATAGAGAATGCCACTATGATAGAGAATGCCACTATGATAGAGACTGCCACTATGATAGAGACTGCCACTGTGATAGAGACTGCCACTATGATAGAGAATGCCACTATGATAGAGAATGCCACTATGATAGAGACTACCACTATGATACAGAATGCCACTATGATAGAGACTGCCACTATGATACAGAATGCCACTGTGATACAGAATGTCACTGTGATAGAGACTGTCACTATGATAGAGACTGCCACTATGATAGAGACTGCCACTATGATAGAGACTGCCACTATGATAGAGACTGCCACTATGATAGAGAATGCCACTATGATAGAGACTGCCACTATGATAGAGAATGCCACTGTGATAGAGAATGCCACTGTGATAGAGAATGCCACTATGATAGAGACTGCCACTATGATAGAGACTGCCACTGTGATAGAGACTGCCACTATGATAGAGAATGCCACTATGATAGAGAATGCCACTATGATAGAGACTACCACTACGATAGAGAATGCCACTATGATACAGAATGCCACTATGATAGAGACTGCCACTATGATACAGAATGCCACTGTGATACAGAATGTCACTGTGATAGAGACTGCCACTATGATAGAGACTGCCACTATGATAGAGACTGCCACTATGATAGAGAATGCCACTATGATAGAGACTGCCACTATGATAGAGAATGCCACTATGATACAGAATGCCACTGTGATAGAGAATGCCACTATGATAGAGAATGCCACTATGATAGAGACTGCCACTATGATAGAGACTGCCACTATGATACAGAATGTCACTGTGATACAGAATGCCACTATGATACAGAATGCCACTGTGATAGAGACTGCCACTATGATACAGAATGCCACTATGATAGAGAATGCCACTATGATAGAGACTGCCACTATGATAGAGACTGCCACTATGATACAGAATGCCACTGTGATACAGAATGTCACTGTGATACAGAATGTCACTGTGATAGAGACTGTCACTATGATAGAGACTGCCACTATGATAGAGACTGCCACTATGATAGAGACTGCCACTATGATAGAGAATGCCACTATGATAGAGAATGCCACTATGATAGAGACTACCACTATGATACAGACTGCCACTATGATAGAGACTGCCACTATGATAGAGAATGCCACTGTGATAGAGAATACCACTACGATAGAGACTGCCACTATGATACAGAATGCCACTATGATACAGAATGCCACTATGATAGAGACTGCCACTATGATAGAGACTGCCACTATGATAGAGACTGCCACTATGATAGAGAATGCCACTATGATAGAGACTGCCACTATGATAGAGAATGCCACTGTGATAGAGAATACCACTACGATAGAGACTGCCACTATGATACAGAATGCCACTATGATACAGAATGTCACTATGATACAGAATGCCACTATGATACAGAATGTCACTGTGATAGAGACTGTCACTGTGATACAGAATGCCACTATGATAGAGAATGCCACTGTGATAGAGAATACCACTACGATAGAGACTGCCACTATGATACAGAATGCCACTATGATACAGAATGTCACTATGATACAGAATGCCACTATGATACAGAATGCCACTGTGATAGAGACTGTCACTGTGATAGAGACTGTCACTATGATAGAGACTGCCACTATGATAGAGACTGCCACTATGATACAGAATGTCACTGTGATAGAGACTGTCACTATGATAGAGACTGCCATTATGATAGAGAATGCCACTATGATAGAGAATGCCACTATGATAGAGACTGCCACTATGATAGAGACTGCCACTATGATAGAGACTGCCACTATGATACAGAATGCCACTGTGATAGAGACTGTCACTATGATAGAGAATGCCACTATGATAGAGACTGCCACTATGATACAGAATGCCACTATGATAGAGACTGCCACTATGATAGAGACTGTCACTATGATAGAGACTGCCACTGTGATACAGACTGCCACTATGATACAGAATGTCACTGTGATAGAGACTGTCACTATGATAGAGAATGCCACTATGATAGAGACTGCCACTGTGATAGAGACTGCCACTGTGATAGAGAATGCCACTATGATACAGAATGTCACTGTGATAGAGAATGCCACTATGATACAGAATGCCACTGTGATACAGAATGTCACTGTGATAGAGACTGTCACTATGATAGAGACTGCCACTATGATAGAGACTGCCACTATGATACAGAATGCCACTATGATACAGAATGTCACTGTGATACAGAATGTCACTGTGATAGAGACTGTCACTATGATAGAGACTGCCACTATGATAGAGACTGCCACTATGATACAGAATGCCACTGTGATAGAGACTGCCACTATGATAGAGACTGCCACTATGATAGAGACTGCCACTATGATACAGAATGCCATTGTGATAGAGACTGTCACTATGATAGAGAATGCCACTATGATACAGAATGCCACTGTGATACAGAATGCCACTATGATAGAGAATGCCACTATGATAGAGACTGCCACTATGATAGAGACTGTCACTATGATACAGAATGCCACTATGATAGAGAATGCCACTATGATACAGAATGCCACTATGATACAGAATGCCACTATGATACAGAATGCCACTATGATACAGAATGCCACTGTGATACAGAATGTCACTGTGATAGAGACTGTCACTATGATAGAGAATACCACTATGATAGAGACTGCCACTATGATAGAGACTGCCACTATGATACAGAATGCCACTATGATAGAGAATGCCACTATGATACAGAATGCCACTATGATACAGAATGCCACTATGATAGAGACTGTCACTATGATAGAGAATACCACTATGATAGAGACTGCCACTATGATACAGAATGCCACTATGATACAGAATGCCACTGTGATACAGAATGCCACTATGATACAGAATGCCACTGTGATACAGAATGTCACTGTGATAGAGACTGTCACTATGATAGAGACTGTCACTATGATAGAGACTGCCACTATGATAGAGACTGCCACTGTGATAGAGACTGCCACTATGATAGAGAATGCCACTGTGATAGAGAATGCCACTGTGATAGAGACTGCCACTATGATAGAGAATGCCACTGTGATACAGAATGCCACTGTGATAGAGAATGCCACTATGATAGAGACTGCCACTATGATAGAGACTGCCACTATGATAGAGACTACCACTATGATAGAGAATGCCACTATGATAGAGACTGCCACTATGATAGAGACTGCCACTATGATAGAGACTACCACTATGATAGAGACTGCCACTATGATAGAGACTGCCACTATGATAGAGACTGCCACTATGATAGAGAATGCCACTATGATAGAGACTGCCACTATGATAGAGACTGCCACTATGATAGAGACTGCCACTATGATAGAGAATGCCACTGTGATACAGAATGTCACTGTGATAGAGACTGCCACGATGATAGAGAATGCCACTGTGATACAGAATGCCACTATGATAGAGAATGCCACTATGATACAGAATGTCACTGTGATAGAGACTGCCACTGTGATAGAGACTGTCACTATGATACAGAATGCCACTATGATACAGAATGCCACTGTGATAGAGACTGCCACTATGATACAGAATGCCACTGTGATAGAGAATGCCACTATGATAGAGACTGCCACTATGATAGAGACTGCCACTATGATACAGAATGCAACTGTGATAGAGACTGCCACTGTGATAGAGACTGTCACTATGATACAGAATGCCACTATGATACAGAATGCCACTATGATACAGAATGCCACTGTGATAGAGACTGCCACTATGATACAGAATGCCACTGTGATAGAGAATGCCACTATGATAGAGACTGCCACTATGATACAGAATGCCACTATGATACAGAATGCCACTGTGATACAGAATGCCACTATGATAGAGAATGCCACTGTGATACAGAATGCCACTATGATAGAGAATGCCACTGTGATACAGAATGTCACTGTGATAGAGACTACCACTATGATACAGAATGCCACTATGATACAGAATGCCACTATGATACAGAATGCCACTATGATAGAGAATGCCACTATGATACAGAATGCCACTGTGATAGAGAATGCCACTGTGATAGAGAATGCCACTATGATACAGAATGCCACTATGATACAGAATGCCACTATGATACAGACTGTCACTGTGATAGAGAATGCCACTGTGATAGAGAATGCCACTGTGATAGAGACTGCCACTATGATACAGAATGCCACTATGATAGAGACTGCCACTATGATAGAGACTGCCACTATGATACAGAATGCCACTATGATAGAGACTACCACTATGATACAGAATGCCACTGTGATAGAGACTGCCACTATGATAGAGAATGCCACTATGATACAGAATGCCACTGTGATAGAGACTGCCACTATGATAGAGACTGCCACTATGATAGAGAATGCCACTATGATAGAGACTGCCACTATGATAGAGACTGCCACTATGATAGAGAATGCCACTGTGATACAGAATGCCACTATGATAGAGAATGCCACTATGATACAGAATGTCACTGTGATAGAGACTGCCACTATGATAGAGAATGCCACTGTGATACAGAATGCCACTATGATAGAGAATGCCACTATGATACAGAATGTCACTGTGATAGAGAATGCCACTGTGATACAGAATGCCACTATGATACAGAATGCCACTATGATACAGAATGTCACTGTGATAGAGAATGCCACTGTGATACAGAATGCCACTATGATACAGAATGCCACTATGATACAGAATGTCACTGTGATAGAGAATGCCACTATGATACAGAATGCCACTATGATACAGAATGCCACTATGATACAGAATGCCACTATGATACAGAATGTCACTGTGATAGAGAATGCCACTGTGATACAGAATGCCACTATGATACAGAATGCCACTGTGATAGAGACTGCCACTGTGATAGAGACTGCCACTATGATACAGAATGCCACTATGATAGAGACTGTCACTGTGATAGAGACTGCCACTATGATACAGAATGCCACTATGATACAGAATGCCACTGTGATACAGAATGCCACTGTGATAGAGAATGCCACTATGATAGAGACTGCCACTGTGATAGAGACTGCCACTATGATAGAGAATGCCACTATGATACAGAATGCCACTGTGATAGAGACTGTCACTATGATACAGAATGCCACTATGATACAGAATGCCACTATGATACAGAATGCCACTGTGATAGAGAATGCCACTATGATACAGAATGCCACTGTGATAGAGAATGCCACTATGATAGAGAATGCCACTGTGATAGAGAATGCCACTATGATAGAGAATGCCACTGTGATAGAGACTGTCACTGTGATAGAGAATGCCACTATGATACAGAATGCCACTGTGATAGAGAATGCCACTGTGATAGAGACTGCCACTATGATACAGAATGCCACTATGATACAGAATGCCACTATGATACAGACTGTCACTGTGATAGAGAATGCCACTGTGATACAGAATGCCACTATGATAGAGACTACCACTATGATACAGAATGCAACTGTGATAGAGACTGCCACTATGATAGAGACTGCCACTATGATAGAGACTGCCACTATGATAGAGACTGCCACTATGATAGAGACTGCCACTGTGATAGAGAATGCCACTATGATAGAGAATGCCACTATGATAGAGACTGCCACTATGATACAGAATGCCACTATGATAGAGACTGTCACTGTGATAGAGACTGCCACTATGATACAGAATGCCACTATGATACAGAATGCCACTGTGATACAGAATGCCACTGTGATAGAGAATGCCACTATGATAGAGACTGCCACTGTGATAGAGACTGCCACTATGATAGAGAATGCCACTATGATACAGAATGCCACTGTGATAGAGACTGTCACTATGATACAGAATGCCACTATGATACAGAATGCCACTATGATACAGAATGCCACTGTGATAGAGAATGCCACTATGATACAGAATGCCACTGTGATAGAGAATGCCACTATGATAGAGAATGCCACTGTGATAGAGAATGCCACTATGATAGAGAATGCCACTGTGATAGAGACTGTCACTGTGATAGAGAATGCCACTATGATACAGAATGCCACTGTGATAGAGAATGCCACTGTGATAGAGACTGCCACTATGATACAGAATGCCACTATGATACAGAATGCCACTATGATACAGACTGTCACTGTGATAGAGAATGCCACTGTGATACAGAATGCCACTATGATAGAGACTACCACTATGATACAGAATGCAACTGTGATAGAGACTGCCACTATGATAGAGACTGCCACTATGATAGAGACTGCCACTATGATAGAGACTGCCACTATGATAGAGACTGCCACTATGATAGAGAATGCCACTATGATAGAGAATGCCACTATGATAGAGACTGCCACTGTGATACAGAATGCCACTATGATAGAGAATGCCACTATGATACAGAATGTCACTGTGATAGAGACTGCCACTGTGATAGAGACTGCCACTATGATACAGAATGCCACTATGATAGAGACTGTCACTGTGATAGAGACTGCCACTATGATACAGAATGCCACTGTGATACAGAATGCCACTATGATAGAGACTGCCACTATGATAGAGACTGTCACTATGATACAGAATGCCACTATGATACAGAATGCCACTGTGATAGAGACTGCCACTGTGATACAGAATGCCATTATGATACAGAATGCCACTATGATAGAGACTGTCACTGTGATAGAGACTGTCACTATGATACAGAATGCCACTATGATACAGAATGCCACTGTGATACAGAATGCCACTATGATAGAGACTGCCACTGTGATAGAGACTGTCACTATGATACAGAATGCCACTATGATACAGAATGCCACTGTGATAGAGAATGCCATTATGATACAGAATGCCACTATGATAGAGACTGTCACTGTGATAGAGACTGCCACTATGATAGAGAATGCCACTATGATAGAGAATGCCACTATGATACAGAATGCCACTATGATACAGAATGCCACTATGATACAGAATGCCACTGTGATAGAGAATGCCACTATGATACAGAATGCCACTATGATACAGAATGCCACTATGATACAGAATGCCACTGTGATAGAGACTGCCACTATGATAGAGAATACCACTATGATAGAGAATGCCACTATGATACAGAATGCCACTATGATACAGAATGCCACTATGATACAGAATGCCACTGTGATAGAGACTGTCACTGTGATAGAGACTGCCACTATGATAGAGACTGCCACTATGATACAGAATGCCACTATGATACAGAATGCCACTATGATAGAGACTGCCACTATGATACAGAATGCCACTGTGATAGAGACTGCCACTATGATACAGAATGCCACTGTGATAGAGAATGCCACTATGATACAGAATGCCACTGTGATAGAGACTGCCACTATGATACAGAATGCCACTGTGATAGAGAATGCCACTATGATACAGAATGCCACTATGATACAGAATGCCACTATGATACAGAATGCCACTATGATACAGAATGCCACTATGATACAGAATGCCACTATGATAGAGACTGCCACTATGATACAGAATGCCACTATGATACAGAATGCCACTATGATAGAGACTGCCACTATGATACAGAATGCCACTGTGATAGAGACTGTCACTGTGATAGAGACTGCCACTATGATAGAGACTGCCACTATGATAGAGAATGCCACTATGATAGAGACTGCCACTATGATACAGAATGCCACTGTGATAGAGACTGCCACTATGATAGAGACTGCCACTATGATAGAGAATGCCACTGTGATACAGAATGCCACTATGATAGAGACTGCCACTATGATAGAGAATGCCACTATGATAGAGACTGCCACTATGATAGAGAATGCCACTATGATACAGAATGCCACTGTGATACAGAATGTCACTATGATAGAGACTGTCACTGTGATAGAGACTGCCACTATGATAGAGACTGCCACTATGATACAGAATGCCACTGTGATAGAGACTGTCACTGTGATAGAGACTGCCACTATGATAGAGACTGCCACTATGATACAGAATGCCACTGTGATAGAGACTGTCACTGTGATAGAGACTGCCACTATGATACAGAATGCCACTGTGATAGAGACTGTCACTACGATAGAGACTGCCACTATGATACAGAATGCCACTATGATACAGAATGCCACTGTGATAGAGAATGCCACTATGATACAGAATGTCATTATGATACAGAATGTCACTATGATACAGAATGTCACTATGATAGAGACTGCCACTATGATAGAGACTGCCACTATGATAGAGACTGCCACTATGATACAGAATGCCACTATGATAGAGACTACCACTATGATACAGAATGCCACTATGATAGAGACTACCACTATGATACAGAATGCCACTGTGATACAGAATGCCACTATGATACAGAATGCCACTATGATAGAGACTACCACTATGATACAGAATGCCACTATGATACAGAATGCCACTATGATAGAGACTACCACTATGATACAGAATGCCACTATGATACAGAATGCCACTATGATAGAGACTGTCACTGTGATAGAGACTGCCACTGTGATACAGAATGCCACTATGATACAGAATGTCACTATGATAGAGACTGCCACTATGATAGAGACTGCCACTATGATACAGAATGCCACTATGATACAGAATGTCACTATGATAGAGAATGCCACTATGATAGAGACTACCACTATGATACAGAATGCCACTATGATACAGAATGCCACTATGATAGAGACTACCACTATGATACAGAATGCCACTATGATACAGAATGCCACTATGATAGAGACTACCACTATGATACAGAATGCCACTATGATAGAGACTACCACTATGATACAGAATGCCACTATGATACAGAATGCCACTATGATAGAGACTACCACTATGATACAGAATGCCACTATGATACAGAATGCCACTATGATAGAGAATGCCACTGTGATAGAGACTGTCACTGTGATACAGAATGCCACTATGATACAGAATGCCACTATGATAGAGACTGCCACTATGATAGAGACTGCCACTATGATAGAGAATGCCACGATGATAGAGAATGCCACTATGATACAGAATGCCACTGTGATAGAGACTGTCACTGTGATAGAGACTGTCACTATGATACAGAATGCCACTATGATACAGAATTCCACTATGATAGAGACTACCACTATGATACAGAATGCCACTATGATACAGAATGCCACTATGATAGAGACTACCACTATGATACAGAATGCCACTATGATACAGAATGCCACTATGATAGAGACTACCACTATGATACAGAATGCCACTATGATACAGAATGCCACTATGATAGAGAATGCCACTGTGATAGAGACTGTCACTGTGATACAGAATGCCACTATGATACAGAATGCCACTATGATAGAGACTGCCACTATGATAGAGACTGCCACTATGATAGAGAATGCCACTATGATAGAGAATGCCACTATGATACAGAATGCCACTATTATAGAGACTGTCACTGTGATAGAGACTGCCACTATGATAGAGAATGCCACTATGATAGAGAATGCCACTATGATACAGAATGCCACTGTGATAGAGACTGTCACTGTGATAGAGACTGCCACTATGATAGAGACTGCCACTGTGATAGAGACTGTCACTGTGATAGAGACTGCCACTATGATAGAGAATGCCACTATGATAGAGACTACCACTATGATACAGAATGCCACTGTGATAGAGACTGTCACTGTGATAGAGACTGCCACTATGATACAGAATGCCACTATGATAGAGACTGTCACTGTGATAGAGAATGCCACTATGATACAGAATGCCACTGTGATAGAGACTGTCACTGTGATAGAGACTGCCACTATGATAGAGACTACCACTATGATACAGAATGCCACTATGATACAGAATGCCACTATGATAGAGACTACCACTATGATACAGAATGCCACTATGATACAGAATGCCACTATGATAGAGACTGCCACTATGATAGAGAATGCCACTATGATACAGAATGTCACTGTGATAGAGACTGCCACTATGATAGAGACTGCCACTATGATACAGAATGCCACTATGATACAGAATGCCATTATGATACAGAATGCCACTGTGATACAGAATGCCACTATGATAGAGACTGCCACTATGATAGAGAATGCCACTATGATAGAGACTGTCACTACGATAGAGAATGCCACTATGATACAGAATGCCACTGTGATAGAGACTGCCACTGTGATAGAGACTGCCACTATGATACAGAATGTCACTATGATAGAGAATGCCACTATGATAGAGAATGCCACTGTGATAGAGACTGCCACTATGATACAGAATGCCACTATGATAGAGAATGCCACTGTGATAGAGACTGCCACTGTGATAGAGACTGCCACTATGATAGAGAATACCACTATGATTAAGACTGCCACTATGATAGAGACTCCCACTATGCTAGAGACTACCACTATGATACAGAATGCCACTATGATAGAGAATGCCACTGTGATAGAGACTGCCACTGTGATAGAGACTGCCACTGTGATAGAGACTGCCACTATGATAGAGACTGTAGCAGCAATTGCACAGCGCATCAGCTTAAACTAAACTAATTTATAGTCAGCCAATCCACACACATATTGTTCCCCTGCATCCCTCCTAAGTCCCCATACTTAATATAGCCTGGAGCTATAGCTTCATTAGCCCCTATGTTAATCTGGTGCTGAGGGTTTGTGAGCTGAATATCGCACATGTATGCTTTTCGTATCTTAGGTTACACCGCTAAGCTGTTGCCATAAATGTGTAAAATACAATATTTTTCCCATCTAAATGTTTTGATGAAATCTCTGTTAGCTCTACATGCAAGAAAAACAGAAATAATGTACGCGTACGGCATTTAATCTGAATAGTTGGGTAAAATTGCTGACTGACCTACAACTTCGCTCCCTCGAATAACACAAACTTTAACACTAAAATAGTGCGCTATGGTTTCAGAAAAAGTACAAATAAGCCATTAGAGCAAGATGGATCACTACTCCTAGCAACCACAGCCTTCTGTTTGTGTTATTGCAGCTCTCACGTCTGAGATTGGATTTACTCTTTGTTCTAATCATCTCCGGGTTTCTCTGCCCACATGTCAAACGATCCATTTAATGTTTTTTTTTTTTTTTTTTTTTAATATGTTGCTTTTTCTAAACTTGACTGTAGCCCCATGTAGCTAGAGCGCAGCTAAGCGGAAAAAGGCCTTGACAGGGGTTAGGAGGCGGGCTTAGGAGGAAGTAAGCAAGGGTTGGAATTATGGGTAAGTAGGATTGGCTATTTAAATGAGCAGCCATTTTAGGTGAGTCATTCTAACTTTCTACCTGGTTGAGTTTGTGTTCACCCCGGTGTGCGCGGACTTTGCTTGGTCGGATTTTCTTTTGTCTCCTCCGCAGGGCTAATGGACGACGTGGAGCGTTTGCTGGAGGGGATCAGGTCGGCAGCACGGCATCAGGGTGTGGACTGGCTACGGGCACAGCTAGGCCCTGCCCTGGCGGAGGCGGCGGATCGGGACGGTGATGGCGGGAGACCGGTCAGGGCCCGGAGGCCCCCGAGGAGGCTAAGCCCGGGCACGGGGCCCGGTGAAGTTGTCCCCGGAAGCAGTGGAGTTTCGGTTGCGACCGGCAGCAGGCCCGGGAGCCGCGTGGTCGAGGCCTTGCCTCCCCGCGTGCGGACGGAGCCTCGGATGAGCACTCGGCGGCAGAAGGATGTCGCGGACGGGGGCGCTGCTGCTTTCGGGTCGGAGGTGGCCGGGCGGCCCCCTGGTGGTGCGGGACCCACGGAGGGGAGGTCTGGGAGGGCTTCCCCCCCATCGGAGAGTGACAATGATGACGAGGCTGGATCCGGGAGACCGCATGGCCGGCCTAGGAGGCAACAGGCAAGTGCAGAGGGCTCCGGCCGGGGCCCTCTTGGCGGGAAGGTCGTTAGGGGGAGCTCTGCCACGGGGGGGGGGGGGGGGGGGCGGGAGTAGGCCGGTGGGGGGCGCCCAGGCTACAGTCGAAAGGGGGGAGGGTCCTGGGGCCCCTAAGCGCAAGTGCAGTTCGAAGGGAGTGAGTTCCAAGGGCGGGGGGGGTTCCCGGGATGCGGCCAGGTCAGAGAGCGGGTCCCCCGGAGGGGTGGTGGGTAGGTCTGGGCCAAGGGGGTCTGGTAAGCATGGGGGTGAAGGTAAGGGGGCAGTGGCGGTAGGTGCTGGAAAGAGGGTTCGGGAGGCAGTTAGGCAGAGGAATAGAGGAGGCCGGGGACTGGGTTCCTCCGTAGTGGTTGGGCAGCGGGGGGGCCCGGGTTCTGGGAGTAGTAGCGGCAGTCCCTCACCCGTTAGATCTCTGGGGTCCCGGGATGCGCGGGGGAGGTCGGGTCGGCACTGCTCCCCCTCGGACAGCTCGGCAGGGGAAGGTGCGGCAGCCCCTAGGTATGGTCGGCAGGGGCGGCCTGCTGGTAGAGACGGGAGGAGTCGTAGCCCCAGGGGTTCCCGGGTGCCACGTGGTGGTAGAGGTCAGCGGGAGGCTTCGGTGCAGAGCAGGCGCTCCCGGGGTCGTGACGGGAGGGGTATTGATGTCCGTTACACCCTACCCAGGACTTCTTCTCCTTGTCCTAGATCTCGGAGCCGTTCTGCCTCCTCGCAGGCTGGTCACCGGGTGGGCTCCCCGGTCGGCGAGACAGCAGCGGAAGTTCCTCTTCCTGGACGTCGGGCGATCTGCACTGCAGCCCCCACCGTTCCGGTGTCGGGGGGCTTGGCCGGTGAGTCCAGTGGGTCACTACACTCTAGCGCTTTAGTTACCACACTTCAGGCACTACTCCACTCATTGGGGGCGGGGGGTGACACTAGCGGCATTGGTCAAGTGTGGGCTCCGTTTGCTGTGGCTACGGGCTCTCAGGTTGGGACTTCCACAGGGCCTAGTTCGGGCGGGGACGTGGTGGTGCCGCAGGATGTAGGGGAGACTGGGAGTGAGCGGGCTGAGTTGACTGGGGGTGTCCCCGACGCGGCTAGACAGCACGCGTATGTATCTTTTGCGGGCCCGCTGGGGGTTCATTTGAAACAGGACGTAAAGGATAAGATATGGAAGGGTGAGTTCTGTGAGATCTTCTCCCTCCTCCCATTGGAGGACTTTATAGACCTCAAGGAGGAGGATAAGAAGGACGAGAAGAAGGAGGAGGAGGAGAAGAGGAAGCGGTATCGCAAGATTCCGAAATCCTTTGGGAATTGGTTGAGGGCATTTTGTGTGCTGGCTAGCGTGCTCGGCGAGAAATCGCCGGGGTTGTGCTCCTCTCTGTTTTGCTATTTGGATGGCATTTGGGAAGCGTACCGGACTTACGGGGGGTTGGCGTGGAGGCGGTATGACGAGCAGTTTAGGCAGCGGCTGGCGGCTAACCCGGGTATGCGGTGGGACCAAATGGACCTGCCGCTCTGGATGAAGCTGATGATGGCGCAAAAGGCGCAGCCCTTTCAGAACTCGGCCGGCGCTAGGGGGCAGTCCGCCTCGTCGGCCACCTTACCAAAGGGCTTATGTTGGCTCTATAATGAGGGCCAATGCAAATGGGGGGCCACCTGTCGTTTCAAGCACGAGTGCTCCGGCTGCGGAGGCGCTCATGGGCTCAACCGCTGCTTCAAGAAGGGTAAGTCCGGTGGCGCCGGTGCTGCTGTCGCGGCCGGGGGAGGGGGTGCATCCGCTTCCCCTGGGCTTAACCCCAGTGAGGCTAAGCGCGATGGAGCCATGGCTAAGCCGCTACGATAACAGGGCGGATGCCGCTGTGCTCCTGGCGGGTTTTGCGAAGGGGTTTTTTATTCCGTTTCAGGAGCGGGAGGGGGGATCGGGGAGGCTGTGCAACCTGAAGTCTGTGGCCGACTTCCCGGACGTGGTTAGGGAGAAGCTGGGCAAGGAAGTCGGGCTGGGCCGCATGGCGGGCCCGTTCGCAGTGCCTCCGCTGGAAGGCCTGCGGATTTCTCCACTGGGGGTGGTTCCCAAGAAGGAGCCGGGTAAATTTAGACTCATTCACCATCTATCGTACCCGAAAGGGGAGTCGGTGAATGACGGTATTCATAAGGACTTGTGCTCGGTGTCATATGCATCTTTCGACCGGGCGGTCGATCTGGTCCGGCGGGCCGGGCGTGGGGCTCTGATGGCGAAGGTGGACATTGAGGCCGCGTTTCGGCTGCTGCCGGTCCACCGGGACTGTCATCACCTACTGGGGTGTTTCTTCGAAGGGGCCTACTTCGTGGACTTGTGCCTGCCCATGGGTTGTTCCATTTCGTGCTCCTATTTTGAGAAATTTAGCACTTTTCTCGAATGGGTGGTACAGGTGGAAGCGGGGAATCGTTTTATTGTGCATTATCTGGATGATTTTCTGTGCGTGGGGCCAGCTGATTCCTTGGATTGCCTGCGCCTGCTGCGGACGGTTGAGTGGGTGGCGGGCCACTTCGGGGTTCCGCTGGCGGCGGATAAAACTGAAGGCCCGACCACGTGTCTGAGTTTCCTGGGTCTGGAGATTGACTCTGGGTTGGGCGAATGTCGGCTGCCCCGGGATAAGCTGGACAGGCTTCGAGGGGCGGTGGCTGCTGTGGCCGGGGCGCGCAAGGTTACTCTGCGGCAGCTCCAGTCTTTGATTGGGCTGCTCAATTTTGCGTGTCGGGTCATTCCGATGGGAAGGGTCTTCAGTCGCAGCTTGTCGGCCGCTACTGCGGGGGTTCGGTCCCCGCACCATTTCGTCCGGGTGTCGGCGGCCATGAAAGCGGACTTGGGCATTTGGGATGCCTTCTTGCGGGACTTTAATGGGACGGTGTTGTTCCGGCAGGAGGGCCAGTCGTCGGCCGAGCTGGAGCTTTTCACGGATGCATCGGGCAGCGTGGGTTTTGGGGCATATTTTGGTGGCTGCTGGTGTGCGGAGAGGTGGCCGGACTCTTGGGGTTCGAGCCCTCTTATGCGCAACTTGGCTTTCCTTGAGTTGTTCCCGTTGGTCGTTGCGATGGCACTGTGGGGCGACAGGCTGCGTGATCGGAAAGTGGTCTTTTTCTCGGATAACATGGCGGTGGTTCACGCGGTGAATCGTCAGTCTGCGGCCTCAAGGCCGGTGGTTAGGCTGCTTAGGCGACTGGTATTGCTGTGTATGTCTCGGAATGTTGTTTTTCGCGCGCGGCATGTTCCCGGTTATTTGAATGAGGTGGCTGATGCTCTGTCTCGTTTTCAGTGGTCCCGATTCTGGCTGGTGGCGCCGGGGGCATCGAAGGAAGGGCAGGCTTGCCCGGACGAGATTTGGCAGCTGGGAGCATCCTGCTTGGAAGACTTGTGAAGGCTTCCCTGGCGCCGGCCACTTGGGCCTCGTACAGTAAGGTTTGGGGCTTGTGGGAGCGGTCGCTGGACGGGTTGGCCATGGACAACGGGGATGCCCTGCGGGATGCTTTCCTGTGGTACACCTGTCAGTTGCTGGCAAAAGGGGCGTCGCCTACCATGGTGGACAGGTCCATGGCGGCGATGGCATTTTGGTTTAGATGGCATGGGAAGGAGGACTTTACCAAGACTTTCGTTATCAGGCAGGCCCTGAAGGGTTATCGCAAGGGACGCAGGTCGCCGGATACCAGGCGCCCGGTGTCGGTTCGACTACTGGGGGATTTGGTGGGTTTATTGCCTGAAATCTGTTTCGATGGGTTCGAGGCTTCGCTGTTCAAGGTGGCGTTTATTTTGGCGTTTTTTGGGGCATTCCGAATTGGGGAACTGGTGAGCGCTAATAAGATGGTGCAGGGGGGCCTGCAATTTTCGGGGGTTCGTGTCTTGGATGGGAAGGTGGTGGTGCACCTTGGCAGATCCAAAACGGACGTCCGCGGCGTGGGCCGGGACGTGGCACTGGGGGCCTTGCCGGGCTCGGCTTTGTGCCCGTTGGCTGCTACGGCAGAGTACCTGGCGCGGAGGCCAGCGATGGGGGGTTCCTTGTTGGTGCATGCCGACGGATCCTCCCTCTCTCGGTTTCAGTTCACGAAAGTTTTTCGGTTGGGCTTGGGCAAGTTAGGGCTTCGTGCTGAACGATTTGGAACGCACTCGTTCCGTATTGGGGCGGCCACGGAGGCGGCTCGGTTGGGATTGGGGGACGAGGTGGTGAAGCGGATCGGGAGGTGGGAATCGGTAAGATTCCGTTCCTATGTCCGGTTGGGTCTGTTGGAGTAATGAAATTGGGGACCGTTTTATGCAAAAAAAAAAAAAAAAAAATTGGGAATAATAGACTTGTAACTGGCTGTACTGAAATGGTTCACTGTGTTATTTGGGCTGGGGTGGGGGTCTCTGTCGGACTTCCCTCATCATTTGTTTTTTCCCCCCAGGGCGTGAGGCATGGATCGTGGGCCATTCGTTTGTCTTCTGGGCCGAGAGGAGGGCCGCAGCTCGAGCGCAAGGCCAGCAGCTGGGTTTTCCGAGAGGCCAGTTGGCAGTTCGCTGGTTTGGGTATCGGGGTTTTTGCTGGGGGGATGTTTGTGGTAAACTGTTTGGGATGCTGGCGGCGGGATGCACGCCAGACTTACTGGTCCTACATATTGGGGGTAATGACCTGGGCCTTACGCCGCAACGCCGGCTGGTGAAGTGGATGAAGCAGGACATCAATAAGTTGAGGGGCCTGCTTCCGGGGGTCATGTTGGTTTGGTCGGAGATTGTCCCGAGGCGCCGGTGGCGGCACGCTCGGGTTCCGGTGGCTATGGATAGGTGCAGGAAGAAAGTGAATAGCTTGATGGCAAGCTTTGTGCGGAAGGTAGGGGGTGTGGTGGTAAGGCACCTGGAGCTGGAGGAAGGGTTGCCAGGATACTACCGCTCGGATGGTGTTCACCTCTCGGAGGTGGGTTTGGACCTGCTCAACTTGGGTTGGCAGGATGGTATACGGATGGCTCTGTTTCTTCGGGGTGGCGGAGCTCAGACAGCTTAAGGGGTCAAGGTCTGAGCTTGTGGCGGGACGGGGAGCCGAAGGAGAGGAAATAGGCTCCCCTGGATGAACGTGAGGTGGAATAAACAGATTGTGGTCATCGGTGGTTGAGAGGTTTCGAGTCCTGGAGGTGGCTCAGAACCTGGTGTGGCAGGGGTATCCGGGTATACCCCTGCCGTGGTTAATGGATGGTTGGCACTTTGGAATGTTGGTGTATGTTATAAATATGTTATAAATATGTATATGTGTTATTATATGGGGGTCATTGCCTTTTGTATGGTAGCCGAAGGAACAGGATGCGAGGGGGCGGAGTATGGGGGGCAATGACCCATGTTTATATGTTAATTTATTATTGTTATTATTATTATTATTATTATTATTATTATTATTAATTATTGGTTAATAAAGCTGTGGACAAATTTCCCCATAATACTTAGTGTCTGTGTGTTATTGGGTTAGGATATGGGGGTGGTTTGTCCTGGATTCCGACTGCCCAAATGGCGACTATACACCTGTCATGTAGCCCCATGTAGCTAGAGCGCAGCTAAGCGGAAAAAGGCCTTGACAGGGGTTAGGAGGCGGGCTTAGGAGGAAGTAAGCAAGGGTTGGAATTATGGGTAAGTAGGATTGGCTATTTAAATGAGCAGCCATTTTAGGTGAGTCATTCTAACTTTCTACCTGGTTGAGTTTGTCCCACCCACCCTCCCTTTGTTTGTTATGTGTTTATTTAACCCGTTTCTTTCACAGCGGCGGGACGGGGAGCCGAAGGAGAGGAAATAGGCTCCCCTGGATGAACGTGAGGTGGAATAAACAGATTGTGGTCATCGGTGGTTGAGAGGTTTCGAGTCCTGGAGGTGACTCAGAACCTGGTGGGGCAGGGGTATCCGGGTATACCCCTGCCGTGGTTAATGGATGGTTGGCACTTTGGAATGTTGGTGTATGTTATAAATATGTTATAAATATGTATATGTGTTATTATATGGGGGTCATTGCCTTTTGTATGGTAGCCGAAGGAACAGGATGCGAGGGGGCGGAGTATGGGGGGCAATGACCCATGTTTATATGTTAATTTATTATTGTTATTATTATTATTATTATTATTATTATTAATAATTATTGGTTAATAAAGCTGTGGACAAATTTCCCCATAATACTTAGTGTCTGTGTGTTATTGGGTTAGGATATGGGGGTGGTTTGTCCTGGATTCCGACTGCCCAAATGGCGACTATACACCTGTCATGATTTTATTTGTAACTGACACCGCATAGCCCAGAGTCGGTATAAATTATTCACACCTCTATTTTTTTACTATAGTGTGAATTATCAGAGATTGAAAGTGAATTTAAAACAATCTGAACACATTGCAGACTTGAGGAATCTTTCCGAATCGACTAGTCTGTCATCTGAAATTCTCTTTGAATTCTTATTGAAGTCCTAATAATACACATGTTCGTAAATAATCCTTTTACGCCCCTTACAATGCAAAGCAGTATTGGCTGTATGGAGATCACATGTACCCAGGGGGACAATTTCAGACCTGCAGCATCACAAATTGATGGCATTGGCGTTAGGCAGCGGTGTCGTTAGGGGAAGCTTTGGGGGTCAAAGCCCCGGTATCGTGTACATTAACTCTGAATCTATAAACGTGGTAGAGGGGCAGCAGAATTATAGTGTTTTTTTTTCTTTTTTACATCTAATCAAACAGTTAATCAAACAGCTGCCTAATATACGAAAGCTCATTAGCATTATGTTCTTCCAGGGTACAAAGGAGGATTGTCCCCCTGGGTGACAAACAGGAAGGGGTGCTGGGCTGAGGGACTGCTCTCTATTACTTTATTTATTAAAGGGACACTATAGACATCAAAACATCTTTATCTTAATGATGTAGTTTTGGTGTATGGATCATGCCCCTAAAGTATCACTGCTCAATTATCTGCCATTTAGGAGTGAAATCATTTTTAGTCCTGAAAAATGAAACACTTTTTTTTCATGCAGGCTGTGTCAGTCAGACATAAAAATATAGTCTTGGTGACTATAGTGTCCCTTTAACTAGTCTGGCTCGTCAGGATTGCATTAATTACCTGGTAATGAAGTATGTTCTTGTTTTAGGCTATTTTCTCACTGAGATCTCAGCACACTCGGGCCTTGACTTAATATTTTTGGATAAACTTTTCAAATTATCATAATCTGTTAGAATTTTGTTTTAAAATAATTTATCTACGGAATCCACAATTGAAGCGTCTGGGATTATCTTGTAGATTAATAATTTGAAATGTTTTTCTAACAGACTGATCATTTGAAAAGCGAGTGTCTGCAGAGAGAGGTGGGGATATAACTCTAGGGTCGATCATTAGAGTCTCCCCGAATTAAATCCGTACCTGGATGTCCATGCTTGTTTATTTTATGACATTTCCCCACCCGATGGGGGCACAGTAGGGCTA
This sequence comes from Pelobates fuscus, assembly GCF_036172605.1. Lineage (NCBI taxonomy): Eukaryota > Metazoa > Chordata > Amphibia > Anura > Pelobatidae > Pelobates > Pelobates fuscus. Next base: position 381,898,825 of record NC_086321.1, read on the forward strand.
TGACCCCCTCCCCCCCAGCTATTTCACAGGCCCCACCGCATGGGATGGACAAAAATCAATGTTCAAAATATGTTCTGTGAATACCCCCATTAGTAAATACCTCTGTGAGATCGTTATTGTTCTTTTTATAAAAAGCAGATCAGTCATTATGGTGTGATGAGTTCAGTTTAAACCCAATGGACAAATTAACTCAGTTTGGACAGTAAAAATATTTGTATTCACAGACTTGTTCATGCTGTGAAATTATGTCAATGTCCCTTTAATATGATTTAAATCCCCTGCAATGATTGTAACATTTAATATCATAGAGGATGCATGGAAAGCGAGAGGATCTGTGGTAATTCCCTGTAGTAGGAATAGGTTGTTAAGTGCCCAGTTTAGTTTGATTTCTTACAGCGCTATTTCAAATATTTGCGTATTTTTTATTTTTATTTTTTTTCATTTATTTCAGGCTAATGGAAGCCGAGCAGAGACCATTTTCCTTTACCATCTTTCGTATCACTAAGTTATATTTAAGGGTTATGACGTCAGTTTGTTTATAAATGAACATTGGATAAAGAACCACTCTCTCTCTCCGGGCATCTCCGTGACTTGCTGAACGATTACATCAAAGATCTCTTTCTCTCCGACAGTTAAAAAGTTCCATCAGTTAAGGTTTTTACGTAAGTATTCCTGTTTGTATTTGGAGCAGAATAAATGTCTATTCTTCATAAAGAAAGTCAGATTGCGTATTAGTGTTTTTGGGTGATATAAAAGGATATTAACATCACGGCGAGCCACTAACCCTAGAAGATATATTTAACATATAAGCCATTTATTCCAGATATGATAAGCTGTAACCGTACAATGAGCTGACCACCAACATTAACTAACAGTAAATAAATCTTAAAATCCTCTCTCAAAGTCAATTTACACCGAATAAAACACATTTACAGGGAATAAAACACGGACGATAACCTACAACTTGTGTTATCCCTTTTTACATTATGCTTTTTTTCCTATAAAATCTATATTTCTACATTTAATTTCATTTTTCGGAGTTCACCAACACATATTTAATACTTACAGGGATAAGTAAGTAAACATAACACGAGGAGGGACAATTTACCTTTAAACCTTTACCGCTTATCGAAAGGCAAAACTACTTTAAGAAAAGCATTTCACGGCCTCCAAGAGTCTGCTTTCACCTACAAGAAAATTGGTGAAAGGAGTTTTAAAAAGATTCAGAAAGCTTTGATTCAAACGCTGCTTTCTGTATGTAATATCCGCCGTATATTACAAAGACTGTGTTCAATTCACAGTGGAGTGCTAAAATAAATTATAGGCGGAAAGTAATTACAGTAAAGTGCTTCCTTGTGAGATATCATTTTTATAGTAAGTTGTGATTAGAACAGAAATTTGTAAACTTTTAACCACAGGAAGAATAGAAACCTTTTTCACAACAGGAATGTTGGGTAACGTGACATCTAAGGCCGAGAAGGTCCAATCGGGGGCATGAACTTAGAACATGTTGGCTAAAGATTGATATTGTATTTAAGGGTATTAAAGAAAGCCAGGGTAGCAGGGGTGCAACATATAGATCTTCTTCAGGGGACAAGTAACCTAGGTACACCTCTAAACACGGAATCCTAACAAAAAAAAGCAAAATCTGTTAAATACCCAACACAGTATGAATCCGATTCTTCATCCTACATGGGAGCAGTTAATAAACGTGTATATAATAGGTGCAGCGTGCCCGCTACGCCAAATGTTAAAATATATCCAGTTATTATTTGCTGCAAACGGTTTGTAACTGACATTCGAGCTGGTTTAGAATTATTTATTTGTTGTTTTTTTTATTAGATTTGTTGCATGGGGAACCAAGTCGGTGGGAGATCTTGCAGTGGAACATTTATAATGATGGACCTCTCGCTCTGTGTGTAGTTAGAAGATGTAATGGTATCATCTATTGTTGCTTCCTATGATAACTTTCTATCCTATATAATAATAATAATAATAATTAATAATAGATCATATTATATAAAAACCGCAGTTCTCCCATTACTAACAGCAAGCAGCAATGAAGTGCTATCTAGGTCACACCGCAGTGATTGATCAGACTGATTTAGGTGGCTTAAGCCGCTATACCAAGCCAATCAGTGAATGTTTAATAGACCTGCTTTACATGCTTATTCCAACCAAAAAAACGGTGTTCTGGTTTCTAAAACACTGGTTTTGGTTGTAGTAAGCCGTTCTGTGCAAGTTCTCCCTAAGCTCTCAATTCTCCTTGCCTGCTGTGACTTCATTGCCAGAGGGGGAGGGAGGATGGACTGATTGGAGGATATGGATGGGTGGGGGCTTGGGCCACTATTGGTTTCCTGGTCCCAGTATGCACGGCATGTCCACTAGCCAGTTGGGAACTATTTTTCTGGCTTGATTAATGACGCTGCGCATACAGATACCATAATCACTTAAAATCACTGAAGTGGTGATGGTGGCTGGAGTAACCTTTTTTTAAGAGTAATTGTCTTGTTCCAGCAGTTATGACGTGATTATCATTTTACACAAAGTACAATGTTTGTAGGTATAAAGGGCTACGCCAAGTGATTTCACACCATTGCTAGCTTTGTGTAAAAAGTAAAACACGAGTTTCATCTAGTATTTATTTAATTAATGTTTATTTGTAGTTCTCATGGCGTAGGACGTCGGATGATGATCATAAGGTCAAACTTTTAATAAACTGACAATCATTACCGAGATTTCTTGGGAGAGATACAGTTTCTGAAAATTGTTTCATTACATTTGCCATCGTCTTGTGCCCGGTGTTACCTGTACCAGGTGAAAATACCCAAGGTGAGGATAAAAGGGCACAGTTTTACCCACTTTTGTTGTATCGTGTATTGATAATACCCAATGTGAGGATAAAAGGGCACAGATTTACCCACTTTTGTTGTATCGTGTATAAGGACCATATTCAGACAAATCACAAATCATCGGATCAGACACAATCCTAGCAATGAATCGACCATGCTGCGTGTTAGCAATTTCATCCCCAAAGAATTTAAATCACGCTCTCCTATTTTAAGCAAAGAATCCGATAATGAATAAATGTTAGTTTTACAGATTCTTCTCTTGTGCTTTGGAGCTAGCAGCATTCCTTGTAGCCCTAATGATGAATATTCAATAGTATGGATTCATTGAGGATTCTGTTCTAGATCAGTAATCTCAACCCTCGCTCTTACAGCTGAAGGGGTATCTGGGAAACATAGTCCTATAAGAGCCAGAGAGCCCAGATTGCTACCTCTGTACACCATGACTACCTGATTGTGTGCTACAACCCCCATGGCTCTCAGCTACCTGACTGTGTGCTACAACCCCCATGGCTCTCAGCTACCTGATTGTGTGCTACAACCCCCATGGCTCTCAGCTACCTGACTGTGTGCTACAACCCCCATGGCTCTCAGCTACCTGACTGTGTGCTACAACCCCCATGGCTCTCAGCTACCTGACTGTGTGCTACAACCCCCATGGCTCTCAGCTACCTGACTGTGTGCTACAACCCCCATGGCTCTCAGCTACCTGACTGTGTGCTACAACCCCCATGGCTCTTAGCTACCTGACTGTGTGCTACAACCCCCATGGCTCTTAGCTATCTGACTGTGTGCTACAACCCCCATGGCTCTCAGCTACCTGACTGTGTGCTACAACCCCCATGGCTCTTAGCTACCTGACTGTGTGCTACAACCCCCATGGCTCTTAGCTACCTGACTGTGTGCTACAACCCCCATGGCTCTCAGCTACCTGATTGTGTGCTACAACCCCCATGGCTCTCAGCTACCTGACTGTGTGCTACAACCCCCATGGCTCTCAGCTACCTGACTGTGTGCTACAACCCCCATGGCTCTCAGCTACCTGACTGTGTGCTACAACCCCCATGGCTCTCAGCTACCTGCTGGCTGATGGAAACAGTAGTTGTAGAATAACGTAAGCTGCAAGGCCGAGCTGGCGATTTCCAAGCATTAATTATGTATTACAGCCGTGGATATACATTAGTTTGTTTTATTTTTTTCGCACTGCATTGCAATAACAATAATTGCGCCGTGTGCTTTATATATTACAGTCATTGCGAGTTTCTCAGGTATATTTATTCTTATTGCTAATGGGGCTTAATGTTCCACTAATAATCTGATCGACGCTCCTTGAGTTATTGTGGAGGATGATAATTGTTACCAAGGTTTTATACTTTTAATATTCTATCTGATTAGAATGGAGGATTTTAGCTGGTCGGCATTATAACAGGAATAATGTGATCTTATTTACACCGTATGTGATTCTCTCTGCTGCTTTCTCTCTACACTCTCTCCACAGTCTCTCCACAGTCTCTCCTCACTCTCTCCACAGTCCTCACTCTCTCCACAGTCTCTCCTCACTCTCTCCACAGTCTCTCTATACTCTCTCCACACTCTCTCCTCACTCTCTCCACAGTCTCTCCTCACTCTCTCCACAGTCTCTCCCCATTCTCTCCTCACTCTCTCCACAGTCTATCTATACTCTCTCCACAGTCTCTCCCCACTCTCTCCTCACTCTCTCCACAGTCTATCTATACTCTCTCCACAGTCTCTCCCTACTCTCTCCCTACTCTCTCCACACTCTCTCTTGAAGCCCATGGAACAACGCAGTGGGAGGAGTGGGCCTTGACAGAGCCAGGGAGTGGGCAGGTGCTAGTGTTTGGGGGTTGGGTTAGGGTAATGGTGCTTGGGGGTGGAGATAGGGAGTATAAAGAGCAGCCATGTTAGAGTAGGGGCCATTTTAACCAGAGCCTCTCTTACCTGTAAATTGTCCCACCCACCCTCCCTAATTTAACAGTTCCGTTTAGTCACAGCGGCGGAACAGGGTGTAGTGAGAATTGGAATTTGGCGTGGAGTTTGAACTGGACAGGCCGAGGTGTAGGCCTGATGGAATTAAGGACTGGTTGGTTCTAGCTCTTCGGTGGCGACGAACGTGGGGGTGTAGGGGTGTCTGAGGTACACCCCTACAGTTAACAATATGATGTGGGGCCTCTTTGGTAGGCCGTGTTTCAAGTGAATTGTTATTTGGTTATTTATTGTTCAATTGGTAGGGTCATTGTCAGGGGTACTGTGTGGGGGTATAGGAACTTAATGTATAGTTGGACAATGACCCTAAATTATGTTAATTTATTATAATTTAATTAATAAAAGCTGTGGACTTTGTAGTCCAACAGAATTAACTGTGTCCGTGTCTTATTTAGTATAAGGTTATAGCACATGCCGAATAACGTCTGTGCAAATGTTTTAATATAAGGTTTTAGCACATGCCGAATAACGTCTGTGCAAATGTCAATACTCTCTCCACACTCTCTCTCCATTCTGTACCCCTTATTACCCATAGTTTTGTTGGCGATTTTTTGTCAGAAGCGCCTCCGGTAGTTGTCTCAATGACAGAACAACCACCCAACAATGTAAACATGACCGTTCTACAGAATGCAATGTATTCCCTTCCAGGATAAAACTGGGGGAACATGACACCAACAACCCTTCACCTGGGTGTGTGCAGTGTCCCCTTAATTTAATATGATATTGCTATAAGTAATGCCAGATGTAGCATGCACCGTGCTCCGCTCTGGACATCAAACAGTTAACACTCACAGTATGCACATTGTTTTGTCCTAACACGTATGTAATTAACATGCCAACTAACTATTTTCCCCACATGTTGGATTGTTTTGTATCTTGACTTTTTTATTGTTCTGAACAAATAATAATAGTGATTGTGGGCTCTCGCTGTGCACTGGCTATGTATTTATTTTATTCCTCTTTGCTTGTACCCTTGAATGTGAGAAATATCAGCAGGAGGCACCAATTAATATAATCAACTTGACCAGCAGCACTACCAGAGACGTTTAAAGTACACAATGATCTCTTCATGTAGCCATAGCAGTAATGTTTTCTACCTGTAGGTGGCAGCAGAGGGAGTGTTTCCACTCCTGATTGACAGGGATATTGTTTGTGAAATTAAGGCTATTACATGGGTTTTCCATTGTCGTTTCTTCAAAAGCGTCTTCATCATCGGCAGGGTTATTAGGCCAGTGCTATAAACAGAGCTCTGGAGCCAACCTCAACATGAACCTCAGACAATCTGTAGCAGAAATAAAGAATTCAGTATAATGTAGCTTGGTGATGGAGAGAAAGGGCGATGTAACGTTGATATTGTTCATATTGCTCCGATAGAATAGCCTCAATGCCTATTGAGTAACAAGATCATATTATTCAATCCTCGATATTTTATCTTGCCCTGAGCTGTAAGATTAGGGGAAACCATTATTCTTTTCCATCCTTCTAATGGGTACTTACCCACATTAATTCATCCGTTAACACAGTCCAATATAAGATACCATCTATGGGCACAGTCCAATATAAGATACCATCTATGGGCACAGTCCAATATGAGATACCATCTATGGGCACAGTCCAATATGAGATACCATCTATGGTCACAGTCCAATATAAGATACCATCTATGGGCACAGACCAATATAAGATACTATCTATGGGCACAGTCCAATATAAGATACAATCTATGGGCACAGACCAATATAAGATACTATCTATGGGCACAGTCCAATATAAGATACCATCTATGGGCACAGTCCAATATAAGATACTATCTATGGGCACAGTCCAATATGAGATACTATCTATGGGCACAGTCCAATATAAGATACCATCTATGGGCACAGTCCAATATAAGATACCATCTATGGGCACAGTCCAATATGAGATACTATCTATGGGCACAGTCCAATATAAGATACCATCTATGGGCACAGACCAATATAAGATACTATCTATGGGCACAGTCCAATATGAGATACCATCTATGGGCACAGTCCAATATGAGATACCATCTATGGGCACAGTCCAATATAAGATACTATCTATGGGCACAGTCCAATATAAGATACCATCTATGGTCACAGTCCAATATAAGATACCATCTATGGTCACAGTCCAATATGAGATACGATCTATCGGCACAGACCAATATAAGATACGATCTATGGGCACAGTCCAATATGAGATACGATCTATCGGCACAGACCAATATAAGATACGATCTATGGGCACAGTCCAATATGAGATAACATCTACGGGCACAGTCCAATATAAGATACGATCTATGGGCACAGTCCTATATAAGATACGATCTATGGGCACAGTCCAATATGAGATACGATCTATCGGCACAGACCAATATAAGATAGATCTATGGGCACAGTCCAATATGAGATAACATCTACGGGCACAGTCCAATATAAGATACGATCTATGGGCACAGTCCTATATAAGATACAATCTATGGGCACAGTCCAATATGAGATAACATCTACGGGCACAGTCCTATATAAGATATGATCTATGGGCACAGACCAATATAAGATACGATCTATGGGCACAGTCCAATATGAGATAACATCTACGGGCACAGTCCTATATAAGATACCATCTATGGGCACAGTCCAATATGAGATACCATCTATGGGCACAGTCCAATATGAGATACCATCTATGGGCACAGACCAATATGAGATACCATCAATGGGGACAGTCCAATATAAGATAGCATTTTTGGGCACAGTCCAATACAAGATAGCATTTTTGGGCACAGTCCAATATAAGATAGCATTTTTGGGCACAGTCCAATATGAGAAACCATGTATGGGCGCAGTCCAATATAAGATACCATCTATGGGCGCAGTCCAATATAAGATACCATCTATGGGCGCAGTCCAATTTAAGATGCCAAATATGGGCACAGTCCAATATAAAGATACCATCTATGGGCACAGTCCAATATAAGATACAAAATATGGGCACAGTCCAATATGAGATGCCATCTATGGGCACAGTACTAATTGGGAAATTGGAAGAATGTAGCGTTTCAGGGATTATTAATGGTGACCCAGGATACGGGAAAACTGACATCAGGCTGCTAGTACAGCGATTGGGGGAGTACAGCAAGCTGAAAATGAGGGGGAATGCGGTGAGGACAGGTCACTCGATACCCCCAGAATGACTGGAGGAAGCACAAGACAAGACAAATATGCTGGATGGGGTTATTACACAATATATAAGTTCTAAAAATGTCCCTCACTTTTCATTAGTAAAGATATAAGAAGAGAGCCAATAGAAATAAGCTGGCCTCGTCGGAAGGGGGTGGGAGAGGGAGGGGGGACGGACGGACGGACTAAGAGACCAGGTTACATGGAGGATTATATCTTCTAATGTGACACTGATGGGTTGTCAGATATTTGCCCTGTAGGATATCCAAACTTCCATTCCTCGATTTTCTTTCTTTTTTAAGCTATGATGACTTTTTGTATGCTTTACACAGAAGTGAGTGTTCTGACTGGCGTATGATTGCATATTAATATCTCACTTGTTCATTATAATAATAATAATTTACTGATATTGCATCCGTCTAGGGGGACTTAATTTGCTTTGCAGAATATAAAGAAACCACATTAAGAAGAAACAGTTGTACTGCTGTTTCCCGTGAGCTTCGCACAATGAGAAGGTGAAGTTCAAGATGCCAAGATAATGGAAAATTAAAACGAATGCATGGGTGAACACAAACGTTAAATCAGTTTGAAAGATTTCCTTAGAGGGGGCATCCCTGATTGAGCAGGCCGTGTGGTTACTACAATAGCTGCTTTTCCACGACTCCCAAACAAGCTTGTCTTCATTGATAATGAACTCTAGGCAAATCTACACAGGAGACCGACCAATAAAACAAACTGAAAGCTCTTTAGAGCTGATAGCGGAATGCAAATCACTCGACTTCCCTTCTTCTTCTGTCCGGTTTGAGGAAAGGCTAGTGTTTGCCCTATACATTGCATTTATTTTGTGAGCACCACATATAGCAGAACCTTTTATCGGTGGCGTGTGTTGCACTAGTTGCCCTAAACTCCATTATTTGCACCAAATCTGATGGCTTTGGGGCAGAAAGTGTGAACCTTCAATTAAAGGAGCTCATTAGTCACCCAGATCACTTTAAGTCAATAAAGTATCTCAATGAAGTGGTCTGGGTGCAGTATCCCTGTCATTTTAACCCTGTAATGCAAAACATTGCACTTTTTTAGAAACTGCAATGCTTACATTGAATGTTAAACACCCCTCCAATGGGTGACGACTACTAGAGACGCTTCCTCTACAACAACCGAGTAAAACTCGTTCATGTGAAGTTGCAAATTGTAGGAAAGTTTTTAATTCAATGTTTTCCTATGAGAAGCATTTAGATACACGTACGGCACTCACTGCGCATGTGCGGCAGTTTCTTAGACTTGCCGTCAGCTCGAGAACCGAATAACTTTGCGGGGCAGTAGTGACCGGCAGTGCAGAGAAAGTAACGGTGCTGGACTATTCGTCACTAAAAACTTAATTTTTTCAGTTTTTTTACTGGAAGGTGGGGAGGTGGGTTGCTTAAACTAATCTACTAATCTACAGATAGGGCACTATAGTAGTGTTAAGTATACAGGTGTGTGTTCCTAATTTAATAGTGTTCATATAACTAGCCCTGGCTGTGGATAGCAGAGGTGTGTTTAAGGGCTGTTGTCCCCAGGAAAGCCCTAAATCGCACTAACCGTCCTGCATATCCTGCCTGCACTCCGTATTCACGGTTGAGGTCACTTTGGGCACTTTGTGAGTTTGTTACATTTTTGACAATATAAATAATATGGCTTTGTAAACCTATCTATGACAAGAGCAAAACTGTGCCTTTCATCTCGCTTAATAGTATTTGTCTAATAACGTTCAGGTGGTCGCTTTCTCTGGGTGTACAGAATGCAATGTGTCTATGTTTCCCAGAAGTTGGAATTATACAGATCTACCCAACAATATATTAAAATCTTCCGATTCATTGATTTATTTATACACATTTTGCTTGCCTGTACCACCATCGGCCCCAAACCTTCCACGATCTGAGTAAAACGCAGTTTCAGTCTGGTATCAGGGCATCCTGTGCCAGTGTGACGAGACCAGTCTTGCCACATTGCATTGGAGGAGCCTGGTTGCCCGCCTGCTGCCTTTGGATTATGGACCGGCAGTTAAAGGGTTAATTTTACTGTGCAGAAAGATTTATTCCTTCCTTTCTGCACAGCCATTCGGTAGATTCTATCTACCGAACAAACAGCCTTTTTTCAGCCTCCCCAGAGCCGTGGGAAGCCAGCCGGCACCGTTAATTGGCCACCCAGAAGCTGGCGTGTGCCTCCAATCTACCTCCCTGAAGCCGCATTTAACGCTTAACGAGCGTGTGCCGGCAATTGACCACCCAGTAGCTGCAGTTAACCGCAGCTTAATTGATTGTTACTGGGTGGTCGCGGTTACACCTAGCCACCACACGATGGCGGTGTTCTGGAGCTCCCCGGGCAGCCAGCGCTTTTCTGCCCGGCTTTCATGCACTAAAAGCGGACACTTTTACGTGCAGGCACCGCTGAGCCTCCAGCCCCCTGGTTCCTATTCGGGACAATTTAGCAAACACCTGGAACTTCGGGAGTTTATTTTATGTGAATGTTTTAACCCAGATAGCCTGCCATGGAGCCTGTTCGTGGAATTAAAGACTTTAGCTCCATGGCAATTAAACTGTATTCGTGTGGTCTGAGTGCCATTCACCTAATAATGTGCACTCAGACCTGAGCTATCTGGGGATATGTTAAATGTCTATGTTTTATGTGTAAAAGGTGACTTTATGTATTTTAAAGTGATAGTCTGTCTTTGTGTCCCCACGTGTATGCTGGCGATTTGCCTTTGTCCTGGGAGATAATTGAATTACTTCTCAATTATCTCCAGGACAGAGGAGAGGAAGCCAGGATGCATTGTGGGGATGTTTTACTGCTGTATGTCTGTAATCGGTACTTGTCTGTCCTTTGTTACAGTCTCCCATTTGGTCCCCTAGGGGAGTGTCCACCAGGTGGGAGACCTGCATAAATACTGGGCCGGTAGCCCTGAATAAACAGACCACTGCTTGACCCTCAACACGGAGCCTTGTCTGGTTCTTGGGGGGATTCACTGTATGCTGATAGAGACTGATTGCCAGGAGTGTAAGCCGCTTGGGAGCTTTTCCTGTTCGTCTGCTAGCAGCAATTCGTGAGGTTCCAGTTCAGGAGTTTGGAGTGCTACTTTATTCCCTTGTATGCAGTTCGGGAGTTTGGTGCATTCCCTTATATCCAATTCGTGAGTTTTGTTGATTCTACAGTAGCTGTGCCTGTCTTAAAAAGGGGATTATCGCCTAAATGATTTTAACCCCTTGTCTGCTGAAACGGTCTGTTACAGCCAGTAACAGTATGTCTTTAGAACCAGCAAAGCAGTGTTGGAATCTGCGGCACGCTAAAACCCCCTCCAAAAAACGAAAAATCCCCCCTGATCCTAATGATGAGCTGAACCCTGCCACCTTGGTGTTTTTTCCAGTATATTTATATTTTCTTTAACAATTTGTAATGGGCCAGAAAAAGAAAGAATGAAAAAAGCGAGGGACAATAGGCCCCCACCGAGATTTGATAATTTATTTTGTTTCGGGATTCTTAATGCATTCTTGTCTTTACTTACTTTATCTCTTCTGCTTCCTGTAAGTTAATGGATCGCTGCCTGTATGAGCCGTGAAAGTCCTGATAGGTTTCTGCTAGGTAGGGTGGAGAAATGGTTCGGAATATGCCTTAGAAAAACGCATTCCCATGCTTCGCTCGATTTCGGCTGACAGTGTTAAATGAATTGAATATTCTGATTATAAACTTCCAAGTTATTTGGCTGCTTTTCTTCAATTTGCAACTTGAAGATTTAACCACGCACGTGCCAGTGCAATATGCGGCCATACAATAAAACATGCGTTGTCTTGCTCTATCCCTTGGCAACGCTGGCGGTTAAATGCAGGCAGCACGCACGGGAGAAAGTGGGACTCTATATCATGCCACTTTAACAGAAAGCCTTGCTAATCTGAACAGAAGGTTTAGGAGAGCGGTTATGAGAAAGTAATTAGTGTGTTTTTTTTCTTCACCTCTCTCTCTCTCCCTTTGGAGAAGATGATTTTATTTGGAATTCACAAATGAGAGGTTTTGTGCAGACGGTAAAGGTATAATCCGTCAGAATGTCAGCGGGAACAAGGCGCGGATGGAGGGGGTAATATTATCCCTATAGATTGCCGTGAATTGGGAGTACAAATTATGGGTTTATTATATTGATGTGTGAAGCATGGCTGAAAATAATGCTCCCTTGCCCTCCGCGTGGTGATAAAGGCATGTGGCATGCAGACAACAAGAAAGGAAATAGTCTGATCATAACGAGTAATAAGTGAAATAGAAAATAGAAAAAGGTTGCGTAACCTCCTAATCAGCCAACACGTATTACTCCCCTGTCTGATGAGATGAAGAGTGGGCTGATGGGTAATTAATGAGTGTTTTAAATTGAGCAATGGGTTTAGTTATGACATGGTCTCAAATTGCAAAAGAGTCTTCGAGTCCCCAGCTGAACCAAACTTAAAAGATGCGATAAATGGGAAATCAGAACACGGGCCAGGCGACTATCGAATCACACATGGCAGATAAATAGTCCCCACAATAATAAAAGCTACAGATTACATGCTATATAGTTACACACAGTCATGGGAATAGAAAGTACTCCCTCTTTATATACACAGCCATGGGAATAGAAAGTACTCCCTCTTTATATATACACACACAGTCATGGGAATAGAAAGTACACCCTCTTTATATATACACAGCCATGGGAATAGAAAGTACTCCCTCTTTATATATACACACACAGTCATGGGAATAGAAAGTACACCCTCTTTATATATACACAGCCATGGGAATAGAAAGTACGCCCTCTTTATATATACACAGTCATGGGAATAGAAAGTACGCCCTCTTTATATATACACACAGTCATGGGAATAGAAAGTACACCCTCTTTATATATACACAGCCATGGGAATAGAAAGTACGCCCTCTTTATATATACACACAGTCATGGGAATAGAAAGTACACCCTCTTTATATATACACAGCCATGGGAATAGAAAGTACGCCCTCTTTATATATACACAGTCATGGGAATAGAAAGTACACCCTCTTTATATACACACAGTCATGGGAATAGAAAGTACACCCTCTTTATATATACACACAGTCATGGGAATAGAAAGTACGCCCTCTTTATATACACACAGTCATGGGAATAGAAAGTACACCCTCTTTATATATACACAGTCATGGGAATAGAAAGTACACCCTCTTTATATACACAGCCATGGGAATAGAAAGTACACCCTCTTTATATACACACAGTCACGGGAATAGAAAGTACGCCCTCTTTATATACACAGCCATGGGAATAGAAAGTACGCCCTCTTTATATATACACAGTCATGGGAATAGAAAGTACACCCTCTTTATATACACACAGTCATGGGAATAGAAAGTACACCCTCTTTATATACACAGCCATGGGAATAGAAAGTACACCCTCTTTATATACACACAGTCACGGGAATAGAAAGTACGCCCTCTTTATATACACAGCCATGGGAATAGAAAGTACTCCCTCTTTATATATACACAGTCATGGGAATAGAAAGTACTCCCTCTTTATATACACACACAGTCACGGGAATAGAAAGTACACCCTCTTTATATACACACAGTCATGGGAATAGAAAGTGCGCCCTCTTTATATATACACAGTCATGGGAATAGAAAGTACGCCCTCTTTATATATACACAGTCATGGGAATAGAAAGTACGCCCTCTTTATATACACACAGTCATGGGAATAGAAAGTACTCCCTCTTTATATATACACAGTCATGGGAATAGAAAGTACGCCCTCTTTATATACACACAGTCATGGGAATAGAAAGTGCGCCCTCTTTATATACACACAGTCATGGGAATAGAAAGTACTCCCTCTTTATATATACACAGTCATGGGAATAGAAAGTACGCCCTCTTTATATACACACAGTCATGGGAATAGAAAGTGCGCCCTCTTTATATATACACAGTCATGGGAATAGAAAGTACACCCTCTTTATATATACACAGTCATGGGAATAGAAAGTACACCCTCTTTATATACACAGCCATGGGAATAGAAAGTACGCCCTCTTTATATATACACAGTCATGGGAATAGAAAGTACACCCTCTTTATATACACACAGTCATGGGAATAGAAAGTACACCCTCTTTATATATACACAGTCATGGGAATAGAAAGTGCGCCCTCTTTATATATACACAGTCATGGGAATAGAAAGTACACCCTCTTTATATATACACAGTCATGGGAATAGAAAGTACGCCCTCTTTATATACACACAGTCACGGGAATAGAAAGTACACCCTCTTTATATATACACAGTCATGGGAATAGAAAGTACACCCTCTTTATATACACACAGTCATGGGAATAGAAAGTACGCCCTCTTTATATACACACAGTCATGGGAATAGAAAGTACACCCTCTTTATATACACACAGTCATGGGAATAGAAAGTACACCCTCTTTATATACACACAGTCATGGGAATAGAAAGTACACCCTCTTTATATACACACACAGTCATGGGAATAGAAAGTACACCCTCTTTATATATACACACAGTCACGGGAATAGAAAGTATGCCCTCTTTATATATACACACAGTCACGGGAATAGAAAGTACACCCTCTTTATATACACAGTCATGGGAATAGAAAGTACACCCTCTTTATATACACACACAGTCATGGGAATAGAAAGTACACCCTCTTTATATATACACAGCCATGGGAATAGAAAGTACACCCTCTTTATATATACACACAGTCATGGGAATAGAAAGTACACCCTCTTTATATATACAGTCATGGGAATAGAAAGTACGCCCTCTTTATATATACACAGTCATGGGAATAGAAAGTACACCCTCTTTATATACACACACAGTCATGGGAATAGAAAGTACACCCTCTTTATATATACACAGCCATGGGAATAGAAAGTACACCCTCTTTATATACACACAGTCATGGGAATAGAAAGTACACCCTCTTTATATATACACAGTCATGGGAATAGAAAGTACACCCTCTTTATATATACACAGTCATGGGAATAGAAAGTACACCCTCTTTATATACACACACAGTCATGGGAATAGAAAGTACACCCTCTTTATATACACACAGTCATGGGAATAGAAAGTACGCCCTCTTTATATATACACAGTCATGGGAATAGAAAGTACACCCTCTTTATATACACACACAGTCATGGGAATAGAAAGTACACCCTCTTTATATATACACAGCCATGGGAATAGAAAGTACACCCTCTTTATATACACACAGTCATGGGAATAGAAAGTACACCCTCTTTATATATACACAGTCATGGGAATAGAAAGTACACCCTCTTTATATATACACAGTCATGGGAATAGAAAGTACACCCTCTTTATATACACACACAGTCATGGGAATAGAAAGTACACCCTCTTTATATACACACAGTCATGGGAATAGAAAGTACACCCTCTTTATATATACACACAGTCATGGGAATAGAAAGTACGCCCTCTTTATATACACACAGTCATGGGAATAGAAAGTACACCCTCTTTATATACACACACAGCCATGGGAATAGAAAGTACACCCTCTTTATATACACACACAGTCATGGGAATAGAAAGTACACCCTCTTTATATACACACAGTCATGGGAATAGAAAGTACACCCTCTTTATATATACACAGTCATGGGAATAGAAAGTACTCCCTCTTTATATACACACACAGTCATGGGAATAGAAAGTACACCCTCTTTATATATACACACAGTCATGGGAATAGAAAGTACGCCCTCTTTATATACACACAGTCATGGGAATAGAAAGTACACCCTCTTTATATACACACACAGTCATGGGAATAGAAAGTACACCCTCTTTATATACACACAGTCATGGGAATAGAAAGTACACCCTCTTTATATATACACACAGTCATGGGAATAGAAAGTACGCCCTCTTTATATACACACAGTCATGGGAATAGAAAGTACACCCTCTTTATATACACACACAGCCATGGGAATAGAAAGTACACCCTCTTTATATACACACACAGTCATGGGAATAGAAAGTACACCCTCTTTATATACACACAGTCATGGGAATAGAAAGTACACCCTCTTTATATATACACACAGTCATGGGAATAGAAAGTACGCCCTCTTTATATACACACAGTCATGGGAATAGAAAGTACACCCTCTTTATATATACACAGTCATGGGAATAGAAAGTACACCCTCTTTATATATACACACAGTCATGGGAATAGAAAGTACACCCTCTTTATATATACACAGTCATGGGAATAGAAAGTACGCCCTCTTTATATACACACAGTCATGGGAATAGAAAGTACACCCTCTTTATATATACACACAGTCATGGGAATAGAAAGTACGCCCTCTTTATATATACACACAGTCATGGGAATAGAAAGTGCGCCCTCTTTATATATACACAGCCATGGGAATAGAAAGTACACCCTCTTTATATATACACACAGTCATGGGAATAGAAAGTACGCCCTCTTTATATATACACAGTCATGGGAATAGAAAGTACACCCTCTTTAAATATACACAGTCATGGGAATAGAAAGTACACCCTCTTTATATACACACAGTCATGGGAATAGAAAGTACTCCCTCTTTATATACACACACAGTCATGGGAATAGAAAGTACACGCTCTTTATATATACACAGTCATGGGAATAGAAAGTACGCCCTCTTTATATATACACAGTCATGGGAATAGAAAGTACGCCCTCTTTATATATACACACAGTCATGGGAATAGAAAGTACGCCCTCTTTATATATACACACAGTCACGGGAATAGAAAGTACGCCCTCTTTATATATACACACAGTCATGGGAATAGAAAGTACACCCTCTTTATATATACACAGTCATGGGAATAGAAAGTACACCCTCTTTATATATACACACAGCCATGGGAATAGAAAGTACACCCTCTTTATATATACACAGTCATGGGAATAGAAAGTACACCCTCTTTATATATACACAGTCATGGGAATAGAAAGTACACCCTCTTTATATATACACACAGTCATGGGAATAGAAAGTACACCCTCTTTATATACACACAGTCATGGGAATAGAAAGTACACCCTCTTTATATACACACAGTCATGGGAATAGAAAGTACGCCCTCTTTATATATACACAGTCATGGAAATAGAAAGTACGCCCTCTTTATATACACACAGTCATGGGAATAGAAAGTACGCCCTCTTTATATATACACACACAGTCACGGGAATAGAAAGTACACCCTCTTTATATACACACAGTCATGGGAATAGAAAGTACGCCCTCTTTATATATACACACACAGTCACGGGAATAGAAAGTACACCCTCTTTATATACACACACAGTCACGGGAATAGAAAGTACGCCCTCTTTATATATACACAGTCATGGGAATAGAAAGTACACCCTCTTTATATACACACAGTCATGGGAATAGAAAGTACACCCTCTTTATATATACACAGTCATGGGAATAGAAAGTACACCCTCTTTATATATACACACAGTCATGGGAATAGAAAGTACACCCTCTTTATATATACACAGTCATGGGAATAGAAAGTACGCCCTCTTTATATACACACAGTCATGGGAATAGAAAGTACACCCTCTTTATATATACACAGTCATGGGAATAGAAAGTACACCCTCTTTATATATACACACAGTCATGGGAATAGAAAGTACGCCCTCTTTATATATACACACAGTCATGGGAATAGAAAGTGCGCCCTCTTTATATATACACAGCCATGGGAATAGAAAGTACACCCTCTTTATATATACACACAGTCATGGGAATAGAAAGTACGCCCTCTTTATATATACACAGTCATGGGAATAGAAAGTACACCCTCTTTATATATACACAGTCATGGGAATAGAAAGTACACCCTCTTTATATACACACAGTCATGGGAATAGAAAGTACTCCCTCTTTATATACACACACAGTCATGGGAATAGAAAGTACACGCTCTTTATATATACACAGTCATGGGAATAGAAAGTACGCCCTCTTTATATATACACAGTCATGGGAATAGAAAGTACGCCCTCTTTATATATACACACAGTCATGGGAATAGAAAGTACGCCCTCTTTATATATACACACAGTCACGGGAATAGAAAGTACGCCCTCTTTATATATACACACAGTCATGGGAATAGAAAGTACACCCTCTTTATATATACACAGTCATGGGAATAGAAAGTACACCCTCTTTATATATACACACAGCCATGGGAATAGAAAGTACACCCTCTTTATATATACACAGTCATGGGAATAGAAAGTACACCCTCTTTATATATACACAGTCATGGGAATAGAAAGTACACCCTCTTTATATATACACACAGTCATGGGAATAGAAAGTACACCCTCTTTATATACACACAGTCATGGGAATAGAAAGTACACCCTCTTTATATACACACAGTCATGGGAATAGAAAGTACGCCCTCTTTATATATACACAGTCATGGAAATAGAAAGTACGCCCTCTTTATATACACACAGTCATGGGAATAGAAAGTACGCCCTCTTTATATATACACACACAGTCACAGGAATAGAAAGTACACCCTCTTTATATACACACAGTCATGGGAATAGAAAGTACGCCCTCTTTATATATACACACACAGTCACGGGAATAGAAAGTACACCCTCTTTATATACACACACAGTCACGGGAATAGAAAGTACGCCCTCTTTATATATACACAGTCATGGGAATAGAAAGTACACCCTCTTTATATACACACAGTCATGGGAATAGAAAGTACGCCCTCTTTATATATACACACAGTCATGGGAATAGAAAGTACGCCCTCTTTATATACACACAGTCACGGGAATAGAAAGTACGCCCTCTTTATATATACACAGTCATGGGAATAGAAAGTACACCCTCTTTATATACACACAGTCATGGGAATAGAAAGTACGCCCTCTTTATATATACACACACAGTCATGGGAATAGAAAGTACACCCTCTTTATATACACACACAGTCATGGGAATAGAAAGTACGCCCTCTTTATATACACACAGTCATGGGAATAGAAAGTACACCCTCTTTATATACACACAGTCATGGGAATAGAAAGTACGCCCTCTTTATATATACACACACAGTCACGGGAATAGAAAGTACACCCTCTTTATATACACACACAGTCATGGGAATAGAAAGTACGCCCTCTTTATATACACACAGTCATGGGAATAGAAAGTACACCCTCTTTATATACACACAGTCATGGGAATAGAAAGTACGCCCTCTTTATATACACACAGTCATGGGAATAGAAAGTACACCCTCTTTATATACACACAGTCATGGGAATAGAAAGTACGCCCTCTTTATATATACACACACAGTCACGGGAATAGAAAGTACACCCTCTTTATATACACACAGTCACGGGAATAGAAAGTACGCCCTCTTTATATATACACAGTCATGGGAATAGAAAGTACACCCTCTTTATATACACACAGTCATGGGAATAGAAAGTACGCCCTCTTTATATATACACACACAGTCACGGGAATAGAAAGTACACCCTCTTTATATATACACAGTCATGGGAATAGAAAGTACACCCTCTTTATACACACAGTCACGGGAATAGAAAGTACACCCTCTTTATATACACACAGTCATGGGAATAGAAAGTACACCCTCTTTATATACACACAGTCATGGGAATAGAAAGTACACCCTCTTTATATATACACACAGTCATGGGAATAGAAAGTACGCCCTCTTTATATACACACAGTCATGGGAATAGAAAGTACACCCTCTTTATATACACACAGTCACGGGAATAGAAAGTACACCCTCTTTATATACACACAGTCACGGGAATAGAAAGTACACCCTCTTTATATACACACAGTCATGGGAATAGAAAGTACGCCCTCTTTATATATACACACAGTCATGGGAATAGAAAGTACGCCCTCTTTATATACACACACAGTCATGGGAATAGAAAGTACACCCTCTTTATATACACACAGTCATGGGAATAGAAAGTACGCCCTCTTTATATATACACACACAGTCACGGGAATAGAAAGTACACCCTCTTTATATATACACACAGTCACGGGAATAGAAAGTACACCCTCTTTATATACACACACAGTCACGGGAATAGAAAGTACGCCCTCTTTATATATACACACAGCCATGGGAATAGAAAGTACACCCTCTTTATATACACACACAGTCATGGGAATAGAAAGTACACCCTCTTTATATACACACAGTCATGGGAATAGAAAGTACACCCTCTTTATATACACACAGTCATGGGAATAGAAAGTACGCCCTCTTTATATATACACACACAGTCACGGGAATAGAAAGTACACCCTCTTTATATATACATACAGTCACGGGAATAGAAAGTACACCCTCTTTATATACACACACAGTCATGGGAATAGAAAGTACACCCTCTTTATATACACACACAGTCACGGGAATAGAAAGTACACCCTCTTTATATACACACAGTCATGGGAATAGAAAGTACGCCCTCTTTATATACACACACAGTCATGGGAATAGAAAGTACACCCTCTTTATATACACACAGTCATGGGAATAGAAAGTACGCCCTCTTTATATATACACACACAGTCACGGGAATAGAAAGTACACCCTCTTTATATACACACAGTCACGGGAATAGAAAGTACACCCTCTTTATATACACACACAGTCACGGGAATAGAAAGTACGCCCTCTTTATATATACACACAGCCATGGGAATAGAAAGTACACCCTCTTTATATACACACACAGTCATGGGAATAGAAAGTACACCCTCTTTATATACACACAGTCATGGGAATAGAAAGTACACCCTCTTTATATACACACAGTCATGGGAATAGAAAGTACGCCCTCTTTATATATACACACACAGTCACGGGAATAGAAAGTACACCCTCTTTATATATACACACAGTCACGGGAATAGAAAGTACACCCTCTTTATATACACACACAGTCATGGGAATAGAAAGTACACCCTCTTTATATACACACAGTCATGGGAATAGAAAGTACGCCCTCTTTATATACACACAGTCATGGGAATAGAAAGTACACCCTCTTTATATACACACAGTCATGGGAATAGAAAGTACACCCTCTTTATATACACACACAGTCATGGGAATAGAAAGTACACCCTCTTTATATACACACAGTCATGGGAATAGAAAGTACGCCCTCTTTATATACACACAGTCATGGGAATAGAAAGTACGCCCTCTTTATATACACACAGTCATGGGAATAGAAAGTACACCCTCTTTATATACACACACAGTCATGGGAATAGAAAGTACACCCTCTTTATATACACACAGTCATGGGAATAGAAAGTACGCCCTCTTTATATATACACACAGTCATGGGAATAGAAAGTACTCCCTCTTTATATACACACACAGTCATGGGAATAGAAAGTACACCCTCTTTATATACACACAGTCATGGGAATAGAAAGTACACCCTCTTTATATATACACACAGTCATGGGAATAGAAAGTACACCCTCTTTATATACACACAGTCATGGGAATAGAAAGTACACCCTCTTTATATACACACAGTCATGGGAATAGAAAGTACACCCTCTTTATATATACACAGTCAGGAGAATAGAAAGTACACCCTTTTTATATACACACAGTCACGGGAATAGAAAGTACACCCTCTTTATATGCACACAGTCACGGGAATAGAAAGTACTCCCTCTTTATATACACACACAGTCATGGGAATAGAAAGTACACCCTCTTTATATACACACAGTCATGGGAATAGAAAGTACACCCTCTTTATATACACACAGTCATGGGAATAGAAAGTACACCCTCTTTATATACACACACAGTCACGGGAATAGAAAGTACGCCCTCTTTATATATACACACAGCCATGGGAATAGAAAGTACACCCTCTTTATATACACACACAGTCATGGGAATAGAAAGTACACCCTCTTTATATACACACAGTCATGGGAATAGAAAGTACACCCTCTTTATATATACACAGTCATGGGAATAGAAAGTACACCCTTTTTATATACACACAGTCACGGGAATAGAAAGTACACCCTCTTTATATGCACACAGTCACGGGAATAGAAAGTACACCCTCTTTATATACACACAGTCATGGGAATAGAAAGTACGCCCTCTTTATATATACACACACAGTCACGGGAATAGAAAGTACACCCTCTTTATATATACACACAGTCACGGGAATAGAAAGTACACCCTCTTTATATACACACACTGTCACGGGAATAGAAAGTACGCCCTCTTTATATATACACACAGCCATGGGAATAGAAAGTACACCCTCTTTATATACACACACAGTCATGGGAATAGAAAGTACACCCTCTTTATATACACACAGTCATGGGAATAGAAAGTACACCCTCTTTATATACACACAGTCATGGGAATAGAAAGTACGCCCTCTTTATATATACACACACAGTCACGGGAATAGAAAGTACACCCTCTTTATATATACATACAGTCACGGGAATAGAAAGTACACCCTCTTTATATACACACACAGTCATGGGAATAGAAAGTACACCCTCTTTATATACACACACAGTCACGGGAATAGAAAGTACACCCTCTTTATATACACACAGTCATGGGAATAGAAAGTACGCCCTCTTTATATACACACACAGTCATGGGAATAGAAAGTACACCCTCTTTATATACACACAGTCATGGGAATAGAAAGTACGCCCTCTTTATATATACACACACAGTCACGGGAATAGAAAGTACACCCTCTTTATATACACACAGTCACGGGAATAGAAAGTACACCCTCTTTATATACACACACAGTCACGGGAATAGAAAGTACGCCCTCTTTATATATACACACAGCCATGGGAATAGAAAGTACACCCTCTTTATATACACACACAGTCATGGGAATAGAAAGTACACCCTCTTTATATACACACAGTCATGGGAATAGAAAGTACACCCTCTTTATATACACACAGTCATGGGAATAGAAAGTACGCCCTCTTTATATATACACACACAGTCACGGGAATAGAAAGTACACCCTCTTTATATATACACACAGTCACGGGAATAGAAAGTACACCCTCTTTATATACACACACAGTCATGGGAATAGAAAGTACACCCTCTTTATATACACACAGTCATGGGAATAGAAAGTACGCCCTCTTTATATACACACAGTCATGGGAATAGAAAGTACGCCCTCTTTATATACACACAGTCATGGGAATAGAAAGTACGCCCTCTTTATATACACACAGTCATGGGAATAGAAAGTACACCCTCTTTATATACACACACAGTCATGGGAATAGAAAGTACACCCTCTTTATATACACACAGTCATGGGAATAGAAAGTACGCCCTCTTTATATATACACACAGTCATGGGAATAGAAAGTACTCCCTCTTTATATACACACACAGTCATGGGAATAGAAAGTACACCCTCTTTATATACACACAGTCATGGGAATAGAAAGTACACCCTCTTTATATATACACACAGTCATGGGAATAGAAAGTACACCCTCTTTATATACACACAGTCATGGGAATAGAAAGTACACCCTCTTTATATACACACAGTCATGGGAATAGAAAGTACACCCTCTTTATATATACACAGTCATGGGAATAGAAAGTACACCCTTTTTATATACACACAGTCACGGGAATAGAAAGTACACCCTCTTTATATGCACACAGTCACGGGAATAGAAAGTACTCCCTCTTTATATACACACACAGTCATGGGAATAGAAAGTACACCCTCTTTATATACACACAGTCATGGGAATAGAAAGTACACCCTCTTTATATACACACAGTCATGGGAATAGAAAGTACACCCTCTTTATATACACACACAGTCACGGGAATAGAAAGTACACCCTCTTTATATACACACAGTCATGGGAATAGAAAGTACGCCCTCTTTATATACACACACAGTCATGGGAATAGAAAGTACACCCTCTTTATATACACACAGTCATGGGAATAGAAAGTACGCCCTCTTTATATATACACACACAGTCACGGGAATAGAAAGTACACCCTCTTTATATACACACAGTCACGGGAATAGAAAGTACACCCTCTTTATATACACACACAGTCATGGGAATAGAAAGTACACCCTCTTTATATACACAGAGTCATGGGAATAGAAAGTACACCCTCTTTATATATACACACAGTCATGGGAATAGAAAGTACACCCTCTTTATATACACACAGTCACGGGAATAGAAAGTACACCCTCTTTATATATACACACAGTCATGGGAATAGAAAGTACACCCTCTTTATATACACACAGTCATGGGAATAGAAAGTACACCCTCTTTATATACACACAGTCATGGGAATAGAAAGTACACCCTCTTTATATATACACAGTCATGGGAATAGAAAGTACACCCTCTTTATATACACACACAGTCATGGGAATAGAAAGTACACCCTCTTTATATACACAGAGTCATGGGAATAGAAAGTACACCCTCTTTATATATACACACAGTCATGGGAATAGAAAGTACACCCTCTTTATATACACACAGTCACGGGAATAGAAAGTACACCCTCTTTATATATACACACAGTCATGGGAATAGAAAGTACGCCCTCTTTATATATACACAGTCATGGGAATAGAAAGTACACCCTCTTTATATATACACACAGTCATGGGAATAGAAAGTACACCCTCTTTATATATACACACAGTCATGGGAATAGAAAGTACACCCTCTTTATATATACACAAAGTCATGGGAATAGAAAGTACACCCTCTTTATATATACACAGTCATGGGAATAGAAAGTACACCCTCTTTATATATATACACAGTCATGGGAATAGAAAATACTCCCTCTTTATATACACACAGTCATGGGAATAGAAAGTACACCCTCTTTATATATACACAGTCATGGGAATAGAAAGTACACCCTCTTTATATACACACAGTCATGGGAATAGAAAGTACGCCCTCTTTATATATACACACAATCACGGGAATAGAAAGTACACCCTCTTTATATACACACAGTCACGGGAATAGAAAGTACACCCTCTTTCAAATTCTACAATTTAGGTATTTTTTAGACTCTGCTATTTTGGCCTATTATTATTATTATTATTATTATTTTTATTATTGCTATTTATAAAGCGCCAACAGATTCCGCAGCGCTGTACAATTAGTGGAGAAACGTACAATATACACAGACAAATACAATGCAATTGTAGTAAATAACCAACAGATTTCTAATGGGAAATATTACATTCTCCTGCAGGTTATCATTTATTTAACCCTTTGCCTTCCCTTGCCCTGTTTGAATAAGGTCATGTTTGTGTCCATGTGACTGAAGAACATATAATGCCACTAACTAGCCCTAGATTCCATTGTTCTCCCCGGGATGGCAAGTAATTAAACCACACACCTTCCATCTCCAGCCAGCCCTGCATGAGAGAGTCAGACCCCCAGCAGCAGGATGCGAGATAATGACCGGTCAGCGGGCCACATACTGTCACATGTCACCTGGCTGCTGTTTGTCACATTGTCCGGCCGCAGTGCCTGTTAGCTTCTGTAGAGACGGGTGTTACAAAGTTATATATTTATCACGTACATGTTCCTGAGTACAGAAAAAATAAACATTAATATTCTGATGGTTTTTATTGTTAGAATCAACAGATTAGGAAGCTATAAAAGTAAGGTAAATTACTCCACATAACGGATCATTTATTGGTTCATCCCCCACCCCTCCTCAAATACTAAAAACGTGCAGAGTGGATGGAGACTCGAGTCGTGATGTAAAGGCTTATTCACTAAACTGAGAATTCAAAGTGAATTTCATATTTAAGACCAAAGTAGCCAAAATCAACCCATGACTTAAATTTGAAATTCATTTAGAATTTTCAGTTTAGTAAATACCGACATCAGGCCTCAGATATAGAGTCTTACAGCTATTCCAGCGGGGTTCGGGCCTCAGATATAGAGTATTACAGCTATTCCAGCGGGGTTCAGGCCTCAGATATAGAGTATTACAGCTATTCCAGCGGGGTTCAGGCCTCAGATATAGAGTCTTACAGCTATTCCAGCGGGGTTCAGGCCTCAGATATAGAGTATTACAGCTATTCCAGCGGTGTTCGGGCCTCAGATATAGAGTATTACAGCTATTCCAGCGGTGTTCGTGCCTCAGATATAGAGTATTACAGCTATTCCAGCGGTGTTCAGGCCTCAGATATAGAGTATTACAGCTATTCCAGCGGTGTTCAGGCCTCAGATATAGAGTCTTACAGCTATTCCAGCGGTGTTCGGGCCCCAGATATAGAGTCTTACAGCTATTCCAGCGGTGTTCGTGCCTCAGATATAGAGTATTACAGCTATTCCAGCGGTGTTCAGGCCTCAGATATAGAGTATTACAGCTATTCCAGCGGTGTTCAGGCCTCAGATATAGAGTATTACAGCTATTCCAGCGGTGTTCAGGCCTCAGATATAGAGTCTTACAGCTATTCCAGCGGTGTTCGGGCCCCAGATATAGAGTCTTACAGCTATTCCAGCGGTGTTCGGGCCTCAGATATAGAGTATTACAGCTATTCCAGCGGTGTTCAGGCCTCAGATATATCGTCTTACAGCTATTCCAGCGGTGTTCGGGCCTCAGATATAGAGTATTACAGCTATTCCAGCGGTGTTCGGGCCTCAGATATAGAGTCTTACAGCTATTCCAGCGGTGTTCGGGCCTCAGATATAGAGTCTTACAGCTATTCCAGCGGTGTTCGGGCCTCAGATATAGAGTATTACAGCTTTTCCAGCGGTGTTCGGGCCTCAGATATAGAGTATTACAGCTATTCCTACGGTGTTCGGGCCTCAGATATAGAGTATCACAGCTATTCCAGCGGTGTTCAGGCCTCAGATATAGAGTCTTACAGCTATTCCAGCGGGGTTCGGGCCTCAGATATAGAGTCTTACAGCTATTCCAGCGGGGTTCAGGCCTCAGATATAGAGTATTAAAGCTATTCCAGCGGTGTTCAGGCCTCAGATATAGAGTCTTACAGCTATTCCAGCGGGGTTCAGGACTCAGATATAGAGTCTTACAGCTATTCCAGCGGTGTTCAGGCCTCAGATATAGAGTCTTACAGCTATTCCAGCGGTGTTCAGGCCTCAGATATAGAGTCTTACAGCTATTCCAGCGGTGTTCAGGCCCCAGATATAGAGTCTCACAGCTATTCCAGCGGTGTTCAGGCCCCAGATATAGAGTATTACAGCTATTCCAGCGGGGTTCAGGCCTCAGATATAGAGTATTCCAGCTATTCCAGCGTGTTCGGGCCTCAGATATAGAGTCTTACAGCTATTCCAGCGGTGTTCAGGCCTCAGATATAGAGTCTCACAGCTATTCCAGCGGTGTTCAGGCCTCAGATATAGAGTATTACAGCTATTCCAGCGGTGTTCGGGCCTCAGATATAGAGTATTACAGCTATTCCAGCGGTGTTCAGGCCTCAGATATAGAGTATTACAGCTATTCCAGCGGTGTTCAGGCCTCAGATATAGAGTCTCACAGCTATTCCAGCGGTGTTCGGGCCTCAGATATAGAGTATTACAGCTATTCCAGCGGTGTTCAGGTCTCAGATATAGAGTCTCACAGCTATTGCAGCGGTGTTCGGGCCTCAGATATAGAGTATTACAGCTATTCCAGCGGTGTTCAGGCCTCAGATATAGAGTCTCACAGCTATTCCAGCGGTGTTCAGGCCTCAGATATAGAGTCTCACAGCTATTCCAGCAGTGTTCAGGCCTCAGATATAGAGTCTTACAGCTATTCCAGCGGTGTTCGGGCCTCAGATATAGAGTCTTACAGCTATTCCAGCGGTGTTCGGGCCTCAGATATAGAGTCTTACAGCTATTCCAGCGGTGTTCGGGCCTCAGATATAGAGTATTACAGCTTTTCCAGCGGTGTTCGGGCCTCAGATATAGAGTCTTACAGCTATTCCAGCGGGGTTCAGGCCTCAGATATAGAGTATTACAGCTATTCCAGCGGTGTTCAGGCCTCAGATATAGAGTCTTACAGCTATTCCAGCGGGGTTCAGGACTCAGATATAGAGTCTTACAGCTATTCCAGCGGTGTTCAGGCCTCAGATATAGAGTCTTACAGCTATTCCAGCGGTGTTCAGGCCTCAGATATAGAGTCTTACAGCTATTCCAGCAGTGTTCAGGCCTCAGATATAGAGTCTTACAGCTATTCCAGCGGTGTTCAGGACTCAGATATAGAGTCTTACAGCTATTCCAGCGGTGTTCAGGCCTCAGATATAGAGTCTTACAGCTATTCCAGCGGTGTTCAGGCCTCAGATATAGAGTATTACAGCTATTCCAGCGGTGTTCAGGCCTCAGATATAGAGTATTACAGCTATTCCAGCAGTGTTCAGGCCTCAGATATAGAGTATTACTGCTATTCCAGCGGTGTTCGGGCCTCAGATATAGAGTCTTACAGCTATTCCAGCGGGGTTCAGGACTCAGATATAGAGTCTTACAGCTATTCCAGCGGTGTTCAGGCCTCAGATATAGAGTCTTACAGCTATTCCAGCGGTGTTCAGGCCTCAGATATAGAGTCTTACAGCTATTCCAGCGGTGTTCAGGCCCCAGATATAGAGTCTCACAGCTATTCCAGCGGTGTTCAGGCCCCAGATATAGAGTATTACAGCTATTCCAGCGGGGTTCAGGCCTCAGATATAGAGTATTCCAGCTATTCCAGCGGTGTTCGGGCCTCAGATATAGAGTCTTACAGCTATTCCAGCGGTGTTCAGGCCTCAGATATAGAGTCTCACAGCTATTCCAGCGGTGTTCAGGCCTCAGATATAGAGTATTACAGCTATTCCAGCGGTGTTCGGGCCTCAGATATAGAGTATTACAGCTATTCCAGCGGTGTTCAGGCCTCAGATATAGAGTATTACAGCTATTCCAGCGGTGTTCAGGCCTCAGATATAGAGTCTCACAGCTATTCCAGCGGTGTTCGGGCCTCAGATATAGAGTATTACAGCTATTCCAGCGGTGTTCGGGCCTCAGATATAGAGTATTACAGCTATTCCAGCGGGGTTCAGGCCTCAGATATAGAGTCTCACAGCTATTCCAGCGGTGTTCAGGCCTCAGATATAGAGTATTACAGCTATTCCAGCGGTGTTCAGGCCTCAGATATAGAGTCTCACAGCTATTCCAGCAGTGTTCAGGCCTCAGATATAGAGTCTTACAGCTATTCCAGCGGTGTTCAGGCCTCAGATATAGAGTCTTACAGCTATTCCAGCGGTGTTCGGGCCTCAGATATAGAGTCTTACAGCTATTCCAGCGGTGTTCAGGCCTCAGATATAGAGTATTACAGCTATTCCAGCGGGGTTCAGGCCTCAGATATAGAGTCTCACAGCTATTCCAGCGGTGTTCAGGCCCCAGATATAGAGTCTCACAGCTATTCCAGCGGTGTTCAGGCCTCAGATATAGAGTATTACAGCTATTCCAGCAGTGTTCAGGCCTCAGATATAGAGTCTCACAGCTATCCCAGCGGTGTTGAGGCCCCAGATATAGAGTCTCACAGCTATTCCAGCAGTGTTCAGGCCTCAGATATAGAGTATTACAGCTATTCCAGCGGTGTTCGGGCCTCAGATATAGAGTCTTACAGCTATTCCAGCGGTGTTCGGGCCTCAGATATAGAGTCTCACAGCTATTCCAGCGGTGTTCAGGCCTCAGATATAGAGTCTTACAGCTATTCCAGCGGTGTTCAGGCCCCAGATATAGAGTATTACAGCTATTCCAGCGGTGTTCGGGCCTCAGATATAGAGTCTCACAGCTATTCCAGCGGTGTTCAGGCCCCAGATATAGAGTATTACAGCTATTCCAGCGGTGTTCAGGCCTCAGATATAGAGTCTCACAGCTATTCCAGCGGTGTTCGGGCCTCAGATATAGAGTATTACAGCTATTCCAGCGGTGTTCGGGCCTCAGATATAGAGTATTACAGCTATTCCAGCGGTGTTCGGGCCTCAGATATAGAGTATTACAGCTATTCCAGCGGTGTTCAGGCCTCAGATATAGAGTCTTACAGCTATTCCAGCGGTGTTCAGGCCTCAGATATAGAGTCTTACAGCTATTCCAGCGGTGTTCAGGCCCCAGATATAGAGTATTACAGCTATTCCAGCGGTGTTCAGGCCTCAGATATAGAGTCTCATAGCTATTCCAGCGGTGTTCGGGCCTCAGATATAGAGTATTACAGCTATTCCAGCGGTGTTCGGGTCTCAGATATAGAGTATTACAGCTATTCCAGCGGTGTTCGGGCCTCAGATATAGAGTATTACAGCTATTCCAGCGGTGTTCAGGCCTCAGATATAGAGTCTTACAGCTATTCCAGCGGTGTTCGGGCCTCAGATATATAGTATTACAGCTATTCCAGCGGTGTTCAGGCCTCAGATATAGAGTATTACACCTATTCCAGCGGTGTTCAGGCCTCAGATATATAGTATTACAGCTATTCCAGCGGTGTTCAGGCCTCAGATATAGAGTCTTACAGCTATTCCAGCGGTGTTCAGGCCTCAGATATAGAGTATTACAGCTATTCCAGCGGTGTTCGGGCCTCAGATATAGAGTCTTACAGCTATTCCAGCGGTGTTCAGGCCTCAGATATAGAGTATTACAGCTAGTCCAGCGGTGTTCAGGCCCCAGATATAGAGTCTCACAGCTATTCCAGCGGTGTTCAGGCCCCAGATATAGAGTCTTACAGCTATTCCAGCGGTGTTCAGGACTCAGATATAGAGTATTACAGCTATTCCAGCGGTGTTCGGGCCTCAGATATAGAGTCTTACAGCTATTCCAGCGGTGTTCAGGACTCAGATATAGAGTCTTACAGCTATTCCAGCGGTGTTCGGGCCTCAGATATAGAGTATTACAGCTATTCCAGCGGTGTTCAGGCCCCAGATATAGAGTATTACAGCTATTCCAGCGGTGTTCAGGCCTCAGATATAGAGTCTTACAGCTATTCCAGCGGTGTTCGGGCCTCAGATATAGAGTCTTACAGCTATTCCAGCGGTGTTCAGGACTCAGATATAGAGTATTACAGCTATTCCAGCGGTGTTCAGGCCCCAGATATAGAGTATTACAGCTATTCCAGCGGTGTTCGGGCCTCAGATATAGAGTATTACAGCTATTCCAGCGGTGTTCAGGCCTCAGATATAGAGTATTACAGCTATTCCAGCGGTGTTCAGGACTCAGATATAGAGTATTACAGCTATTCCAGCGGGGTTCAGGCTGTGAATGATGCACTTCTGTGGTATCAGCTCCCCCCATGATGACAAAGATCCAGTGGATCAAGTCCTTGTCACCAACGCGCATCCATGGTGTCCTGGCAAGTTCCTGAGCCATGTTCTTTTTTTTTTCTGGACCTTTTTTCTTGGATTTCTTCAATTTTTCTTTTCTTTTTATCACATACGTCATTTTAGAGCATACTATTAGATTTTTATGCTACATACATCCACACTTCTTCTATCCATTGGAGACTCTGATTACGCTCTGAAGAGATATGGACTGCAAGTTCAGGCTTTCCAACCATTCCACACCTGTGGTCTATGATTTCCGGTGGACTATTGTAGTGGACCACGGGTAACCCGACTGGCTACCTCCACTAATACTTTCTTTCAGCCACTCTGGAACCATCAATACAAGTAAATACACATTCCCTCAGTAACCAGATGAAACATAGTCCTGGGAGTCAACTGAAGTTTATTGTCACACACAGAACTTTTATGCCCAGCCAAAAAGAGTTCCAGGCCCTCGACAACCAAGTACCGCTGCCCGAGTTCGGGAGACAAGACGGCCACCCAGGGTAGCATTATTTAATTACTTCCCTTGCGGTTTCGCACTTAAGTTACTGGTGTGAACGTTCTAATGGGGTACAGGGGTGGTCCTTGTTCGGGTGACGAATGGACTTTGTTCGTATGAAGTGCACCCAAACGGAAAAAGGGTAAAACACACAAAAAAAGGGGAAAAACAGGTGAATGAATAGTAGTTCTGCCACATCTATGATTTCCGATGGTCTATGATTTCCGGTGGTCTATGATTTCCGGTGGTCTATTGTAGCGGACCACGGGTAACCCGACTGGCTACCTCCGCTAATACTTTCTTTCAGCCACTCTGGAACCATCAATACAAGTAAATACACATTCCCCCAGTAACCAGATGAAACATAGTCCTGGGAGTCAACTGAAGTTTATTGTCACACACAGAACTTTTATGCCGAGTCCCCTACAAGACAAGAAAACAGGGATTGGATCCTAAGAGATAATTGCATGAGAAAAAGTCTCTGATCTCATTATCTCTCAGGTACAGAAAATCCAACCAAATATACAGCGCCCCAAAAGTGTCCCAACCATACTCAGGAACCCCACAAAAAGTACACTCCCAGATAGCCCCGATCTGAGTGTATAATATCCAATGATAACTCAGATCAGTTTGGCAAAACGGGAATGCCATTGAGGTAAAGTTTTGACCGGCCAGACACGAGGTGCTAGTCCAGAACAGTTCCATGAAAATAGGTGTTCTGGCTGGTCTCCGTTTGTGAGGATCCTGTGCGAACACCTATGCAAATCATTTCTGGATATGAATGCTCCCCTTAGTTGGTAGTTCATATCTCACGAACGTCGTTCGTGTAGGTGGTCAGGAAATAGAATGGGCAGTGGTCTAAGTTTTACCGGGGTTCGCACGAGTGCCTAGCCAAAAAGAGTTCCAGGCCCTCGACAACCAAGTACCGCTGCCCGAGTTCGGGAGACAAGACAGCCACCCAGGGTAGCATTATTTAATTACTTCCCTTGCGGTTTCGCACTTAAGTTACTGGTGTGAACGTTCTAATGGGGTACAGGGGTGGTCCTTGTTCGGGTGACGAATGGACTTTGTTCGTATGAAGTGCACCCAAACGGAAAAAGGGTAAAACACACAAAAAAGGGGAAAAACAGGTGAATGAATAGTAGTTCTGCCACATCTATGATTTCCGGTGGTCTATGATTTCCGGTGGTCTATGATTTCCGGTGGTCTATGATTTCCGGTGGTCTATGATTTCCGGTGGTCTATGATTTCCGGTGGTCTATGATTTCCGGTGGTCTATGATTTCCGATGGTCTATGATTTCCGGTGGTCTATGATTTCCGGTGGTCTTCGACTTTTTTTTACCCTTATCCTCAGGTGACACGTTTTTGCCATGTTTCTACGTTTGAATGATGCCTGGGCATTAACACACTCCAATCGCTTTCTTAACTACTCTTTTGGAAATTGGGGTACATTTAACTAACAGCACTTAAAGTAACATCAATTATCTCACTTGTGATCAAGCAGAGGCAGCGAAAGAGCCAGCATGTGAGATTATGATAGAGAATGTCTAGACTGGGCAACACCAAAAAACCTGGGGCCTTGAATGTCGATCTGGCACTCTGAAACTCGAGCAAGGCAACTTCAAATCTTGATGTGACCGGGCTCTGGTACTCCTTGACTAAACAAAGCTGCATCTTACCAGCCCAGACATCTGTCAGTTAGTGTTGAATATTGGAGGAGTATTGCCAACTCCAGTCTGCTTGTGCTCTGGTCTCCATTAATATGGGGAGTGGTACCTACCTCTTCTGAGTAGTTTTGGCCAGGCTGTCAGACATTCTGCATGGGTGCAGAGTTTTTACCGTCTCCTTATTATATTTTGGAAGATTAATCTTGGCTTCTGCATATATAAAGAAACCATCTACATTTTTACACAATACTTCACAAACAATGTTATTATAGAAATCAAAAAAGGCAGACTGTGCTTAGGTCTGTTTCCGAGCTGTGATATTATTAATGAGACATTAATTCGCACCTTGCTGTATGTGATATGAATAATGTATTCACAGCGAGACTGAAAGACACAATTCTACTGATAATGAGAGACAAAACGCCACTAGGAATTGTAGTCTTTGTAATAATAATGGTGAATGCAGAACATATTATTCTTATGGGGCCCGAGGCAAAGCTTTCTCGGTGGCAGTTTTTTTTTAGAGATAAAATATACCTTTAACTCCTTTGTAACAGGTGGCAGAACCTCAGGGTTAAACAGGAATGTAGATTGGTCCATATCAGGGGCAAAGGAAGTGCTAAAATGCTTGTTTTTTGTGCCATGAAGTGCAATAAACACAGAATATGATACTTTGTATATGGTAGCCATGTCAGAGACCATACGGCAGTGATGCGGCACAAGCCACCTCCAGTATATGGTCTGTAATTCATAACTCTCAAACTGTGTTGCTCAATTAACGTTCCGCACAGATCGCAAACTTGCAACTCGTCTTTACAGAGACACTATTTCCAGGAAAACCAGCAGATTAAATATTGACCTGGGTTATTATATCATTGTCTTAGCGTGACTGGTTTTATACTGCTGCTGAGACTGCTTTCTTAGCCATTGGATTACAATTAGATGGCAGTCATTCCACTCCATCGTTCGTTAACCTAGAACCTCCTCAGACGGGAAGTTCTGCTTTGAATTTTCGATGTAGACTGCCGATCATTTTGATATATGTAATATGCATTATGAAGGTGTCAAGCCAGAGAACGATGAATGATTGCTCATATATGATGGTTTGAGTACGAAACTCCCTTTGAATGTTGAATTTTGACAAGTTTAGCTATAAATTACTGGAAATGTTCTGGGCTCCCACTCTCTTCCTATTTTTATTTTATTTTTTAACTTCTTTTCTTATGATAGCAATTTTAGTTGTCATTTATTAATAGAATAAGCCTCTGATTCCCAACTCAGATCTCAAGGCTCGCCAACAGTCCAGGAGGTTTTCCGGTTTCCCAATTCTGCCCCAGAACCAGGACTGTTTGGGGGTCTTGAGAGTCCTGGCTGGAGACCACACTGCAAAAAAATAATCTAAAGAGTTTGGAATTCATCAAGATTCAAGATATATGATTAGCATAAGGACATTTTTTTTTTTAAATAATGAGCAAAATACACCTCCCATATCGCCTGATAAAATGTGCGTGATTTATTTGTTTATAAAATATTTTACCAGGAAAGATACATTGAGATTTCTCTACTGTTAAAAAAACAACTCTAATGCAACGTTGATAATTTAATTTGGAAATTTTCATTGAAATCCTCATGATGATGTGGAGCATGGGAGAGAGCTGCTGGGCTTCCTAAACCTACCCGATGCTCAGCTTGTCGTCCGTATATTTGTTGGACGGTACATTCACTTTATGAAGGCTATCTAGAGCGGAATGATTTGGACTTGTGGATGTTTAAGCCTGGGCAGAATCCTTTGAAATCTCCTCCAGGGCAGAGGGGCAAACTGAGAATGTCGACAGAGATTGATCTGTCCTCACTAACACCTAGCTGGCTGCTGAAAGCTTATTCCAAAGCCTGATTTTACTGCTTAACTCTGTCATCATTCTTCGGGGTCTGCTTACCCGCTTAACCTTGTCACCAACGTAACAAGTCTGTGCGAATATTCAAAGCAGAGCCGGCATTTTAACTCGAAAACCGTCAGAAATATAAAAAGTGGTGCTTTAGAATAAAGCCCCCTAAACTTTCATAAAAAATGTTGCCTCTTTCTCTTGAAGCAAACAATTATTTTTAAACTGCCCTTTCGGATTTCGAGAGATTGTTATGTATTTTCCAATATAAAGGTTGCTGTCTTCACCAGCCAGACCCTGTCTGTATCAAATTAAAAACAGATGGGCACACAGGTGGTGACAGTATCTCTTTGTTCCCGCAGTAAGAGGTGCTTGGTTTCAATAAGTATTGACAAAAGAGTTCTTAAAGGGACACTGTAGGCACTGTAACTGCTTCATCTCATTTAAGTGGTTATAGTATTTAGAGTCCTCTGGCGCTGTCCTTCCATTCAGCATTAAACCAATTTTAATGTTTTAATGGTTAACACCAACTGTACTTCTTGGTCTGATAAGTAAGAATTAGCCTGAGCAGCAATGGCTGTGAATGTCAGCTGACTGCTTTCAGCCTATCACAGCGCCCATTTCTGGTATGAATTGGTATGGTTAGAAGGAAGTGTGTAATCTCTGTCTTAGACAGAACCAAAGTGGGGGCGGAGCTATTCAAAGCCAGGGACCCTGATACAGTGTTAAACTGCTTAAAAATGGTTTAACACTCAATGGAGGGACAGCGCCAGGGACTGCAGGCACTATAACCACTTTAAGGAGCTGGAATGGTTTAACACTGAATGGAGGGACAGTGCCAGAGACTCCAGACACTATAACCACTTCAATTAGATGGAATGCTTTAACACTGAATGGGTGTACAGCGCCAGGGGACTACAGGCACTATAACCACTTCAATGAGATGGAATGGTTTAACACTAAATGGAGGTACAGTGCCAGGGGACTACAGGCACTATAACCACTTCAATGAGATGGAATGGTTTAACACTAAATGGAGTGACAGCACCAGGGGAATCCAGGCACTATAACCACTTCTTCAATTAGATGAAATGGTTTAACACTGAATGGAGGGACAGTGCCAGAGATTCCAGGCACTATAACCACTTCAATTAGATGGAATGGTTTAACACTGAATGGAGGGACAGCGCCAGAGACTCCAGACACTATAACCACTTCAATGAGATGGAATGGTTTAACACTGAATGGAGGGACAGCGCCAGAGACTCCAGACACTATAACCACTTCAATGAGATGGAATGGTTGAACACTGAATGGAGAGGAGCGCCAGGGGACTCCAGGCACTATAACCACTTCAATTAGATGGAATGGTTTAACACTAAATGGAGGGACAGCGCCAAAGGACTCCAGACACTATAACCACTCCAATTAAATTAAATGGTTATAGTGACTACAGTGTACCTTTAAATTAAAGAAATTTTAATACTTTCATTCATATTCTGTTTTCAGGGAAAAGAAGAGTTAGAGAAGTCTAAAAATATATGTGGCATTTTTATTTTTATAGGAAGTCCGCCCATTAAAGCCGACTGGGGTCTTACATTACTTTATCATTATCTGTGAATTGTATGGACAATCTGAATTCTGATTGGCTGAAAGCACACTCCAAC
Source organism: Pelobates fuscus (assembly GCF_036172605.1). Classification (NCBI taxonomy): domain Eukaryota; kingdom Metazoa; phylum Chordata; class Amphibia; order Anura; family Pelobatidae; genus Pelobates; species Pelobates fuscus. The sequence continues at coordinate 381,936,190 of NC_086321.1, forward strand.
CAATCACAATATAGCTTAGATTCCAAGCAGTTTTTTTTTCACTCCTGTCTCTCACTGCAATCCTCGGTAAAAAATGGGTCTTGTTTCTAGCCGTAGAAATGACAGCGATTTTCATAAAATTTTACATAAATATTTGAACTTATCTTCGTGAGCTCTTTGGTGTAATGAAAATTTCACCTAGTTTGTAAACCCAGGTTCTCTCACTGCAGAAGGAGAGATGGAGTACTGTCAGTAATCTCTAATTACCTGAGGATATTCACTAGTCTTGTGCATTAATACATTCTGCCGGTAGCCATGAATCAAATACCTTTCTTTTTAGTCAATCAATTATTTATTGAGTGGGGATAGCTTAGCGTGAGCATTATAAATGTATTACACACGTCGACAAAGCTATTTGTACAAAACCAGAAACCATTCGTTTTGTTGTAATAACGTATACAATATATAAAGACCAACTAACTGCACATTTTAAGTAACAATGTGACAATATGTGCAGTGCATAGATAATAACCGGTAGCAGAAATTACACTGGGTGCAGCATTTAGACGATTTGTACGTGAAATGAAACATAATAAACATGCAAAGTTTGCAAAACTTCAATATATAAATGAGTCGATTATTTGACTAGCAAGGCCAAATGCTGATAGACTGTGAGTGGGCTGACAAGTCATAAGAAGGTGTTAGGACAGGTGGCGCCTGCGACATCTATGAGATATTGTGAAACACATATGATGAACCCTTAAATAGCCGTCAGTCTTGTACCATGTTGTTCTCCAACAGATATCGCTGCTTGTGTTAAATTACAAGTGTTTGTAGTAATTCTACGTGCCGTAAACGGGTGTTAGGGCTGGTGTCGCCGGTTAGAACTAGAACCTAGGGGGATATAGCAAAATACATGAAGTCGCGGCTTACAATCCTTCAAAAGGAGTGTTAGCTTTTTACAGGATTAGAACCAGATTGTAGTAACAGGTAAAGGTATTAAAATCCATGTTACATAAGCTATAACTAGGCACAATAACGAACAGATGGAAAAACAATAGTAGGTTTCATAGATAAGAATCAGATTGACACAAAGACAAACTTTCTTATAACCAGCAGTTATTAAAACAGACAGCCTATGCCACATTGAGACCACGTTAGAACGAACGTTGAAAGTCTGAAAGCAATATCAAAGATAACGCGAACTCCGTCACATGCCAGAAATGGAGAACTCACAGATAATGCGAACTCCGTCACATGCCAGAAACGAGAACTCACAGATAATACGAACTCCGTCACATGCCAGAAAAGGAGAACTCACTGATAATGCGAACTCCGTCACATGCCAGAAACGAGAACTCACAGATAATACGAACTCCATCATATGCCAGAAATGGAGAACTCACAGATAATACGAACTCCGTCACATGCCAGAAACAAGAACTCACTGATAATGCGAACTCCGTCACATGCCAGAAAAGGAGAACTCACAGATAATGCGAACTCCGTCACATGCCAGAAAAGGAGAACTCACACATAATGCGAACTCCGTCACATGCCAGAAACGAGAACTCACAGATAATACGAACTCCGTCACATGCCAGAAAAGGAGAACTCACTGATAATGCGAACTCCGTCACATGCCAGAAACGAGAACTCACAGATAATACGAACTCCGTCACATGTCAGAAAAGGAGAACTTACAGATAATACAAACTCCGTCACATGCCAGAAAAGGAGAACCCACTGATAATACAAACTCCGTCACATGCCAGAAAAGGAGAACTCACAGATAATACGAACTCCATCATATGCCAGAAATGGAGAACTCACAGATAATGCGAACTCCGTCACATGCCAAAAAAGGAGAGCTCACAGATAATGCAAACTTGTTCACATGCCAAAAAAGGAGAACTCACAGATAATGCGAACTCCGTCACATGCCAGAAACGAGAACTCACAGATAATACGAACTCCGTCACATGCCAGAAAAGGAGAACTCACTGATAATGCGAACTCCGTCACATGCCAGAAACGAGAACTCACAGATAATACGAACTCCATCATATGCCAGAAATGGAGAACTCACAGATAATACGAACTCCGTCACATGCCAGAAACAAGAACTCACTGATAATGCGAACTCCGTCACATGCCAGAAAAGGAGAACTCACAGATAATGCGAACTCCGTCACATGCCAGAAAAGGAGAACTCACACATAATGCGAACTCCGTCACATGCCAGAAACGAGAACTCACAGATAATACGAACTCCGTCACATGCCAGAAAAGGAGAACTCACTGATAATGCGAACTCCGTCACATGCCAGAAACGAGAACTCACAGATAATACGAACTCCGTCACATGTCAGAAAAGGAGAACTTACAGATAATACAAACTCCGTCACATGCCAGAAAAGGAGAACCCACTGATAATACAAACTCCGTCACATGCCAGAAAAGGAGAACTCACAGATAATACGAACTCCATCATATGCCAGAAATGGAGAACTCACAGATAATGCGAACTCCGTCACATGCCAAAAAAGGAGAGCTCACAGATAATGCAAACTTGTTCACATGCCAAAAAAGGAGAACTCACTGATAATACGAACTCCGTCACATGTCAGAAAAGGAGAACTCACTGATAATACAAACTCCGTCACATGCCAGAAAAGGAGAACTCACAGATAATGCAAACTCTGTCACATGCCAGAAAAGGAGAACTCGCTGATAATACGAACTCCGTCACATGCCAGAAAAGGAGAACTCATAGCTAATGCGAACTCCGTCACACGCCAGAAAAGGAGAACTCATTGATTGGTTACGTCCGGCCACTCCAATAAGTCCATGGACCTCTCTTCTTCCAGTGTTAGGGTCTACGTCCTGTGAGAGTCCATTTCCATAGAGATCTTCCCAAGGTTGTGGCCGGCAGACTGGAACATCTTCCATCTGGGTTCTGGGCCCAGAAGGAAAGCAATGGCCTGAGATACCACTCCGGACAGTCAGGTCACTTGTAATGGTGATCATGGGTTTGTCATCATATATGCATTGCCAAAATTTAGCTCAGATGCCTTCATATTTTGTCACAAAAGATTGCTTCACATCTGTGAAAGCATCCCGGTCTGCAATGTGTTTGGAGGCCATCTTGGATTGATCATGATGCCAAGAGCTGTGTCATTACGATGATTGACAGACAGCTTAATAGGATCCCCAAGCTGGGACCGAGAGAACCCCCACTGATCCGAGCGGTTGCAAACAACGGGCCTGAAATAAAATGACGGGATGTATAGCCCTCCTTGGGCCAGGAGATCGCCTGTTTCTACCACCCTCAAGGGCTGCCAGTAGCACTAGGCCTCAAACTCTCCAGTAACAATACCACCATAGTCAATGTGATCCTGGGCTTGCCCAGATGTTCCAGTCTCTGCAAGAGTATAGCTGCTTCTGCCAGAGGACCGTTACTGAGGTGAATGTAGGCTGTTAACATTGCTTTAGTATTAGCATGATGGAGCTACAAGAAAATGCGTCGGCCATCTTGGCTGTCATGCCCCACCCAATCAAATACCTTTTAATCTACGGCTAAACTAATTGATTGAAAAAATAAGATTCCACAGGTAAATCCATGATGGATCGATTCGTTCGACCATAGATTAGTAAGAACTTAATTTGTTCCTACCATTTGAAAAGCATTAATGCCCAAGTCTCATATCCACTGATCCATATCTCCATACGATGAAGGTTGAATTGTGCATAAGGAAAACTGTCATCTAAAGAAATACTACCTTCACAATAGAATGTCCTAACCCACTGGTTACAGATAACTCAACTAGTTTATCTCTCCATCACCCTCAAGTCCTTCCCAAAGAGGTCCTACGAGTCAGAACCAAGCCTCTTGGACTTCTTCTTGGCTGACACCAATTTTTCTTGACCTTTCCCTCAGAGCCCTATTAGTGCAATGTCCTCTCGAGATATCTTCCTGTCTACACTCAATCCTTACTACTAAAGCCCCTTCGGAGCCCATTTTATACCATCTTGACCAGTTTTCTATCCACCGTCATACAATCCTCCCAAAGAGCCTTCTCAGAGCCGAGCCCCCTTTGATATCTCTCTGCTCTTTTATTTTTCTTTCAGGATTTTAATTGCTTAATTTGCTCAGATCCTCTGTCATACTTCACTGCCTTTTAACTGCACGGGGAGATGAGCAGTTTTTCATGTTTAAGGGGAGCTGGATTGTATAATTAAAGCTCTAAAGGAATAAATCAATAAAGCAGAAAGGCAGATGTCTACTTTAACCCTCTCGGCCCAGAAGGGGGAGCCACTGATTGCATTTTAGTGCACGCTGGTTATTTGTGGCTGCTCTGTAGTTAATTCCCCTGGCTTGCAAACAAATTATAGGCCATGTATCAACTTTGATTTTGCAGTAATTCTGATAATAAAGGGCACATAGTATTTAACTGGAAGTAATAATGTATCAAACCATCTTGCTATATTACTAGGGTTAGAGGTGCACTTATATAGAGCAGATATTCTCAGCAATAAAACATATTGGGTATAGAGCAATAAGATTGACTATATTAACTGTATAGAGCAATGAGACTGACTACATTAACTCTATAGAACAATAAGTCTGACTATATTAAAGTAGAGAAGTGGACCTGTCACCCGCCTGTTTTTCGCAGTTGTTATTTGTTTTTTGTTTTTAATGTATATGTAAAATACACAGATAACATGATAGAACTCCCTAAAGGGAATCGTCTTGACGAAGAATTTCTATGTTTACAGATCCCATATACTCCGAAAATACGTGTTTGTGAGACCTGAAAAATATTAATAATTGTAGAAACCGAAACCTCTTTATTTAGCGCTGTCCGGTAAATGAACGACTCCATATTGTCTCCAGTGTGAGGGAGCCAATTGTCTCTCCCTAATTACATGCAAACAAACAAAATATGTGAACACAACTCCAGTGAAAACAGTGATTAGTGTACAAAAAATGGAGCTTCCCTGTATAAGGTGAAGTATCCAGAAAAGATCCCCAAAGACTTCCTCTTGTCTTCAGCATACATACAAAATAGAGTAGGGGAATATCTGCTAAACACAGATCAAATGGAAAAACATAGCGTTTAACTGTGTGAGAGTAAATGAGGATATATAGTTAACAATTGGCCACTCACAAATTTTCAGATGTAAAAAAGCCTTGAGTGTAATCTTTTTCTTCAAAGTTTTCTATGTTCATCCTCACACTCCCATCAGTAGTTTAGGAATATTTGCTCAAAAGAGAAAATATATATGTAAAAATAAGGTGCAATTCCAGAGTAAAGTAAAAAAGAGATTTAATAACTTACATATCTGTTAAAAACAATAAGCATATCACCACTGGGCGTCCTACGCATTTCGTCCTAAGATAGGACTTCCCCAGGGACTTGGTGCATCAATGACAGCAAAAAAGCAAGTGTATAAAACATTCCCCCCCCCCAAGTTCTTATATATCCCCTCCGAGCGTTCATCATTCATCTCCCTAATTACATGCTGGAGACTTGCAGACAGTAGCATGTACTCGTTTAATTTCCTTTTCACTTCCACAGCTTTCTTTTGCAGAACTGAAAGGGTTAAAGGGGGGCATTCTGGCCACCATAAGCACTTCATGTAGTGAATTTGTTTGGTTCCAAGATCAGCGGTGCCCAGTCTGAGGCTTCCTGATTAAAATCTCACCCAAGAAAAGACCAGGAAAGGAACCAGCTTGGCAGAGGACCCGCTCACTTTCTCTTGAAGTTTTTGGGTTAAACCAATCATTACCGGTTTAATCCCTCAAGGTAAGATGGTGCACAGGACATCCTGGCACCATTACAAATTCATTGTGGTTTAGTTGTTATGGTGCCTAAAGTGGCCTTTTAATTTATAAGGTGCCACTAGTTTAGTGAGATCTTACACTTGCAGGACTATTCATCAAAGTGAGAATTCAAAGTGAGAAAGTAGCCAAACTGGCAGCAGAGCTCTTCGACCTTCAATTTGAAATTCACTTTTAATTCAGTTTGATTTCTCAATTTATTCAATAACCCGGTTTACTTCACTTGGCCAAGGATAGGCAACCTTCAGCACTCCAGATGTTGTGGACTACATCTCCCAGAATGCTCTTAAAACCACAATGCTGTAAAGCATCAGGGGAGACGTAGTCCAAAACATCTGGAGTGCTGATGTCCACCCCTGCACCTACGCAGATCATTAACCTCAGTAACCGTATTGTCAAGCACTGCGGAGTAAGCTGGAGCTATATAAATACTAATAATAATAATTCTAATAACCTGTGTGACTGCCGCCATGGTTAGTAAATAGCCAATGGTGTTGCAGTCTCTATTTATTTTCCTTTGAAGCCCTCATGTTCCTGATTGAACATTTTTCTAAATAACATTGCAACAAAGTTTCACCAATTAGTAAATTTCACATTTATCATATTTTTGTTGCATCAACAATTTTTACAGTGTCTGATTCTAACAAACTGGAATGTCTGTACAGGCCGGATCTGTGACGGTGCGCTCACCCAGGTATTTATGAAATACAATACCTGGATTTAAAGGGACACTCCAGATCAAAGACATACTTTATGTGTAAAGAGTGTGTCCTCTTTTTTTACGTTTTACTAAAATTCCTGATTTCTATAGAAATGTACTCATTTATAAATTATCCTGGTTACACCCCCGTGGCTTTCAAGCAGACACCCGGTCCTGTTACTTTTTGGTTTGTTAGATTAGTGAAGATAAACTTAAGATTCAACAATTGCCCAGAGCACCTGCCTTCCCATTGAGCAGAATTGGGAAGTCTGTGATTGGACAGCCACAGAAAGTCTGGGCGGGGTTAGAAGGGGAGGGCTTGCAAAGGCTGCAGACAAGATAAATGCAGGTTTTGCAAGTTGTTTTTATATAAATAACCCCAATAAAATGGCATAATTTAAAACAAGCTTGCTCTCATTTGGGGGCACATTAATTAAACAGTGACTTTTATATATTTAGTATTTTGGCAGTGGAGTGTCCCTTTAAAGTAAGCAGGTTATATTAAGACAGCAGTCAGGATCGCCATCTACAGCCAGCAAAATGACAATCAAATGCAGAGATTGCTGGCCATATACATCTGTTCAGGAAAATCTATATAAATAAAGAATCCACCCAAAATGAAACGTACCACCCCACTGGTAACCTATACATAAGAATTAATACATAGCAACACAATGAATAATTATTTTTCCAGTTCAAAAATGATATGTAAATTAAATACTACAGCGCAAAAAGTAAAACTAGAGTCTTCGATTCAGAAATAAAGGGATCTTCACGGCACCCACAATCTTTGATTTTGTTTAGGGCGTTCTACAAGAAACCCATTTTGAGTATGTGAATAGGTTCTCCTCCGTGTTCTGTGAGGGTACATTCTTTCTTTGTGTCCCAGCCAGTGCGAGCAATTTAATCTGCAGCTCACAAGCACATAAGTTGTTTAATGTCCCCGGCATATGGCCATATTTAGATTATGATATGGTAATTGTATTAATTAGTATTTACTTGGAGAGGCTCAAATGAAGAGGGATGTTGAGCCAAAACAGATGTCGGGGAAGAAGGACAATCTCATAAAATAGATCCAAATTATTATAGAGATTAACTCTTTCTTGGTGTGTCAACTGCTCTCACTTAAACCCTAAGCCTTTGGGTTACGCAGTGATAGTAAACATATTAGATTCCAATGGAGAAAATGTACAGAAAGGCAAGGTTTTGTTTTATACCTGTGAAATGTCCAAACAAGCAGACCTAACGTCTCTTGAAATAATTATTTAACAGTCTGGGCCAGATATTTTATGTTCGGGCTACAGAATGAAGGTAAATAAAAGATTCTTGTACTGGTCAGCGTGCAATTCTAAAACGTAACGAAATACTCGAATGTAGAGTACTCGTCTCGCGCCCCTATGGTTGGATTAAATCATTTGACCAACAAAACTGAGCGCCACCTGCTGTGCCCCATCTGATTTTGTTGAACTTATGGAGGGAGAGATCTGTCGTACGAGCAGCACAGATCCATGTTCCCTGATCCTCGATAGATGTTCTATATTAGAAATATCAGTTACTCATTTTGTTGCACCCATTAAACACTACTGACATGTTCACTGGATGAATATTGGAAATAAGGTAAGTACTTATCTCTGCAGCACTTACATATTTAAAGGGACACTGCAGGAACTGGAACTGCTTCATAACCGAAGTGGTTATAGTGTCCGGAGTCTCCTGGAATCAGAATGGCTAAAAGGAAGTGTGTAATCTCTGCAGAGCTATTTGAAGTCAGGGACCCTCATTCAGTGTTAAAGTGATTACAATTGTTTAACACTAAATGGAGGGACAACATCACCGGACTTCAGGCACTATAACCACTTCAATTAAATTAAATAGTTATGGTGTCTACGATGTCCTTTTAAAACATCAACATGATCCATGATGCACATGCGAGCATCTCCAGAGAAATGCTGTATAAAACTAAATCCTTATTGTGGTGCCCAGAATTTACAATACCTATGTCTTCAAACGTAATATCTTGGATTAAAACAACCTAAAACGTTAAAACATACATAAAGTTCAAATCAATAAATTAACATACAGATACTGAACGAAATGCAGTCCCCAAAGTTATGTCTCTCATAAAGGAAGAGTTGTTTAAAGTGCCACTCCACACCGTAGCACCCAACTCCCACACTCTCATACACTCGGAAGGATAGTCACTGGTCCGGTGTAGCAGACAGCTCTAATAGTTTGAACCTGCAGGGCCCATCTTTCAGGTAAAGTCCTTGGGATCCCGAATACTTTGAAAACACAACTTGACTTTCCCGCTTTCCTCCTCATTCTTACTGTACTGACATCATGCAACACGTTTCTCCTGGTCCTCTCTTAAGCATCAGCGTTATTCCTCCATTGGATCTCATATTTGTACATTATATCTTTTCCAAAATCCATCCATTAATTGGCACTTAAAGGGACACTAAAGTCACCAGAACAACTACAGCTTATATTTGTTTTGGTGAGTATAATCATTCCCTTCAGGCATTTTAATGTAAACACTGTCTTTTTAGAGAAAATGCAGTGTTTACATTACAGCCTAGGGATAACTCCACTGGCCACTAATCAGATGGCTGCTGGAGGTGCTTCCTGGGGCAGTGCTGCACAGTGTGACTGACATTCAGTGTCTCCACCCTCTGCATGGAGACACTGAACTTTCTTCATACAGATGCATTGATTCAATACATCTCTATGAGGAGATGCTGATTGGCCACCCCACCCCTATCCCACCTTTTTACCGATTAGATTGGCTAAAAAGCGTAAATTCTGATGTCAGCAAGGAGGCAGATCAGGGGCAGGGCTAGCGCTGGCGGACGACACAGAACTGGAGATAAGGTACGTTTTATTATCTTATAAGGGGGACTAGCCACCTAAATGGTGGTTTTGACACTATAGGGTCAGGATTACATGTTTGTGTTCCTGACCCAATAGTGTTCCTTTAATGTATTCAAACTCCCTCCTTTGAATCCTTAAATACCTAAGCACCCACTGTGCAGGTCACCTAAACCTCTTTAAAAAATGTAAAACATAAATAAAGTGCAGATCAATAAATTAGAATACAGATACAGAATTAAATGCACTCCCCAACGTTATGCCACTTACAAAAAAACAATAGGAATCCCCTCCAGAAAATCTGGTGTCGTTTTAACCTGACATGTTTCCATGGTGTTCCAGTATTTACAAATGATAAAAGAATAAAACATATGTTAAAATATTGTTATTGTATTCCATTCTACTAATAGAATACCTAATAATAATACGTTGTTTTGTCTGTAGAAAATGGCATGGTTTCATTTATGTCCACGTTTTAAGAAAGGCTGATCCCCAGATTCTCTCTTACTGTGTCTTGGACAAGGGTTCTGGGAGCCACGAAAACGTGTCACTGAGTGGGCTTCTATAGTTGTGGTTTCTTTTTCTATATAGCTCTGAATATTTAGTATCTTCTTTCTTTAATACATTGTACCCCGTCTGTTTCTGGGTGCCCACGTTTACCTTTTGGTATCAACACCCGCCACGTCATGTGTTATCCAGATAGTTCCCTTTAACCCCTTAAGGACACATGACATGTGTCACATGTCATGATTCCCTTTTATTCCAGAAGTTTGGTCCTTAAGGGGTTAAAGAGCAACGTGGCATGCCACAGGGATTGACATCACTTTCAAAGGTTACAAACGAGCCTCCTTTACGTGACCACTCTTACATTTTTCTTAGAATAATATTTGCAGACACAGATTATTAGAAAAAGTATTTTTATTAGAATCTATTAATGGAGTGGAGTGGGAAGGTTGAGTATTATAGTGGTAGCAGGAATGCAGTCCCAGCTTGCAATCTCCTATTGATACAAATCCCTTGAGATATACATTAGGACGGATTCAATGACTGTCACCTGACATTAAAACACGCTCCGTTCCTGTCTTATCAAGGTGACTATAACCTTGTGTTTATACTTTGAGGAAAATGGCAGCTTTTATTTCAGGACTCGGAATACTTGGCTATAGATGAAAGTCCTTGTAATATCCTTACAGTAAATGCAAGAGTTGGCATTTACCTTTCTCCTGTTAATAAAGCAGGGTATTGCCTATTTCAGATGTGACCCCACTAAACCCTCTTTTCATTCTGCTTATTCTGCGTATATTACCATTTTAAATTAACCCCTCCCGTGCCGCCAGCTCAGTCCTCAGACGGTCACGCCTGCCAATGAGAAACTTAATTAGAAAATACGTTTCATTTCTGCCATTTGTGAAGCGTTTTTTTGAGACAGTGGGAATAGTACATGAAAATGTGAAGAATGAGATAAGACCATTATTTTAATGTATTTAGAACAGCTTTTTACAGAGGACTTTGATGTGATGTGTAATTTAGTTGTAATATAATTTTTGCTTAAAATAATTCATAACTTTTATCGTTAAAAGTCTGTGAATTAAAATAAATAAATTGTGTGACGCCAAGCTCTTGTCATCCATCTTTCATTTTTACAGTAGTTGAATGAGTCTTTATAGTGTTTCAAAGTCCTTACAGTACTAACAGGGATATTCACTAACATGTGAATGTCAGGAGTTTAAAGTGAATTTTAGTCTAAAACAGCCCGTCTGGAATAATTCTAATGTTTTACATTTTTCTATTTTGGCTTAAAATCTCCAAATTTCCTCAAATTGCCAAATCACATTGTATTGAATAAACCTATAAATGTTGGCCAGGATAACTGCGCTAAGCATGGCTGACGGGAAAGACTCAATCCCTTCCTGACCTCGGACATACTAGGTACGTCCGACAAAATGTCCACGGTATTCTTATTACTTACCCGTTCACCGGCGATCAGTGTTCCTCTCCATCTGGGGGGGCTTGGCAAATTAGGCCCCCGTGGGCCATGTGACATGGCCGCAATTGGCGTCCATAGTGCTGCCAGCAGGGGGACTGCCTGAACTGACAACTGACATCTGTAAAATAAAAAAAGTTATTAATTAAAAAAATAATAATAATATATGTATATGTATATTTATATATGAGTTATTATTATTATTATTATTATTATTGCCATTTGTATAGCGCCAACAGATTCCGTAGCGCTTTACAATATTATGAGAGGGGATTTAGCTATAAATAGGACAATTACAAATAAACTTACAGGAACAATAGGTTGAAGAGGACCCTGCTCAATCGAGCTTACATTCTATAGGAGGTGGGGTGTAAAACACATTAGGACAGGAATTTGCAATCAAATAAGGTAGGCTGCCCTTTAGGAGAGGGCAAGAGACAGATATGTGAGGTATTGGTTAGTCTTGGAGGCCATAAGCTTTCCTAAAGAGATGGGTTTTAAGGCACTTCTTAAAAGATGCAAGACTAGGGGAGAGTCTGATGGCGGTAGGCAGGCTATTCCATAGGAAGGGAGCCGCCCGCGAGAAGTCCTGCAAGCGCGAGTTGGCCGTACGGGTGCGGACAACAGACAGGAGGTGGTCACGGGCAGAGCGGAGAGACCGAGAAGGGACATACCTATGGATCTGTGAGGAGATATAAGAGGGGCTAGAGTTGTTCAGTGCTTTATAGGTGTGAGTTAGTACCTTGAATTGACTCCTATAGCATACAGGAAGCCAATGTAAGGACTGGCAGAGGGGTGAGGTGTGAGAGAAACGACTAGAGAGGAAAATCAGTCTAGCAGCAGCGTTCATTACGGACTGTAGTTATATACATATAGCATATATATATATCTTATATATAACGTCATACTAAGTGTATTTTAATAAAAAATACACTTAGAGTAATATTACACACGTGTGTATATATATAATATATATAATAACTAGAAAAAACTAATAATTCAAAATATTTTTTTTTTAAATAATGATGTAATTTTATTCTAACTGTATTTTGCTATTAATATATATTTATATCAAAATACACTTAGAATGAAATTATATATATATCTATTTTATAGAAATAAATAAAAATAATACGAAATATATACATCCATATACATAATTACATAAATTTACAGTAAAACATATCACAGCAATGATATTGTCAGTGACTTTATTTGCATTTTTTACACACAAACGGCACTTTCACTGATGATATCATCATTGTGATACGTTTTACTGTTTTGAAACACGAATATTTGTGTTCAGCGAAGTCTCCCGAGTATAACAGTACCCCCCATGTACAGGTTTTATAGTGTTTTTAAAAGTTAATAGGTCAAATATAAGGCTTGATTTTCTATTTTTTTCCATTGAAATTTGCCAGATTTGTTACGTTGCCTTTGAGACCATATGGTAGCCCCGGAATGAGAATTACCCCCATGATGGCATACCATCTGCAAAAGAAGACAACCCAATGTATTGCAAACGGGGTATGTTCAGTCTATTTTAGTAGCCACTTAGCCACAAACACTGGCCAAAGATAGCGTTCATTAGCGTTTTTTGCATTTTTTTCGTTAGCGTTTTTTGCATTATAAACACAAACAATTATAAATGCTAACTTTGGCCAGTGTTTGTGACTAAGTAGCTACTAAAAATGACTGGACACAGTTGCAGATGGGCCAGAGTGCCCATGATGACCCCTGACCACCATGGAAACCACCTTCAAAAGGGATGTGAGAACTAAACGATGGAGCTATGGATGATGGCTGCCTGGACTGATGATTCACATTTTCTTTTAGTTCCAGTGGATGACTGGGTGTGTGTGTTGTTTTCCTGGGGTGAAAATGGCAGCAGGAAGCACTATGGGAAGAAGGCATGCCGGCGGAGGCAGTGTTATGCTCTGGGAAATGTTCTGCTGGGAAACCTTTGGTCCTGGCATTCATGTGGATGTTACTTTGTCATATACCATGTGGCAAATCTAGCCACTTCTGAACTATATGTATTGTAGGTTGTCCATAGGCTGAATGTATACTGTAGATCTTTACCTGTAATAATGCTATGTTGCAGCCGTTCGCATACTGGCCCCCGTACCCTGCCAGCACACAAAACATTCGTTGACGGAACATGGCTATTCCGGCCGTTCACCGTACGAATGCGGGTTCCCCAGGTAGACCACACACTCACCAGCCGTGTGGCACCAAGTAATCGATTACAACAATGTTGCAATAGGTAATCAAGGGCTCTCCTAGGTGGCCGCCGATCGGCTACCGACCATGCGGCGGTCGGCCATCTTGGATCCTTTGTCTCTGCAGCGGTGTTCGGTCGTCGAGAGCTTGGAACCGAAATCGGCTACTCAATGATCCGAACACCGCTGGACTTCCAGAGCGTTCGGGAGTGCCGCGTTTAGTATGTTGTGTTCCCCATAAATGTCCGGTACTGTTGGGCCGAACTCGATGTTTGAATGTATTTTGTGCGGCGTTCGGTTGGTTTAGCTGGGATCGGAGCGGTATTCTCACTAAATGTGCCCACCGACCCCAGCTATCTACCGAACGGTCCCTCGTCTAAAAGCGAGTAAAAATGTATAAAATATAGATTTCTGTATAAATTGTCGGTTTTGCGCCACGAGGGGATAATCCACTTAATCGTCCATTTTAGTGGGAGTATCCCTCTCGTGCCGCAATACCTGTTGGGATAATTACAATGCCTGATGGGAGAAATCCCCTGTAATAACTGTAAGGAAACCCCTTGCACGGGGAACTGCATAAATACAGAAGTCTGTGAATAAAGCGAGTTAGTTGACTCCCAAACTGTGTTTCGTCCGGTTATTGGGAGGATGGGGAATATTGCCGTGCTTTCTGTCTTGACTGTGGATTTCCTGAAGATACCAACGGATATCGTGGACTAATATACTGCGTTCCGTTACAATTGGTGGCAAGCGACGGGATCCGAACCTTACAGCCGAAAATCGGAGTTCGTGTAACTGGAACTACCGAACGAGGAAAGCAAAGGCAATTCGTATGGAGATTGATTATACCATACTGAAACGACAGACTTTAAAGGAACTACTGGAAGCCAGAGGGAAAGTAGCCAGCAGCAAAAACAAGGCTACAATAATCGCAGAGCTGATGGAGGGAGACCAAGCCCGCAGCGCTACACCCCCAGTAGTTATGGAGGAAACGCTCTATGAAAGAGAGATGAGGACCAGGCTAGCGTTTTTGCCGCAACCGATATCGGATGCCATGTTGAATATGGTAATGGCAAATGTGCAAGAATATGTTATGGCACACAGCCCGCAACACACCCTGACTTGAACCGAGTCCAACACAGGGTCCCTATACAACCCAGTAAAGGCCAAGATTCCGTACCAGGCCTTCAGGGCTTTTTGCGAGGAAAAGGACGAGATAGACGGGTACTTGCAGGACTTTGAAAGACTGTGTGATCTGCATGAGCTAGAACGGTCCGTATGGGTGCAACTGCTAGCAAGCAAACTAGCAGGTCGGGCAGCCGAAGCGTACCGTGCTGTACCCAGTGAGGACAGCAAAGATTATGCCAAAGTAAAACGCGCAATCTTGGAGAGGTATGCCATTACCCCAGAGGCATACCGGCGCAAGTTCCGACACTTACGCAAACCAGAGCGAGATTCGCACGCAGAATGGGCACACAAATTGGATCAAGCCTCCCAAGGGTGGATCCAGGCCAGCAACGCCACCACCATGGAGGAATTACGCCAGCTGATGTTGCTGGAACAATTTTTTAATGGATTATCCCCGGAGACGCAAGAATGGGTGCGGGACAGGAAACCCCTCACCCTAACGGAAGCGGCTAGATTGGCCGATCAACACTTTGATGCCCGGAGACCCCAGGGACCCATAGCCAAAAGCTACTCCCGACCCCCAGGACTACCTAGCGCTACACCACCTCTAGCGCCCACCGCTGCCCCGTTCCGTTCCTCACAAGGACAGATACCGCCGCCTTCCAGATACAACGGGCGGGCCAACATCCAATGCCATTCCTGTAAACAATGGGGGCATATGGCCCGAGAATGCACCCAGAATCGCAGCAGGCCCACCTGGAATCAGGGCCGTCCAAACCCCGCACCCAGGGCGGCTGCTCACCATTACCAGAGGGAACCCGCCACTCAGGATTTATGGAGTGTGCAGGCGGAGGAACCTCTGGGTATCTTGCACGAAGTCATGTCGGTCCGGGCCACTGATAACCGGCAACATCACCGACAACTGGTCACACTTGAGGGAAACGAGGTTCAGGGACTGCGGGATTCGGGAGCTACCTTGACCCTGATAGCCCCCCATTTGGTTTCGGAGGGCACGCATACCGGCGGATCTGTGGCCGTTCGGGTAGCCGGGGGAGCTGTATACCGACTACCCACGGCGAAAGTACATTTGAACTGGGGTGCGGGAGAGGGGACAGTAGAAGTGGGGCTAATGCAGAACTTACCAGCAGATGTTGTGCTAGGGAATGATTTGGGTCAGATGACTTCTGCCTTTGTTCCACAGGCCCCCTACCAGGAAGCCCATCCAGTAACCACACGGCAACAGGCTCGCACCATGGCTACACCGATACACTCTGAGGCTCAGGTAAGAGACCACGACTTCCACCCGACTCCCCTATCCTTGGATACCCCGACTACCTTTGCCACTGAAGTACAGACCGATCCCACTCTACAAATTTATAGGGACCGGGCACAAGCTGACCAGGCCGGGCTAGAGGGGGAGCACTACACGTGGGAAAAAGAGTTATTGTACCGTATCACGGCCAAAGACGTGGGGGGGTCGGTCACCTTGACTAACAAACAGCTAGTGGTACCCCGGAAGTATAGGCAGGAGCTGCTCAGAATTGCTCACGATATCCCCTTGTCAGGACATCTAGGGATGACCCGTACCCGATACCGCCTAACGCATGCGTTCTTCTGGCCCGGAATCTCCCAGGATGTACGACAGTATTGCACCTCCTGCAACGTCTGCCAGAGAGTAGGAAAGCGAGGGGATCGCCACAAGGCCAAATTATGCCCCCTCCCCATTATCGCCGAACCCTTCAGCAGGGTAGCGGTAGATATAATAGGGCCCCTGCCAAAACACAGTCCCTCTGGGAAAAAGTACATCTTAACCGTGGTGGACTACGCCACCCGATATCCCGAAGCGGTAGCCCTCTCTAACATTCACGCCGAAACCGTGGCGGAAGCTCTAATAAAAGTATTTTCCCGGGTAGGGTTTCCCCAGGAAATAATATCCGACCGGGGCACCCAATTTACTGCTGAGGTTACCCAACAGATGTGGAAGGTGTGTGGCATTAAGCCAATAGTCAATTCAGCCTACCACCCCCAGTCCAATGGACTATGTGAACGATTCAATGGGACGCTGAAGCAGATGCTTCGGACGTTCGGGGAAACGCACAAAGACTGGGAGAGGTTCCTACCTCACCTGCTCTTTGCGTATAGAGAGGTTCCCCAAGAATCGACCGGGTTCTCCCCATTTGAACTATTGTTCGGGAGGAGAGTACGGGGGCCCTTAAACTTGATTAGAGAGCACTGGGAGGGGGAGAGTACCGCTAGCGAAACCCCTATCGTATCGTATGTACTGGAGTTCCGGGACCGACTGGAGGCGCTAACCCAGGCTGTGCACACCAACCTCCAGGCGGCCCAGCAACGTCAGCGGCGATGGTACGATAGGGGAGCCAGGGACCGCAGCTTTCAAGTGGGACAGAAAGTTTTAATTTTAAAACCTGTCCGCACAGACAAGCTGCAGGCCATCTGGCAAGGCCCATACCAGGTAGTGGAACAGCGATGCGACACTACCTATGTGATTGGCCCCTGCTCAGGGGTGGGGAAGAGACGCATGCTTCACGTAAACATGCTCAAACCCTACCACGAGCGGATAGAGGATGTGACGGCAATCTGTGCCTCCGCCATAGAAGATCAGGAGAACTTGCCACTACCTGATCTATTAGAACCGGAAGAGCCGGTAGAGCCCTCCCGGGGAGTTCAACTGGGGGAGCGGCTAAGCCCTCGCGAGCGTGCCCAGATACAGGCGCTGATCGTAGCTAAAGGGGCTACCTTCTCCAATTTACCTGGGTACACTCCGCTGGCCACCCACCGAGTTGAAACTCCGGGACAGCTACCTATACGACAGGCGCCATATAGGGTTCCGGAATCAGTCCGGACACATATGAAGGCCGAGCTGGAGGAAATGCTACAGTTAGGGGTTATCGAACCCTCAGATAGCCCCTGGGCATCGCCGGTAGTCCTGGTGCCGAAAAAGGACGGCACGACCCGATTTTGCGTTGACTACCGGAGGCTGAATGACAAAACAGTGTCTGATGCCTACCCGATGCCCCGGATAGACGAACTACTAGATAAGATGGCACGGGGTCAGTATCTCACTACCATTGACTTATGTAAGGGATACTGGCAGATTCCCTTAGCCGATGATGCCATCCCCAAGTCGGCGTTTGTCACTCCGTTTGGCCTGTACCAGTTCAAGGTCATGCCCTTCGGAATGAAAAACGCCCCGGCTACGTTTCAGCGGATGGTAGATCGGCTACTGGACGGCTTCCAGGACTATGCCTGTGCCTACCTGGACGATATAGCCATCTTCAGCCAGACCTGGGAAGATCACCTCCAACATATAGGGGCGATCCTAGACCGTATTGGGGAAGCCGGGTTAACGCTAAAACCCAGTAAGTGCCATGTAGGGATGGCCGAGGTGCAGTATCTAGGACACCGAGTAGGGTGTGGGCAGCAGAGACCCGAGCCAGCCAAAATTGAGGCCGTAGCTAAGTGGCCTACCCCCAGGACCAAAACCCAGGTGCTAGCGTTCCTAGGGACTGCAGGGTATTATAGGAAATGTGTGCCCGACTACAGTACCCTGGCCAAACCCCTGACGGACCTGACCAAAAAGAATCTTCCCCGACAGGTTGTCTGGGCCCCAGAGTGTGAGCAGGCATTCCAACAGCTCAAGACCGCCCTAACTAATGCTCCTGTGTTAACGGCTCCTGATCCAACTAAAAGATTTCTTGTCCACACAGACGCTTCAATGTTTGGATTGGGGGCAGTGCTAAGCCAAGTGGGAGCCGATGGCGGAGAGCATCCCGTAGCATACTTAAGTTGCAAGTTGTTACCCCGTGAAGTGAGCTACGCCGCCATTGAGAAGGAATGCCTGGCCGTGGTGTGGGCCCTTAAAAAGTTACAGCCGTATTTGTATGGACAATCTTTTTCTCTACTCACAGATCACAACCCGTTGGTGTGGCTAAACCGTGTATCTGGGGACAATGCCAGGCTGCTGCGCTGGAGTTTGGCGCTGCAGCCCTTTGACTTTACCATTCACTACCGGCCAGGAAAACAAAACGGTAACGCCGACGGGTTATCCAGACAGACTGAATTAGAAAAGTGATCTGTGAGTACTCCCCCGGACATCCCCAAGCCGATCCGTTGGGATCAGACTGTGTATGCCGGCTTGGTTCTGGGGGAGCATTGTGGCAAATCTAGCCACTTCTGAACTATATGTATTGTAGGTTGTCCATAGGCTGAATGTATACTGTAGATCTTTACCTGTAATAATGCTATGTTGCAGCCGTTCGCATACTGGCCCCCGTACCCTGCCAGCACACAAAACATTCGTTGACGGAACATGGCTATTCCGGCCGTTCACCGTACGAATGCGGGTTCCCCAGGTAGACCACACACTCACCAGCCGTGTGGCACCAAGTAATCGATTACAACAATGTTGCAATCGGTAATCAAGGGCTCTCCTAGGTGGCCGCCGATCGGCTACCGACCATGCGGCGGTCGGCCATCTTGGATCCTTTGTCTCTGCAGCGGTGTTCGGTCGTCGAGAGCTTGGAACCGAAATCGGCTACTCAATGATCCGAACACCGCTGGACTTCCAGAGCGTTCGGGAGTGCCGCGTTTAGTATGTTGTGTTCCCCATAAATGTCCGGTACTGTTGGGCCGAACTCGATGTTTGAATGTATTTTGTGCGGCGTTTCGGTTGGTTTAGCTGGGATCGGAGCGGTATTCTCACTAAATGTGCCCGCCGACCCCAGCTATCTACCGAACGGTCCCTCGTCTAAAAGCGAGTAAAAATGTATAAAATATAGATTTCTGTATAAATTGTCGGTTTTGCGCCACGAGGGGATAATCCACTTAATCGTCCATTTTAGTGGGAGTATCCCTCTCGTGCCGCAATACCTGTTGGGATAATTACAATGCCTGATGGGAGAAATCCCCTGTAATAACTGTAAGGAAACCCCTTGCACGGGGAACTGCATAAATACAGAAGTCTGTGAATAAAGCGAGTTAGTTGACTCCCAAACTGTGTTTCGTCCGGTTATTGGGAGGATGGGGAATATTGCCGTGCTTTCTGTCTTGACTGTGGATTTCCTGAAGATACCAACGGATATCGTGGACTAATATACTGCGTTCCGTTACATACCACTTATAGATTGTTGTAGATTCCATATGCCCCGTGGTGTTCCCTGATGGCAGAGGCCTATTTCAGCAGGATAATGTCCTCTGCCACACTGCAAACATTGCTCAGAAATGGTTTGAGGAACATGACAAAGAGCTGATGGTGTTGCCTCGGCCTCCAAGGTCCCCAGATCTCAATCCGATTGATCTGCTGTGGGATGTGCTGGAACAACAAATAAGATCCAAGGAGGCTTTACCTCGCAACTGCAGGTCTTAAAGGATCTGCTGCTAATGATACCATATCAGAGGTCTTGTGGAGTCCATGCCTTGACACATCAGAGCTATTATGGCAGTATGTCAGGGACCTACACGATATTAGGCAGGTGGTTTTAATGGTGTGGCCGCTCAGTGTATAGTTTCAGTGACTCTAGCTCTAAATTCGACTTTGCCAGCTGAATCTTTCATCCTCACTAAAATTAATACAATTAATTTAAATAATAGTAAATGAAGATGTACATGGAATGTAGCCAAAGCCAATATACATTTCTTAAATAAATATTTAAATATCATATTAGTAATTGTAACGGACCGTTTTGCACACAAGAGGTTAAAAACCGTTTAGGCGATATTCCCCTTTCCAGATGCCCAGGCAGCTACTGTAAGCACCAATCTCCCGAACTGCAAACTACACGAATCCTGGAAACAGCCGAACAGGAAAAACCATACGAAAGGTTTACACTCCTGGCAGTCAGCATCAGGGCCGGTGCTAGGATTTTTAGTTACACAGGCGAAGATGCATTTTGGCGCCCCCAACCCTCATTAAAAAAAAAAAATGCATCTTCACCTGTGTGTCTTTCCTCCCAAGCCACAGGCACACAGGCATCATTTTTCAGTCACACAGTCAAAGTCATACAGGTACACTGTCATACAAAGACAGCAATAATCATACAGAGACATACAGACACATACAGTCAGAGACATGCAAGCAGAGACATACATGCATACAGAGACATGCAGGCATATAAAGACATACATGCATACAGAGGCATACCGTCATACAGACACATACATACAGACAGGCATACAGAAACATACATACAAAGACATACAGGCATGCAGACACATACATACATACATACATACAGGCATACAAAGACATACACACATACAGATACATGCATGCATACAGAGACATAACGTCATACAGACACATACATATAGACAGGCATACAGACACATACATACATACAGAGGCATACCGTCATACAGACACATACATACATACAGAGGCATACCGTCATACAGACACATACATACATACAGAGGCATACCGTCATACAGACACATACATACATACAGAAACATGCATACAAAGACATACAGGCATACAGAGACACACATACACACACATACAGAGACATAAAGGCATACAGTTACATACATGCATACAGAGACATATATACAGACATTCAGAGACAAACATACATCCAGTTACATACATGCATACAGAGACATACAGAAACATACGTACAAGACATACAGGCATACGGACACATACATACATACAGAGGCATACCGTCATACAGATACATACATACAGACAGGCATGCAGAAAAATACATACTCACACACACACACACAAACTCACAGACACATACTCGAACACACACACACACACTGACAGACACACATACTCACATGTGCACACACACACTGACATACTCACACACACCGACAGACACACTCACACACAAACTCATAGACACACTTACACACACACTGACAGACACACACACACTCTCACTCACACACACACACACACACTGACAGACACACACAAACTCACAGACACACATACACACTCACAGACACACTCACTCACACACAAACTCATAGACACACTTACACACACACTGACAGACACACACACTGACAGACACACTCACTCACACACAGTGGCGTACACACAACCCATGGGGCCCCGGTGCGAAAACTGATCCGGGGCCCCCCCCTCCCCCCGCGCGAGCGCTTACTCTGCGCAGGCTGGGGCCGCAACACATGGCGGCGGGCACCTGGTCGCAGGGCTGCGACCCGTGCGACCGCGGTATGTATGCCAGTGCATGCATAAACACATACACTTAAAGGACCACTACAGACACCCAGATCACATCAGCTCAATGAAGTGGTCTGGGTGCCAGGTCTCTCTAGTTTTAACCCTGCAGCTGAAAACATAGCAGTTTCAGAGAAACTGCTATGTTTCACTGAGGGTTAATCCAGCCTCTAGTGGCTGTCTCATTGACAGCCGCTAGAGGATTTTCTGCGATTCTCACTGTGAAAATCACAATGAGAAGACGCTGAACGTCCATAGGAAAGCATTGAGTAATGCTTTCCTATGGGCGGTTTGAATGCGCGCGTGGCTCTTGCCACGCATGTGCATTCGGAGCTGAGAGGCGGATGGGGACGGAGAGATCCCCAGCGTTAAGGGAGTCCGGCGCTGGAGAAAGGTAAGTGCTTAAGACACACACACACTCTCACGAACAGACGCACACATTTACTGACAGACACACACTCAGTGACAGACGCACACAAACATACTCAGTAACAGACACACACACTAACACACACACTCTAACACACACTCTAACACACACTCTAACACACACTCTAACACACACTCTAACACACACTCTAACACACACACTCTAACACTAACACACACACACACACACTCTAACACTAACACACACTCTAACACTAACACACACACTAACACACACTCTAACACTAACACACACACTCACTAACACACACACTAACACTAACACACACACTCACTAACACTAACACACTCACTAACACACACACTCACTAACACACACACTCACTAACACACACACTAACACACACACTCACTAACACACACACTCACCAACACTAACACACTCACCAACACTAACACACTCACCAACACTAACACACTCACCAACACTAACACACTAACACTAACACACACACTAACACTAACACTAACACACACACTCACTAACACACACACTAACACTAACACACACACTCACTAACACTAACACACTCACTAACACACACACTCACTAACACACACACTCACTAACACACACACTCACTAACACACACACTCACTAACACACACACTCACTAACACACACACTCACTAACACACACTCACCAACACTAACACACTCACCAACACTAACACACTCACTAACACACACACACACTCACTAACACACACACTCACCAACACTAACACACTCACCAACACTAACACACTCACCAACACTAACACACTCACTAACACACACACACTCACTAACACACACACACTCACTAACACACACACACACACTAACACACACACTCACTAACACACACACTCACTAACACACATACTCACTAACACTAACACACTCACTAACACTAACACACTCACTAACACTAACACACTCACTAACACTAACACACTCACTAACACTAACACACTCACTAACACTAACACACTCACTAACACTAACACACACACTCACTAACACACTCACTAACACAACACACTCACTAACACTAACACACACACACACAAACACACTCACTAACACTCACACTCACTAACACTAACACACTCACTAACACACACACTCACTAACACTAACACACTCACTAACACTAACACACTCAAACGTTTTTTTTGTGTTTTTTTTTTTAATCCCCCCAGCCTCCTTACCTGTGGGAGAGCTGGGGGGATTCCCTGGGGTCCAGTGGTGTTGCTGGCCCTGCTGTCACCCAGCTGGCTGGCGGGCGCGCGAGGGAGCACTGTCCCCTGGGTGCTCCCTCTTCAGCTCCCTCGCGCACCGCGTACTGATGCCGGAGCCGGAAGATGACGTCATCTTCCGGCTCCGGTTTCAGTGCGGTGCGCGAGGGAGCTGAAGTTTGAGCACCCAGGGGACAGTGCTCCCTCACGCGCCCGCCAGCCAGCCGGGTGACAGCAGGGCCAGCCTCGGGGGGCCAGCCTCGGGGGGCCCGGAGGTGGCCGGCTCCTGGGCCCCCCAGCAGAAGAGGCTGGCCCTGTGGGTACATACCTGGGTCGCAGGGCGGCCGGGCCCCCTGGTGGGCCGGGCCCGGTCGCAGCCGCGACCCCTGCGACCCTGCTCACACACATACACACTGACATACACACTCACACAGTAATTAATAAAGTAATTAACAATACATTACATTTAAATGTCCCACCCAGCCTCCCTACCTGGAGTGCTGGCGTGGGTCTCTCATTGGTGGTCCAGTGGGGCTGCTGGGAGGCGTGCGGCTGAAGTTGATTAGGAGGCGGCGAGGGAGCTCTCTGATCTTTCTGACCGGCTCCCTCGTAGGCTGTTTTCTGATGCCGCGGGAGCCGGAATATGACGTCATATTCCGGCTCCCGCGGCATCAGCAAAAGGCGCGCGAGGGAGCCGGTCAGAGAGATCAGAGAGCTCCCTCGCCGCCTCCTAATCAACTTCAGCCGCACGCCTCCCAGCAGCTCCGGGGATCCAGGAGGTGACCAGGCAGGAGGGAGCACTTCCCTCCTGCCGGTCACTGGAATTTTGCGCCCCCAGAGCCGGTGCGCCCTAAGGCGGCCGCCTGTGCCGCCTTATGGACGCGCCGGCCCTGGTCAGCATACAATCCAATTCCCCCAATAATGAGACGACACGTCGTTTTGAGGGTCAAGCAGAATCTGACTGTCCTGGCACATACAGTCTCTTTTATTCCCAATCCACAACCACAGTACAGCCCACAGGGTATTACAGAACAACCAATCAATCCGTACAATACACACAGACACTCCCACACAAAATCCTCCCCTCTGCCTGTGATATGATTACTGAACACAATGGGTAATATCGTTATCACAGGCAGAGGAATACCGTTTTTACACAATATTTATAACTTCTAAAATATACATGTCACAAACATACATTTTCATAATCAGCATGCGAGAAATAAACACATACTCAAAAATCAGGGCAATCGGTTCAGGGGTTAAAAAATTATATGGAAGTCCTTTGGGACCGACCGCAAGCACATTTTCATGCCCAAAACAGTTCCATAGATTTGGGCTGTGCGGTCGGTCTAATTCAGGCTGAACAAATGACTAAGTCCCATTCGAACGAGCGTTCGAATCTTCTCTGCGGCTGCAAAATCACCGTGGGAGAAGGTAAGGCTCAGTGGTGTTCGCGGAACTGTGTAGCCGATTTCAGTTCCATGAATTTGGCTACACATACCGCTGACTGCATGGAAGGAACGGCGGCCACTTCAACTACTTCTTTGGCACTTCAACGGCATTCGAAGTGCCAATTTAAAAGTACAAACCCTTTCTCTGGGAGTGGAAGGGCCAGCAATAGCACAACAAAAATCCATTATGCCCAAAACTTGTAATTAAAGGGTCAATCTTCCCGGGCCATAGTCAGAAGGCAAGAGGCGGGCAAGCAGGCTTCTCCAGTGCACAGTGGCGAGGTTGGTTTCGCCACAGTAATAATTATTTGAAGCATGTAATAATAGATACATATGTAATATAGAATATCTCACTGAGTTTACTAGGTAGACAGTGATTTGAGTGCTAGTTTTGAAACATGTAGTCTGTTTCTGATATGTGCTTTTAGCAAAATTATTTTTGAATTCAGTACAATTTACTGCTTAGTGGATAAACCCTTGAAGTACCATGCCATTCCTCTCTCATGTAAAGCATCTGGTTGCCGTGGCAGTGAGACAGTCAGGACGCACTCTTCCTCCACGGTTTGAAGTGATCAGCCGCAAGCAGCTCTCCATGTGGAAACACATTTGGACTGATTAACTCTGGGTTAATTCAATTAACAACATGTCATGTTAATTAAATAAATGCATTTTTACACTACAGTGAGAAAGACACGCCGGCTCAGACCCAATTTCACCTTCTGTTTTTGGATCAAAGAGACAACATTAATGTCCTGGATTTTGTCAGCCAGAAGCAGAGACATAACTTGTTTTCTGAGACAATCGTTACCTGAGGACAGTCTACAGAAAGGTTAACGTAAGGCAGGCCGGCACCTTGTTATAAATGCTGAGCAGACTCTTAAATAAATATCCCCCACCACGCGCTCTGTCTCTCTTTCCCAGCTGTTGTCCCATTCAGTAACCACACGATTCCCTCAATCTTTGCCTCCTCTCTCAAATTAACAGGTTCTACCCAGCATCCCCCCAACTCCATATTTTATATTCTTATTCTCTTATCTCATTATTTTGGGCTCAGAATCAGATCCATGGTTTCTATTACTTTTGATGATTGGACATCAAAGTAATACATCCACACAATACTACTGTGATACTAACCACTAGACGACCTTTGGCTCAGTGGGCACGTCCGTAATAAACCATACCTTAATTTCACCGAGGCTAGGGCAGAGATCGGCCCCACTTTCCTTTACACCCGTTGAACTCCCCAGTCCAACCCACGATTGGCAAGGACAATCACCCACCTGCTGTGACAAAAGGCAAGTGAGAAAACATAAACAAAGCAACAACCTAACTAAAGGGATGGTGGGGAACAATTCCTAGACGATTATAAAATGGCAGGGGGGTGGGGGGAATACAGAACATGTCTAACTTACTGCTGACAACACCCAGCCCCACCTTATCACTCTTTCCTACACACACCCCACACTCACACATGCTCCTTTATCCGGCTAGCTTTGCCTGCCTCCTCATGGTCTCAAATATAGTATACAGGATACTCTGCAACACACTCATACACACTATACATTGCCGTGATACTCTGTAATACATTCATACACACTATACATCGCTGTGATACTCTGTAATACACTCATACACACTATACATCGCTGTGATACTCTGTAATACATTCATACACACTATACATTGCCGTGATACTCTGTAATACACTCATACACACTATACATCGCTGTGATACTCTGTAATACACTCATACACACTATACATCGCTGTGATACTCTGTAATACACACTATACATCGCCGTGATACTCTGTAATACATTCATACACACTATACATCGCTGTGATACTCTGTAATACACACTATACATCGCCGTGATACTCTGTAATACACTCATACACACTATACATCGCTGTGATACTCTGTAATACACACTATACATCGCCGTGATACTCTGTAATACATTCATACACACTATACATTGCCGTGATACTCTGTAATACATTCATACACACTATACATCGCTGTGATACTCTGTAATACACTCATACACACTATACATCGCTGTGATACTCTGTAATACACTCATACACACTATACATTGCCGTGATACTCTGTAATACATTCATACACACTATACATCGCTGTGATACTCTGTAATACACTCATACACACTATACATCGTTGTGATACTCTGTAATACACTCATACACACTATACATTGCCGTGATACTCTGTAATACATTCATACACACTATACATCGCTGTGATACTCTGTAATACACTCATACACACTATACATCGCCGTGATACTCTGTAATACATTCATACACACTATACATCGCTGTGATACTCTGTAATACACTCATACACACTATACATCGCTGTGATACTCTGTAATACACTCATACACACTATACATCGCTGTGATACTCTGTAATACACTCATACACACTATACATCACTGTGATACTCTGTAATACACTCATACACACTATACATCGCTGTGATACTCTGTAATACACTCATACACACTATACATCGCCGTGATACTCTGTAATACATTCATACACACTATACATCGCTGTGATACTCTGTAATACACTCATACACACTATACATCGCTGTGATACTCTGTAATACACTCATACACACTATACATCGCCGTGATACTCTGTAATACATTCATACACACTATACATCGCTGTGATACTCTGTAATACACTCATACACACTATACATCGCCGTCATACTCTGTAACACACTCATACACACTATACATCGCCGTGATACTCTGTAACACACTCATACACCCTATGCATCGCGGTGATACTCTGTAATACACTCATACACACTATACATCGCTGTGATACTCTGTAATACACACTATACATCGCCGTGATACTCTGTAATACATTCATACACACTATACATTGCCGTGATACTCTGTAATACATTCATACACACTATACATCGCTGTGATACTCTGTAATACACTCATACACACTATACATCGCTGTGATACTCTGTAATACACTCATACACACTATACATTGCCGTGATACTCTGTAATACATTCATACACACTATACATCGCTGTGATACTCTGTAATACACTCATACACACTATACATCGTTGTGATACTCTGTAATACACTCATACACACTATACATTGCCGTGATACTCTGTAATACATTCATACACACTATACATCGCTGTGATACTCTGTAATACACTCATACACACTATACATCGCCGTGATACTCTGTAATACATTCATACACACTATACATCGCTGTGATACTCTGTAATACACTCATACACACTATACATCGCTGTGATACTCTGTAATACACTCATACACACTATACATCGCTGTGATACTCTGTAATACACTCATACACACTATACATCACTGTGATACTCTGTAATACACTCATACACACTATACATCGCTGTGATACTCTGTAATACACTCATACACACTATACATCGCCGTGATACTCTGTAATACATTCATACACACTATACATCGCTGTGATACTCTGTAATACACTCATACACACTATACATCGCTGTGATACTCTGTAATACACTCATACACACTATACATCGCCGTGATACTCTGTAATACATTCATACACACTATACATCGCTGTGATACTCTGTAATACACTCATACACACTATACATCGCCGTCATACTCTGTAACACACTCATACACACTATACATCGCCGTGATACTCTGTAACACACTCATACACCCTATGCATCGCGGTGATACTCTGTAATACATTCATACACACTATACATCGCTGTGATACTCTGTAATACACACTATACATCGCCGTCATACTCTGTAACACACTCATACACACTATACATCGCCGTGATACTCTGTAACACACTCATACACCCTATGCATCGCGGTGATACTCTGTAATACACACTATACATCGCTGTGATACTCTGTAATACACACTATACATCGCCGTCATACTCTGTAACACACTCATACACACTATACATCGCCGTGATACTCTGTAACACACTCATACACCCTATGCATCGCGGTGATACTCTGTAATACACTCATACACACTATACATCGCTGTGATACTCTGTAATACACACTATACATCGCCGTCATACTCTGTAACACACTCATACACACTATACATTGCCGTGATACTCTGTAATACATTCATACACACTGTACATCGCTGTGATACTCTGTAATACACACTATACATCGCCGTCATACTCTGTAACACACTCATACACACTATACATCACGGTGATACTCTGTAACACACTATACATCACTGTGATACTCTGTAATACACACTATACATCGCCGTGATACTCTGTAACACACTCATACACACTATACATCGCCGTGAAACTCTGTAATACACTCATTCACACTATACATTGCCATGATACTCTGTAATACACTCATTCACACTATACATTGCCGTGATACTCTGTAATACACTCATACACACACTTTATGTGAGTTTTGATGGTGATGTGTAAAATAATGGGGTTATTCAAAAAAGTTACAATTGTCGAGAATTCAAAGTGAATGGAAATGTAAGGCCTAAATAGATAAATACAAAAATTATCCAAGCCAGCTGTGCGTCCAGTTCGGTTATTGTGGTCTAAAACTTTACATTTACTTTGAATTCACTTCCAATTTCCAAAGATTTTCACTGTAGTGAATAATGTCAGACTCTGCGGCTTTTAACACTATCTTACTGCATATTTTGAAAAAAAAAAATCAATCATCTTCTTGGGTTATAATATAACTTTTTATATATTTTTGGCTAAAAACAGATATTGCGTTTTTCTTCTTTAACTTTTATTTAAACCAGTGTTTTTTATCGCCGTCTGCAATCTCCCCCCTTATTCTGGCAAAATAGAATCTCTGAACGCGCTGAGTTCCAATTCCAAGCCCGGATCGGATTTCTGACTTACCAGTTTAAATCTTTATTTTCAGTCGCAGTAGTTTAGACGCCAACCAGTAAATCACGGAGTTGGAGTCTGTGATAAATAGTTTTCTAATGTCTTTAGATATATTAAAGGCATGTTTACCCAAGTAACGAGCAGGGAAACCATGCTTTTCTACTGCAATACAGCAGATATACATTGATCTTTCATTTTTGGCCTTTTCCAGCCGGCTCTGGGGAATCCTGCTTTAGATTTCTGAGTAGGGCAGGTGTGTGCGGTGGGATCACACACAGACAGAATCAGATGCAAATCAATAGGTCTCTGGCCTGTGATAAGTACCAGTGTTTTCAGCAAAGATTCTGTAAGCTAGAGGCCACGTGCACAGGGAATTGACTTTAGCGTTATCCAAATAAGGTGGCATATATTTTTGTGTTACCTCTTTCTCTGATTACAGTTAGAGCTATCACGGATTTATATCATGTCTTTGAATTAGAGATTTGCAGTCTGTTTAGCTCATGTATTGTCAGAGAATTCCGTCAATTCTATCCAGAAATGATTGATTCGTCCAAATTAATTTAATCTGATAAATGCATAGATATATGACTAGTGACTGTATTATACGGAAAACTGGGAATTGTGGGGGATTTAATGAAACTGGGAAAATAAACCACTTTGGCCTTTATTTTGGGATTTTTTCCTTTCAAAGTTTTAGAAACGGAAGCATTTTTTAATGCTGCTCTGATTGACAGATGTACGTGAACTGCAGGAGATATTACAGAGAGTCTACGTGGCGGCAGGCTACCTGCACACACAGAGCTGCAGAGGGTCTGAGACCACCAGCGCCTAGTAATTACTGAATTGGGTACACCAGAAGTATATGGTATATGTGAATAAGCCAACTCTAAGACGAAACTATAAATAACATACTTCATTACTGTGTAATGAATAAACTTGCCGTTGGACAAAGCTGGACTCCGGAGTTTAACAATGATAAGTCGTCACTTTAAAGGATTTAACCTTGACCGGTGTATAGTCGCCATATGGGCAGTCATAATCTAGGACGAAACACCTCCCACATACCTGCTCCCAATAACACTCTGACACTAAGGAATATGGGTTAAATCGTCCACAGCTTTATTACACAATCTCCAATAATAACAATTAGAATAATTATAATAATATAATATAACCATAATAACTTAACATGTAATATGGGTCATTGCCCCCCATGCTCTGCCCTCACATCCGTATCCTTCTTTTAATATAAAAGGCAATGACCCCACATAAATAACACAAATATATATATATAACATTTCAACTTTTACTCTAACATAAATAACTTAACGTGCCAAACATAATTAACCATGGCAGGGGTATACCCAAATACCCCTACCCCACCAGGTTCTGAGCCACCTCCAGGACTCGAAACCTACCAACCACCAATGACCACAATGTTTCCTGTCCATCACGTTCTTCCTGGGGAGCCTCTTTCCTCTTCTTAGGCTCCTTATCCCGCCACAAGCTCAGACCTTGACCCCTTAAGCTGTCTGAGCTCCGCCACCCCCGAAGAAACAACGCCTTCTGCATCCCCTCCTGCCAACCTAGGTTCAGTAGGTCCCAACCCACATCGGAGAGATGCACACCATCCGTATGGTAGTAACCCGGCAACCCGCCTTCCGACTCCCCGTGCCGTACTACAACGCCCCCCGATTTTCTCACGAAGCTCGCCATCAAGCTGTTAACTTTTCTCCTGCACCTGTCAATGGCCACCGGGTCCCTTGCATGTCGCCAACGCCGTTGTGGCACCATCTCCGACCACACTATCATAACCCTGGGGAGCAGATCCATCAGTTTATTGAGGTCCTGCTTCATCCATTTTACCAAACTTCGCTGCGGTACGAGGCCCAGATCATTGCCACCCGAATGAAGGACCAGTAGGTCTGCCCCCCCCCCCCGCTATCATTCAGAATATTGCTCGGCATACGTCCCCCCAACAAAATCACCTATACCCGAACCATCTCACAGTCAACTGGTCCTTCGGAAAGCCCAGCTGCTGGCCCCGAGCTCGAGCTGCAGCCCTCCTTGCGGCCCAGAAGACAAAAGCATGGCCCACGATCCATGCGACTCGGCCTGGGGAAGAAGGAGACAAAAGTGTCAATACCCGATCCCCCCATCGTAGTCCCCCGGCCCGCGTTATAAATCCCAAACGAACATAGGATTTGAACCGCGTGGATTTCCACCTACTGATCCGTTTCACCAGATCGTCCCCTAGTCCCAGGCGTGTTGCCTCCGTGGCCACCCCGATGCGGAAGGAGTGTGTCCCGAAGCTAGTAGCCTGCAGCCCCAACCTGCCCAAGCCCCGGCGGAAGACTTTAGTGAACTGAAAACGAGAGAGTGAGAACCGTCTGCGTGCAGCAATAAAGGCCCCCCAATTGTCGGTCTCAGAGCCAAATAATGCGTCACCGCGGCCACCGGGCACAATGCCGAACCTGGCAGGGCGCCCAAAGCTACATCGCGGCCCACACCCTTAATGTCCGTCTTCAACCTAGCCAGGTGTACCATCAGCCTCCCTTCCAGCACGCGAACTCCCGACGCCTGTGTGGCGAAACTGACCTCGCCACGTGTCCTTGGAGGGGGCTGCTTGCCCGCCTCCTGCCTGTTGACTATTGCCCCTGGGAGATTTGGCCCTTTAAATACAGTATTTGGGCATATTGTATTTTATTGTGCGGCTACTGGCCCTTTAAGCACAGTGAATGGACTTTTTGGACACTTCCTCTTCCCCTCCCCCGGATCCATTGTTCTCCAGCAGGGTGTTGTCCTGTTCTGCAGAAGCGGTGTATATTATGGTCCTGTATACTCGTTGATGATTTCTCAGAGAGAGCAATTCTAGGGCGCAGACCAGTCAGCAGGAACATTCCATTGGTTTCTATGGTGATAGCAGTGGCGTACATACCAGGGTCGCAGGGGTCGCGGCTGCGACCGGGCCCGGCCCACCAGGGGGCCCGGCCGCCCTGCGACCCAGGTATGTACCCACGGGGCCAGCCTCTTCTGCCCAGGAGCCGGCCACCTCCGGGCCCCCCGAGGCTGGCCCTGCTGTCACCCGGCTGGCTGGCGGGCGCGCGAGGGAGAGCACTGTCCCCTGGGTGCTCCCTCTTCAGCTCCCTCGCGCACCGCACTGAAACCGGAGCCGGAAGATGACGTCATCTTCCGGCTTCCGGCATCAGTACGCGGCGCGCGAGGGAGCTGAAGAGGGAGCACCCAGGGGACAGTGCTCCCTCGCGCGCGCGCCAGCCAGCCGAGTGACAGCCTGGCCAGCAACACCACTGGACCCCAGGGAATGCCCCAGCTCTCCCACAGGTAAGGAGGCTGGGGGGATTAAATAAAAAAAAAAAAAGTTTGAGTGTGTTAGTGTTAGTGAGTGTGTTAGTGAGTGTGTGTGTTAGTGAGTGTGTGTGTTAGTGAGTGTGTGTGTTAGTGAGTGTGTTAGTGTTAGTGAGTGTGTGTGTTAGTGTTAGAGTGTGTGTGTTAGTGAATGTGTTAGTGAGTGTGTGTGTTAGTGAGTGTGTGTGTTAGTGAGTGTGTGTGTTAGTGAGTGTGTTAGTGTTAGTGAGTGTGTGTGTTAGTGAGTGTGTTAGTGAGTGTGTGTGTTAGTGAGTGTGTTAGTGTTAGTGAGTGTGTGTGTTAGTGAGTGTGTGTGTTAGTGTTAGTGAGTGTGTGTGTTAGTGAGTGTGTTAGTGTTAGTGAGTGTGTGTGTTAGTGTTAGAGTGTGTGTGTTAGTGTTAGAGTGTGTGTGTGTGTTAGTGAGTGTGTGTGTGTTAGTGAGTGTGTGTGTTAGTGAGTGTGTGTGTTAGTGAGTGTGTGTGTTAGTGAGTGTGTGTGTTAGTGTTAGAGTGTGTGTGTTAGTGAGTGTGTTAGTGTTAGTGAGTGTGTGTGTTAGTGTTAGAGTGTGTGTTAGTGTGTGTGTGTTAGTGTGTGTGTGTGTGTTAGAGTGTGTGTGTTAGTGTGTGTGTCTGTTACTGAGTATGTTTGTGTGCGTCTGTCACTGAGTGTGTGTCTGTCAGTAAATGTGTGCGTCTGTTCATGAGAGTGTGTGTCTTAAGCACTTACCTTTCTCCAGCGCCGGACTCCCTTAACGCTGGGGATCTCTCCGCCTCTCAGCTCCGAATGCACATGCGTGGCAAGAGCCATGCGCGCATTCAAACCGCCCATAGGAAAGCATTACTCAATGCTTTCCTATGGACGTTCAGCGTCTTCTCACTGTGATTTTCACAGTGAGAATCGCAGAAAATCCTCTAGCGGCTGTCAATGAGACAGCCACTAGAGGCTGGATTAACCCTCAGTGAAACATAGCAGTTTCTCTGAAACTGCTATGTTTTCAGCTGCAGGGTTAAAACTAGAGAGACCTGGCACCCAGACCACTTCATTGAGCTGATGTGATCTGGGTGTCTGTAGTGGTCCTTTAAGTGTATGTGTTTATGCATGCACTGGCATACATACCGCGGTCGCACGGGTCGCAGCCCTGCGACCAGGTGCCCGCCGCCATGTGTTGCGGCCCCAGCCTGCGCAGAGTAAGCGCTCGCGCGGGGGGAGGGGGGGCCCCGGATCAGTTTTCGCACCGGGGCCCCATGGGTTGTGTGTACGCCACTGGGTGATAGCGCCACTTCTCAAACATTGCCCCAAAGAACGGACAATAGGTTTAAATAGACAATACAGTATGTTCTGCTACTAGAGCCACTGGATTTTATACCATGAATGAATGAACGCTATGAAAACCACAGACAAGGGAGCCATAACTAGGGACTGTCTCTAAAAAGCCAGGATTATTGGCTGGTATGTTTACTTTTCTCTCTTTAATAAATTGTTTATTGCTATAATCTTCCTATTTATCGGATGAGATAGCTTAGTTGGTTAATGCACTAATTGTAGTTCTAACGTTGGCATTCCATGCTTCATAGATCAATAAAACGAGTAGAATTGATGTGGATCATGGTAACATTTATTAATCTCCTGGCAGTTTCGTTAACAATCAGCGTGTGAGAATTAAAGGCCTATCACACCGCTCAGGGACAAAAGCCCTTTATAAAAGCTAGATTATTAGTATTTGACATATAACGAGACACGTGACTTGCACATCACACATACAGACTGCAGTGAATGTCACCTGCAGGACATCTCTCCTAACATCTGGCTCTTGTGTCTGATTGTGATTGACAGAACCAGGATCTGTGTCACAAACCGCTATTCATTCACCTGCGTCTGATGATCTTTCATTAAATGTGAATTTCAGGAACGGAATCCCAACACATTTCTAAGAAACCCAAATGCCTGCGGCTGATTGTACTGGATGGGTAGCCTTGAGGATACATGAAAGAATGTCAACAGGATAACTGTTAGCTAACGCAGTACATTACACTTTAACTACTGAGTTTTTAGCCGACGGTAAAAAACGCAATAGGGTGTGCCTGCATTGCGTGCTTGGATACTGTGAAACAGGCAGCCAGAATAATCATTTTATCGTTTCATTTAAATGCTTGCGTCTTTCATACTTTGACAATCAGGGAGCCTGACGAACAGAATTATTTTACCATTTTTTTTGTCAAGTTTTACAGATTATGAATTTGAGCTGGTGTGAGGGAATGATTTAAAGGACCACTCTAGGAACCCAAACCACTTCAGCTTAATGAAGTGGTCTGGGTGCCAGGTCCCTCTAGGATTAACCCTTTTTTTTTATAAACATAGCAGTTTCAGAGAAACTGCTATGTTTATATTAGGGTTAATCCAGCCTCTAAATCCTCTAGAGGCTGTCTCACTGACAGCCGCTAGAGGCGCTTGCGTGATTCTCACTGTGAAAATCACATTGAGAGCACGCAAGCGTCCATAGGAAAGCATTGTAAATGCTTTCCTATGAGACCGGCTGAATGCGCGCACAGCTTTTGCCGCGCATGCAGCTGAAAGGAAGGATCGGAGGCGGAGAGGAGGAGGAGAGCTCCCCGCCCGGCGCTGGAATAAAGGTAAGTTTTAACCCTTTCCTCATCCCAGAGCCCGGCGGGAGGGGGTCCTCAGGGCACTATAGTGCCAGGAAAACGAGTATGTTTTCCTGGCACTATAGTGGTCCTTTAACTTGTTACGTTCCTTAAGATTGCAAGCGGTCGTGCAAGGCACTGACTGCTTACTGTATCCATTTTACGATTTATTTCCCGATACACTGAATATATCGGTTTTGGTAATGTGTTGTTACTGTGTAAATAAGACTACTAACAGAACAAGTTCCTAATTGTTTGTTTTTTTCCCCACTAAACACACCAGTACTGCATAACCCCATGATTCGATGTGCGTCTGTAAAACACAATTTTGGTCTTTTTATATGTAAGAATGTAATATTTTCCCCCTAATTCCATGTTGATATTCCATGGTGTTAATTAATCATCAATTAATGCAGGATCAGGCTAAATGCTCAACAAGGGTTAATGGGCGATAACGCTTTTGAATTTCATCACCCATAACAAAACCTAATTATCTACTGCGTGTTTCCATTACGTTAAATGGAATAACACTTCATAAGAGATTTGCAAAGAAAAAAAAAATCCCGGCCACAATCTTTCTGCTCAGACAGCAATATACTTAATTTCATTCTTAAAAAGACTTTTTGGGATGTGACGCATTTATGACCAGGGACTTTTTGGAACTTTTTCCATGCGTTTATTCTACCACAATCACAGTCCACTTTCTGTTTAAGTGTATCCAAACATTGTATATCAGATATTGAAGGAAAAATAGGGCTTTTTGATATCCTATGTGTACACAATATGAATAAAATATAAAAAAATAAATTGAAAAAATAAATTAAAACAAATAAAAATGTATTCTCTGTTTTACATTTAATAATATCTACACACCAAGTGCAAATAAGAAAACCAATTCAAAAGAGATTCACTAATTAGTCCTGATTGATAAAATGCCCAATATGTCTAGGATATCAATTAATGTTTCGAAGTTATAAAACACAGACGGCAAAGAGTGAATTGCAGGTTTAAAGCTAAAACTTTGCAATATTTGGCATGCTGAGATCACAACTTTAATTATAGTCACAGAATTCAAAACCGCTACGCTACATATAAGTATATATTTGTAGAAAGTGCACCCCCATGTAACTAAGAGCATTTTACACGTTTCATTTAACCATTTGACCACAAACCTAGGTCTAATGAATGAGTTCATATTTTGTGTTTTTGTTCCACACATGTATTTCGGGGATATTCACAGACCACACGTGTCCCACTACTGCAAACCCCCCATTTGTATTTTGCTACTGTTTTCGAGCCCAATGGTACCCTAAATGTATATCGTTTACCATAATCCTGACCCTAATCTTACCCCTAATGTTGTCCCTTACTCAACCCATAATCCAAACGTTACTCCTACTCATAATCTACCACCTCTAATCCTAACCTTATTCAACACATAATCTAACTCATAAACTGATTCATAATCTAACCTCTAATCCTACCTCTAATCCAACACAAAGTCCCATTCATAATCCAACCCTAATCCTACCCATAATCCTATTCCTACCTATAATCACAGTCTTAATCCCACCCCCAACCCCCTCTCAAGGGACTCCCTCTGCTGATGTCAGTACTGGGATCTCTGAGCTCCTCACACAAAGATCTGTGCTCTCTGGAAGAGAGGCTTGAACTTTAAAGGGCTTTGAGTGCTACTCATAGCTCTCCTGTCAGCTGGGGCCACTAACTGTATTGAAAGATACCAGGGAATCCCATTATTTTTTATCCTGGAGGCTGGGGGCAGTGAAAGAAATATCACTACTGAGTAAGCTCGCTCAGCCGTGGAATTTAAGGGGTACATGCATTGCTCACTTTGAGTGCTGCTCATAGCTCATCTGTCAGGTGAGGAACTGTGACTCCAGCTGACAGAGTGGACCCCCATGTATTGAACCTGCGGTTCCTTGGTACCAGCAGGAAGTTAAACCCTGCTGGTACTTTGACTGCATGACGGTCTATGTCATCACTGGCCATTAAAGCCCTGCATTGCGTGACAACATAGACTGTCTTGAGATCATCAAATGGTTACAACGACACAGTAGGCACCAATACAACTTCTGATTCCTGAAACTGAGATTTCAGAAGCCAGATGCCGTCTGAGGGAAGTTAAAATCAGCCCTGGGGGCTCACTTTGGGGTTAAACCTATACACCAATAACTCTTCCCCATTAAGCTAAAGTGGTTTTTGATGTCTATACCGGAGTTTGGGGAAGCCTGCCTTTAGTGTTGTGACCCTTCCTGCTACAGGTATTTACATTTTGATGTAGCAAATAAGGTTTTCCAAGGGGATGATTTAGCTCTGCTCGCTCACTGCCATATTTATCCACGTTTTAGGTGGATCACGCACACATTGATGATAGATCTCAGGTAACTTGCTGCCCATTTCTATGTAAAATGAAGGAGCAGTGTAATTATAAGAGGAGAATTCTTATATAAGGGGGGGGGGGAAGACTAGAGACGATAACGTGACAGATCCCACAAATTAGTCAATTTAACAATCCCCTACTGGGCAGCAGGTTTATGGATCATTAGGAAACGCAGTAACCGTGTGTGTATATGGCAGGTTCAGGGTGACTCATTGCTGGATTATTTAACCAAGTGTGTGCGCAGCTAATTAAAATCTGATGTCGTCCGCTCGTAATCAATAAGGAGAAGGCTCGTTCGTGGTGTATGAATGGCAATACTTCATGCAGTTTTAGCCGGGCTTCAATGGATTTTCAAATATTTCTATTACAGTAAATGGTGCCTGACATGTAGCTCTTGCTGCAAAATGGTGCAAAGATATTTATCTGGACCCAACAGGCATCAGGAAAATGTACGGTGTGAGCTACAAACAACAAATAAAAACACATTGATCCTTCAAAGTTCTATATGCACAAGCTCTTTATTATAATGTTTATTTTATGATTTATTAACAGTCTTATCCAACGGCATTTAATTTAATTTTTCATATCTCCCAGGTACATATATATATTAGGTACAAAAAATATTCAGAGTGAATTCAAAGTGAATTTAAAATTTAAGATAGTTGAATCTTTAAAATTCGGCTTTTTTGACCATAAAATGTAAATTCACATTGAAGTCACTTTGAATTCTCCCTTTAGAGCAGTGGTAGTCAACCTTTTTCTACCTACCGCCCACTAATGCATCTTTTTGGTTGAAAAAATTTCCTTACCGCCCACCAGTTTTCGCGCAAATGCAGAATATTTTTAAGAAAGGGGGGTGTTTTTAAAAAAAATAAATGTACGTACATTTATCTTTTTATTTCTACTTAATGCAGGTTTATAAGGTTTTTAACTTTATAACGTTTAATGAGAAAACAATAAAGTAAATTGAAATTACCTTTACCAGTGATTAATGAGATTCTTTGAGGTTGCTGCTGCGAGACTAAATATTTGATATCTGGTTCGATTTTCGTAAGGAACAAACAAAGGTCTCTTTCAGTGATATTCAGACGACTTCTCTGTTTGCGCATAATATGATTTCTCATTTGTGCGTCAGCTCATCTCCTCTCCCTCCTCAATTCCCCTCCCCACCTTTTTTTCCCCTTTTTTCTATTTTTTAACCTTCCTTATAGCAATGCCCAGTAGGAAGGCTGAGCTAGGTAGCCCACTTACTATAGTCCACTATAACAGACAGGCACACATACAGACACATACAAGACACACACACAAAGACACATACATACACACACACACACACGACACACGTACAGACACACATACGACACACACACACACATACAAGAAACACACACAAGACACACGTACAGACACATACAGACACACAAGACACACATACATACACACACAAAGACACAGACAGGCACACATACACACACACACACACAAGACACATACATACAAACAGACATGCACACACACACAAGACACACATACAAGACAAACACACATACAAGACACACAAACACACAAGACACACACACACAAGACACACATAGGACACATACAGACACACAGACAGGCACACATACACACATACACACACACACACACACACACACACAAAGACACAGACAGGCACACAGACAGGCACACATACACACACACACACACACACACACAAGACATACATACAAACAGACAGGCACACATACAAACAGACACACACATACATGCACACACACATGCAGACACACATATAAGACATACATAGACACACACACATGCAGACACACAAGACACACATACAATGACACATACATACAAAGACAAGACACACATATATACAGACAGACACATACACACACACACACACACACACACAAGACATACATACAAAGACACATACAGACAGACACACACACAAGACATACAAACACACACACACACAAGACATACCTACAAAGACACACACACACACACAAACAAACACACACACACATTATATTTAAGTCACCCTCCTGTTTCCTACCCTTAAAGTGCAGGAGGGTGAATTTCCCTGGGGTCCAGTAGTGGCTCAGGTGGATGGGAGTCAGAGTTCCCACTCTGACTCCCTCTGCTTCCTCCCGCACGGCTCTCAGTTTTAGCTGGGAGGAGTGACCGGAGAATCCCTTCCTCCCAGCTCTGTGATGTCATCACAGGGGGCCCGGTCACGCTGTTAAAGCGCCCAGCGCTGACCGGGCCCCCTTACAATCCGCATCCATCAGGTGGTCCTGACAGCATGGGCCACCTGATGGACACTTTGGAAGGCAGCCCCGGCGGGTACCGCCGGCTCGCACCCGCCCGCCCGATCAACCTGGAAACCCCTACCCCCCACGTGGAATCCTGAAACGCCCACTAGTGGGCGGTAGGGACCAGGTTGACGAACCATGCTTTAGAGAATAGGGCTGTGATTTTATCATCAAGACCCGTAATTTGGGATTCAAACTGGAATTTATTTTTTTGTGCCATATACCTCTTCCAAAATAAACTATCCCAACAAATATCTTCAAGGGTTTTACAGAGAATTCACAAATCAGTTGCTATTTTAGTAATGACAGGAGACTCATACCTCGCTTTATTCTTCCGTTACTGAATTTCACAGCAACAAATAAAACAAGCTAGCAACAGAGTAACCAATCATCGGAAACAAGAACGGCTTATAAATACGGGCCAGGGACATACGCATCTCCTCTTTTTTGATGCAAGAATGCATAAACAGTTAACAATTAATTAAAATAAACACACTCCCAAAAATCATCACGCTTGGCGAGAAAAAAATCTCCTGGATCACAGCACCAAAATGAGCCACAGACAAAATAACCAGCTCCGCCAATCAAACCGAAACAAAAGGAAACATGGAAGAACTGATCAGTGATGAAAATGATGCAGGAACATAAATTGTTAACAGTGAATCATGAATCCATTAAAAAAAGAATGCACTATACAAAATGCAGCAAATAAGCAGTGACCTGGCAATCCCACGGAAACACCATCCGATTAGAATAGCAATGAGCGTGACTTAACCATCCCAGAGACAATTAAACACGTGGCAGGTAAGGGAGGGAATTATTAAAATTAAGATTATAGGTACACTAAAGTTAGCATAATCTTGGATTTCACAACATGACGCTGAGAGAGAAAAGAAGAAGCAGCGTGAGAGGATGCACAAAAGTAGAAAACACTAAACATATCTTCCCCGGAACAATCGGCCGAACGCATGATAATAATCATCAAGGTCCCCACGGAACAAGCGATTGACGAAGAGGAACCCTAAACCTAATGACCCCAAAATAGGTATCAATTAGACATGTGCAATTCGTTTTGTTCCGAATGTAAATTCGGATGAATTTCGGCAATTCGGATGCTTCCGAATGTCCCAATTGCCGAATTTCGGAAGTGCCGAACCAAACCGTATTGCCGAAGTGCTGAATTTCCGAATTACCGAAATTCGATAGTGCCGAACCGAGCCGAAGTGCTGAAGTGATTCTGGTTTCTGAAAAGTGGCAAAAGGGAGGGATAATTACGTGAAGGATGACAGGAATCTAACCCTACCCCTAATTCTTCCCCTAACCCTAAAGGTGTAAGTGGTTGTGGTAGTTAGGGTTAGGGGTAGAGATAGGGTTAGGAGTAGGGTTAGGGAATTGACAAATTCACGAATTTCGGAAGTTCCGAATTGCCGAAGTTCCATATTTCAGAAGTACCGAACCGAATTGCCGAAGTCCCGAATTGCTGAAGTCCTGTGTTTAAGAAGTACCAAACCAAAATTTTTGTCCATGCACATCCCTAGTATCAATACTGACCAATGATATGAGCTACGGAAACCACTGAGCCAAGTTATTTGAGACCGGTTTACATCGACAGACATACGAAACCAGAAGTTAACCCAATGAGGAAGTCTGCAAGGGGGCAGTAAAGGCATTGTAGCGGAGCAAAACCAACACCACACACAACTTCGGGTTCTGCACGAACAAAAACATATAAAGAATGCGATTTAGTACACTGGCAAATTGGAAAAGTAATGCCCTCCTGAGAAATAGAAAATGCGTCTACGCAATTGCGAGGCACGACGGAGTTAAACCAAGTTTTAAAAGGGGATCTAACTTTGCCGAGAGTTGACAAAAGGGGTAATGCAAAATATGAGCCTCATTATTAAAATGAAGTTTGTAGGTATACTAAAGCTAGAGTAATCGTACATTTTAGGTCTATGTACCAAAGCTATGAAAATAGCAGAATTAATTAGAGTATCCATTTCTAATGTAAAAGGGTTTTTTATTAGAATAGCCTAAACATAGAAAAACCTTAAAAAAAATGGTCGGAGTGGGATAAAAAAAAAAGGTAATCCTAGAAATACTAGGAATTTAAAATAAATCAATAAATCCCTTTTGATATATCATAGATTAATTTCCCCCAAGAGTTATGGAATGAATGGTACTATGAATGCGAAATTAGTGTTAGTGTTGTCATCGTCTACTAAGAAATAGGGAATGGAGGAAACGGTGGTCTGATGGACTGAGATTATATACAAGATGAATATCTCTATGGTGTAGTGTATTATATAATGTATTGTATAATTTCATATAACAATAATTTAAATATAACAAAAAAAGAAAATAGCAGAATTAGGAATATTTCTGAATTAGCTATTTTTAACCTAATTTGTCAAAATACTACTTTTTATTGCACACACTGGCAATTATAGATAATTTGCAATCAAATTTCAAATGTTTACGAAAAACTAGCTAAATCCAATTTAAAAATCTCTAAAACGTTGGCTATTTGGACCTTCAGTTTTCAATTTTAATTCCCTTGTCAGATTTTCAGAATTCCCAGTTTAGTTAATAAATCATGGTTCAACTAGTTTGACATTTTACACGTATATATTCTGATTCTGTCAGTTACTTGTTGCCAAGCTGTGCCCTTCTAGATTTGTGGACTGCATTTCCCATTAACCAGGCTATGGCTTGCTGAGAATTAAGGGAGTTGCAGTCCATGAACAACTGGAGGCCAAACACTGACATAGATGTTTTATGGATTATTCTATATAGCACCCTAGTTCCCAGAGCACGTTTTTGTACCCTCTGTGCCCATATGTGAATATTCTCTGCTCTTTAATAAGCAAAGAGCACCGGCTATGTGGGCCAGCAGGGCACAGCAGATGCACAAGCAGGGCACAAAGATGGAGTCTGAAAAGCCCAGAATGTATTCACAGAGAAAGCATCTCATTACCACAGGAGGTGGCTGAGCACACATTTCAAACAAATACGTTAGTTTTTTTCCTCCTAATTTTG
Source organism: Pelobates fuscus (assembly GCF_036172605.1). Taxonomy (NCBI): domain Eukaryota; kingdom Metazoa; phylum Chordata; class Amphibia; order Anura; family Pelobatidae; genus Pelobates; species Pelobates fuscus. The sequence continues at coordinate 381,980,008 of NC_086321.1, forward strand.
CCTTTATTTTGCAACAGAAGCTGTTAATTGGTCTAATTTCAAAGTATTTTGTCCCAAATATATAATTTTGTCCGAAACATTAGTCACACATTCCTGTGGGTTACTGGAACATTCTATACTGCAAATTAGAGTGAACGTGATTCATGTACATTGGAAATACAATGATCAACCACAACATTAAAACCACTTGGGTAATATCGTGTAATAAAACCACCTGCCTAATATCGTGTAATAAAACCACTTTAAGTTTAAGAGGTGGGGCCTCCATGGATCGGATTTGTTGTTCCAGCACATCCCATAGATGATCAATCGGATTGAGATCTGGAGGAATTTGGAGGCCAAGGCAACACCTTGAACTTTTTGTCATGTTCCTCAAACCTTTAATGAGCAATGTTTGCAGTGTGGCAGGGGACATTATCCTGCTGAAAGAGGCCTCTGCCATCAAGGAACACCATTGCAATGACCGGGTGTACATGTAACAATCTCTAGGTAGGTGGTACGTGTCAAAGTAACATCCACATGAGTGCCAGGTCCCAAAGTTTCCCATATAATAACACTGCCTCCATTGTCCTGCCTTCTTCCTATAGTGCATCCTGCTGCCATCTTTTTCCCCAGGACGATGCACACGCACTGGGCCATCCACATGATCTTAAAGAAAACATGATTCATCAGACCAGGCAACCTTCTTCCATTGTCTTCCAGTGCTCCAGGTCCAAGTCTAAATCTCACATCCCAATTGAAGATGCTTTCGGCGCTGGACAGGGATCATCAGGGCAGTCTGACAAGCCTGTGGCTACGCAGCCCCATACACAGCAAACTGCAATACACTGTGTGTTCTGACACCTTTCTATCATGGCCAGTATGATGTTTATCAGCACTTTGAGCTACAGTAGCTCTCTAGTGTTATCGGACCAGATGAACTACCCTTCGCTATCAACATGCATCAGTAAGCTTTGGGCACCCATGACCCTAACACCGGCTCACCAGTTGTCCTTCCTTGCATCACGTACTAACCACTGAATACTAGGAACACCCCAGAAGACTTGCCATTTTGGAGATGCTTTGACCCACTCTTATAGCCATCAGTATCTGCCTGGCTCTTGTCAAAATCACTCAGATCTTTTCACTTGCACATTTGTCCTGCATTCATTTGTTACAAACGTCATCTAAGACATTATCTCTGAGCTTACAGGACCACTCCGGCCACCATAACGATTTCAGCTCAATTAAGTTGTTATATGGTCTGGATGTCTTGAATGCCATTTTAGCTTAAGGAGTTGAACTAATTATCAACAATTTACACCAAACTGTTCGTGATGGCACCCTTCCTCCTCCTTCACTCCCGGCATCAATGCGTCCGCCTCTGTACGTTTCTAAAGCGATTTCCACCAGCCTATCACTGAGCTCAGCCCATCACCAAAGTCTACTGAAGGTGTTCACTGCAATGGCCGTTAAAGTGTAAGCTCATCGGACAATGTCAAGGCAAACCTTTTAGATGAGTTCCCATTGCTATTTTCAGCTAGAAGGCAAAATCTTTAACAAGATGGAATCAGGTTTTCTAACGACTCCTACGGACTAATTAACCTTAAATAGGGAAAATATAATTTGTAGCATGCAAATAGCTTTCCTTTTATTGGTTTAGTAAATGCAGAGATTAAAAGCTCTCGTAATTCAAGCCCCATTCTCCCTGAGCCCTCAATCCTTAGCAGTAAACCGCACAAAGCATGTTTTTCAGCCCTATCCCCCTCGAATTTGCGCTCCTTACTCCCGAGACCGGCATTCCATTGCATTTATCATCTCTTCAGAAATGTTTTGGCTGCATTACATTCATAGAGTTAAATGCATCCAGCAGACATGGCCATTACTGCCAAGGATTACTGGAGAGCTTTTAGTGGCCAATTGAGGCCGCTCCTGATTCCTTGCTTGAACATTCATTATTTTGGTCCTTCTCACAGTCTGATAATCCTTCTATTTTTTTGCTTCTTATGCTGAAAGGGATTCTATAGTGTTAGGAATACAAATCTGTATTCACAACAGAACCCTCTGGTCCCCCTGTTCCTCATGCCCTCCCCCTCTCCCCTGCAGCTAAAGGGTACAAAAAACCTTTAGTCACTTACCCGTCTTCTCCACCGTCATCTGATGGGGGGCATATGCATGGCGATTGCATAAGGCCCTCCCCATAGGAAAGCATTGCTTACATTTTTTTTCCTAGAGGGATTTTACTGATGCAGGATGTCCTCATGCAGATTGTTAGGACGTCAAGCATCAGTTAGGCGACCAAAAGTCAGTTAGCCACCAGTAAGCGCCACTAGTGGCAGTCTGATTGAAAGCTACCACTAGAGGCAGCCATAGTCCTGCAACGTAATTATTGCAGTTACTCTTTTACATTGCAGGACTAAGGGTGCTGGGACACTGCACCCAGAGCTCTTCAATGAGATGAAGTGGTGTGGGTGCCTATAGTGTCCATTGAAGGTCAGGGGATCTCCACGTGAAGTCTGGACTGTGTGAGATACCTAGAAAGTGTGGGCATTAACCACAAAACAGTGAGTAGGGTGGTTTGACACCTCAAGAAATGTCTAATTTAGACGTCGTGTACAGTTAATAATAAAGGGAGACCTAGTGTCCCCACCAATGGGTCATAGGTTGAGACCCTTATATTATTAATAATAAGAGACCTAGTGCCCCCACTGGCCCCCACCAATGGGTGACGGTGGAGATCCTTATATGAATAATAAAGAGCGATCTAGTGTCCCCACTGGCCTCCACCAATTGGTGATGGGTTGAGATCCTTATATTAATAATAAAGGGGGGGCCTGACAGCCAAGATGGCCAGACGTGCTTACTGAGGGCTCTTGCAACAGCAGGCACATAAACGACTATCCTGACTACCCAAACAATGCCAGCTACACGAGACACCCAAAAAACGAAACAGGACCACACGGGGAATAGAAAGGTACCCGTCCTGCACCAAAACATAAAAAACAAGCACGTGAAGCGTGAAGCGGAGCCTGAGGCCAGGGGGAACAACGCGGCTCAAACAAGCGACTGAACCTGCAGCCGAGCAGGACTGTGGGGGCCCAAGCAAGATGGCGGCGCGGAAGCGTCCGGCGACAAACAGCACCCTCACCACACCACCCAAGCACACCCTGGAGTTCTTTGACAGGCTCTGTGCCAACATAGGGACAAAATCCCGCACCAAGGGTCAGTACTACCACCTGGTGTTGAGGGAAATGGCGGCATGGATTCGCCCGGCTACCCGACGCCTCCTATGCAGATACCCACCCCGAGCTTCCAGACAGAGAAAAAGTTGGAGACCGGAATGGCGGGAAATGGCGTCATACCCCCCAGACTCTGGCACTCGCCCTCACACACACCAGAGCGAGACCACCAAGCCTGCTCGACCTACTCACCACTCAGCGGCACCGTAATCATCCGACCAACGAAGCGCAACTTACACTATCAGCCGAGTGGCTCACCGCAATGCAGCACAGCACCCTACCAGCGACAGACACAGGCGGAGAGACCCTCCAAGACCTACGGGTGACAGAGCATGGCCGTGGCACCAACTCTACCAATGTACCTGGACCACCTGTCAAGCCTCCAGAGCCAGCATTGGCTAATCAAGATGGACTGCACCGGAGACGGACTATGCTCCTAGTAGCCCGTGAGCGGTGATAAAGCATAATCCCACCGTACAGGCTACAACTAATGCACCGTTCCTATGTCTATTGTTACCTCAGCTTGCTAATGTAATATGCACTGCTTGACCGATTTACTTTGTTTTTGCTCGTTAGCCATGCTCCTTACTTATGTTCTGCTTAGCACTTCTCATGATACAAGCCCATATGCCTGGTATTAGAAATATGTACCTCGCCTGATATTTACACAAACCACACAGGCATACGTTATACCTAATCGACAGCTGAAGTACACACAATATCTCCACATGCCTCCTCGCATTTATGCAGCCTGTCACTGGGGCATAGCATGATTCACCCACGGCAGCCAGGCCACGCACATGCCACTCACTCATACACAACAGGCTACACCTGACATGCATTAAGCTACTCTCCCAATACACTATCACAATGACAATCAACTTATGCTTATAAATGTATATGGCTTGTACCTAACTGTTAACAACAAACAAACAAAAATGTGCAGTACTATAATGCCAAACTGTGAATATTGATACATATAATATGCGTGCTGTTGTGGCACATTACACATGCTTGTTATTTCCATGCACAGAAAAAATAAAGAATATTAATAATAAAGGGAGACCTAGTGTCCCCACTGGCCACCACTAATGGGTGATGGGTGGAGACTCTTATATTAATAATAAAGAGAGACCTAGTGTCCCCACTGGCCACCACTAATGGGTGATGGATGGAGACCCTTATATTAATAATAATAAAGGGAGACCTAGTGTCCCCACTGGCCACCACTAATGGGTGATGGGTGGAGACTCTTATATTAATAATAAAGAGAGACCTAGTGTCCCCACTGGCCACCACTAATGGGTGATGGATGGAGACCCTTATATTAATAATAATAAAGGGAAACCTAGTGTCCCCACTGGTCACCACTAATGGGGGATGGCGGAGATCCTTATATTAATAATAAAGGGATACCTAGTGTCCCCACTGGCCCCCCACCAATGGAAGATGGGTGGAGACCCTTATATTAATAATAAAGGGAGACCTAGTGTCCCCACTGGCCACCACCAATGGAAGAAGGGTGGAGACCCTTATATTATTAATAAAGGGAGACCTAGTGTCCCAACTGGCCACCACCAATTGGTGATGGCAGATATCCTTATATTAATAATAAAGGGATACCTAGTGTCCCCACTGGTCCCAACCAATGGGTGATGGGTTGAGACCCTTATATTAATAATAAAGGGAGACCTAGTGTCCCCACTGGCCACCACCAATGGAAGATGGGTGGAGACCCTTATATTATTAATAAAGGGAGACCTAGTGTCCCAACTGGCCCACACTAATGAGAGATAGGAGGAGACCCTTATATTAATAATAAAGGGATACCTAGTGGGAGATGGGTGGAGACACATATTAATAATAAAGGAAAACCTAGTGTCCCCACTGGCCCCCACTGATGGGTGATGGGTGGAGACCCTTATATTAATAATAATAAAGGGGAGACCTAGTCTCCCCACTGGTCACAACTAATGGAGGATGGCAGAGATCCTTATATTAATAATAAAGGGATACCTAGTGTCCCCACTGGCCCCCCACCAATGGAAGATGGGTGGAGACCCTTATATTAATAATAAAGGGAGACCTAGTGTCCCCACAGGCCACCACCAATGGAAGATGGGTGGAGACCCTTATATTATTAATAAAGGGAGACCTAGTGTCCCCACTGGCCACCACCAATGGAAGATGGGTGGAGACCCTTATATTATTAATAAAGGGAGACCTAGTGTCCCAACTGGCCCACACTAATGAGAGATAGGAGGAGACCCTTATATTAATAATAAAGGGATACCTAGTGGGAGATGGGTGGAGACCCTTATATTAATAAAGGGAAACCTAGGGTCCCCACTGGCCCCCATTAATGGGAGATGGGTGGAGACACATATTAATAATAAAGGAAAACCTAGTGTCCCCACTGGCCCCCACTGATGGGTGATGGGTGCAGACCCTTATATTAATAATAAAGGGAAACCTAGTGTCCCCACTGGCCCCCACTGATGGGTGATGGGTGCAGACCCTTATATTAATAATAAAGGGAAACCTAGTGTCCCAACTGGCCCCCACTGATGGGTGATGGGTGGTGTGGTGAAAGTAACCTCGCCACTGGGTTTTGGAGAGGCCTGCTTGCCAGCCTCTTGCCCTGTGACTATGGCCCCTGGGGTGTATTGCCTTTTAAAAAACACTATTGTGCATATTGGGACTTAGCACAATGTCCTTTTCAAACATGTGGCGGCGGCCATCTTAAATTGTCCAGCAGTGTTTTGTTGTCGAGTGTATGGAACTGTTTTGGGCATGGGACCATGTGCACGGTGGGGCAAAAATAAGACTTCCAGGAAATTCCTGAACCTCCCAACCGATCTGATTTTTGGATATGTTGTTCACCCAGATTGGGGCTATCAGGGGATGTGACTTTATGGGGATATGTTGTATTTTGGGGTACTTTTTGGGGTTTCTAAAAATGTATGTTTTTTCTGCTTAGAGTAAATTGAGTTAGTCCACTGTATCACATGCAGAGGGGAGGGTTTGTGTACATTATCTGGGAGTGTCTAACTTTACAATACTGTTCTGAATGGCTTTGTGACTTTGTGTCCTGTGCTCCACAAGGTGACCAACTGGTAAGGAAGGACAAGGTCACTCCGCCTACATTCACTTGCGGATCTCCTGATCCACAGGCCTACGGATCCAGTAGTGTGCGAACTGGGAAAGACCATTCGCAAGATCTGGGGTGGTCTATGGTCCGAGGGTCAACTTATCAAACAAAACCGTCTCATCCCCACCAGAAGGGGTTGCCAGCGAAGAAGGCAAAGTCTGAGCAAATTCGAACACCATCTCCTAAACATAGGGGGAGTCCTCCATTTCCGATGCAGACCAGTAGTCGTCGTCATTCGAGGCCGATTGGTCCACCCGCCACTCATCCAGGAAAGATAGTGGTGGTGGTAGGTGATCTTTCCTCATCCAAGTAATTGGCTGGAGCGGTGGACCTCTCTAGAGAGTCCGTTCTTCAGGCGTGTTTCGCCAGTGTCTTGCCTTTCCATACTCAGGATTTATGACTACCCTCTTTCCGTCAGCGTTGCTGCCAGTTCTGTGAGGAGTCTGAGACCACGGAATCCCTTGCTGAGCGGGGATCTGCAGATGAGCCTCTGTCCTTGGGCTTTGGAGGGAGAACCGGTGCTAGGGTTTTCTCCACAGAGGCTGTAACTGCGGCATTGATCAGAGCCCAGAGGTTCTGTTCTTGAGCGGGGGTGTCCACCATGGTGACAGTAGAGATGTGAAGCAGAACGACACTTATGGGGAGAAGCAGGAGGCGTGTAATTGACGGATAACCGAGTATTGAAAATTCTGTAATATTCCAGTACACCACAAATATGGAACAACTGGGGCTCACCCAGTGAGAAACCCTCCGGGGACCTACCCTATGGAAGATAGTGGGCACAGCTGTCTCGGCAAACCAATGTTAGGTAATGCAATGGTAAGTTCTGAAAGTTTGATGTAGTGGGCTCACCCCTAGTGGTTACCCTTGGGGAAACCGAGTAATAAAATCCTGCTATACACCACAAATATATAACAATTGGGGCTCACCCAGTGATTAACCCTCCAGGGACATACCCTGTGGAAGTTAGTGGGTACCGATAAAGTGGGCCAATCAGGGGGCCGGAATAGTGACAGCCTTCTCCGTAAACCAATGCCATGGTAGGTCCTGTTAGTTTGACGTAGGGAGCTCACCCCTAGTGGTAATAATTACACACCAAATACATGAGGGATGTACACATAGAATGGGGCTCGTCTTAGTTATCTGATATAGATAAAGGCCATTAGGGGGTTCACCCCAATTTAGTCACCTGATATAGATAGACAAAGCGGGCCAGTCTTAGGCACTGTATAGGAAGGCAGCGAGTCAAAGCACCAATCATGGGGAATGCGGTATACAACCTTATGGTAGGCACCTCTTGGTGTCAGCAGGGGGCTCACCCCTAAGTAATGCTGTCTGGAGCCACCCACGGGGCAGTGGGGCATGCAGTGGTAAATAGCGGTCACCCATGGTGGGGGCCCAAACCCAGCGAAGAGTCAATTGTAATGGCCTCCATTTGTTTAAATATACATAGGGATTAAGGAGAGAGCACAGGTAACTTTTTTCTTTGGTTTTTACTATATGTATTGGAGCTGATGTGTACTGTAGTCGTTTGCTGCCGCCCAGGAGTGATGGGAGTGAGTGCAGGGCTTATCTTTTTGTATTTGTAATGGAGAGAGGCTCACCCTCTATAATGGCAAACAACAGATATAGCCTCAAGGACACCAGCAGTGTCTAAATATGGAATGGATAGGTAAGTCATTTATTCACAGGGGCAAAGCCACCAACAATGTGGGGCAGACTGTAGGTTAAACAGGGGGACAGCCCTGTGACAGGAGCAGCCCAATGTGAGTGGGCTGATATGGGAAGCTGTGAGCCACAACTTTCTTCTTCTGAACCCTGAGCGGGTTGGGCTTATGCAGGGAAAACCACCAAGGTATCATGGGGGATTTTTCCACACTCCCACCCACCAGGCTGCCCAGAAGCCGCAAGGAAGTAAATCCTTAGAAGCGGCCGGACACCATCCACGGGAGAGCCGCGTGCGGCAAACAGCAAAGATGGCTGCCGGGGTCTTGAGCTATTGCTCAAGATGGCCGTCACGAGCACTCGTGGGACCGGCTGAGACAACGTTTCAGCCCGCAGTCCCTGGGCTCTGAGAGACAGGGGAAGGCAGCCTGAGGGAGCCTTCCACAGACCAGAGCAGCAGAAAAAACACAAGAAACAGACTAAATCTAACACATGACATAAATACAATAAGCCCCAAAGCCTGTCAAAGGTAAATAGGAAGAATAAGAAGGAAAATAAGAAAGGAACAGATAAATATATAGGCTGAGGAAATATATAAGGTACACACAGTGAGAGGCAAAGAATTCAGCATAACATTGTAGTAAATCACAAATGCACAGCAACCCACATAAAAGCAGGAGGTAGTGGTACTCTGACCTGTGCTGGTGAGGAGCAGCAAAGAAAGAGGAAGTTATGTGTGGGGAGGGGAGTTTTATGGTACCTAACTTTTTTCTGTTTGTTTGTTTTCTCTCTGTTAATGTGCTGCTGTGGAGTTCTAGTAAAGGCGTAAGCAAATATGAAGCCTCCTGTCATGTTATAAAATTATAAACTGATCATTTCTTTGTCAGTGGGCAAACGGTCAAAATCAGCAGGGGATCAAATACTTTTTTCCCTCACCGTATTGCTGATTTTCCAAATGCATCTAAAGACATTTCACAGAATCAGTCAGACTAACTGAATCCTAACCAAATTGGTCTTTAGTAAATCTGCCAATTGCCTGTGGTATATTGTTACTTTAAGAAAGGACACACTGTGACTGATTGTGGGGGAACTCTAAGGTCAGAGGCCATTTTAAATTACGTTTCGGTGGTCCAGTTGCTTAGTTCCTGATTGCATGGCAGCTGAGTAAAGAACTTCTCTGGGTACCCACTGTCCACTAGTGCTTGTTCCTGCTCCCCACCTTCAAACTGTACACAGGTAATACTACATTGCCAATGTGTCAGTTCGGTCATTTTCACCACATTTTGTCCATTCGGTCAGAAATTAGAGTAAATGAATAACCCTGTATATGTTTTTTTTTTTTTTTCTTGACGTGAGACAGTCACCCCAGGAGATAAGTGGGCCAACGTGTTCCGGAGTGTCAATGACCTTTTAGTCTATAACTTGCTTTGTATAACGTTGCACATGGTTATAGAATATTCACAGATCCACCATGCCAGGTGCGAAGGAGAAGATATGTTAATCGCTAATTAAATCTTCCAATGAGAGGGAGCACTTTCACTCCTACTCATTCTAAGAGGTATTTTTATCTTGGCTACTTTAGCTTCATTCATCTCCACATGGCTCCCAAGCAGAGGACCTCTTACTTCCTGTGTGTGAGATAGTGATCAATCACAGCCAGGCAGCCATTACACTAATAGTTTAATTGCTGAGGTAATAGCGTGTGAACGATAGTTAGATGGCATCTGTCACCTGATAATGAGAGGACCTCAAAGAAACGCTATTGCTCCCATTTCAATTCCGTTAATAGTAAAGAAAACATTCAAATAAGTTCAGAAATTCATTTTTTTTCCATGGAGAATTATCTAGCTTCATGCTATTGTCCTCAAAATTCTGCAATGGGGACGGCCATTAGTTTTTCTTATATTTGGGTTTTCTGGTCACTGACCATGACTGGTATTTCAGCTGCATTCTGATTGGCCAGAATCACCAAGCAGATAATCAGAACACAGCTTTTTTATTCTCCTCACAGTCCCCACTGTACCCTCCACTGTACTCCCCACTGTATCCTCCACTCTACTCCCCGCTGTACCCTCCACTGTACTCCCCACTGTACCCTCCACTGTACTCCCCACCGTATCCTCCACTGTACTCCCCACTGTACCCTTCACTGTACTCCCCACCTCCACTGTACTCCTCACTGTACCCTCCACTGTACTCCTCACCGTATCCTCCACTGTATTCCCCACTATATCCTCCACTGTACTCCCCACTGTACTCCTCACTGTACCTTCCACTGTACCCTCCACTGTTTTCCCACTGTACTCTGCACTGTACTCCCCACTGTACTCCTCACTGTACTCCCCACTGTAATCCTCATTGTACTCTGCACTGTATTTCCCATTCTACCTTCCACTGTACCCTCTATTGTACTCCCCACCATACCCTCCACTGTGCCCATACTGAAGTGCAGAGCATCTTGACACAGTAACATGCATAAAATAGAAATTCCATATTTTTTACTTGTGTATCTGAACTTGCATAACTGTTATTTAATGTAACAGACACTTGTCTTTGGACATTCTATATAAGTGTCTGGTAATATTTATTGGTAACTTGGGCATTGGCTGAACACTAACCTTGAACGTTTCTCAGTTATTGTTCTATAGCTTTTGGCAGCTTGGTGGGTGTCATTTCACTCTGCACTCCGTGTCATATTTGGGTCTCTGTACTGATCAGTCTCCGCAAATCCTCGCTATATAGGACCCGGTGGGGGATCCTTACAGTGATCGGTCTCCACCATTCCTCACAATGTAAGAACTGGTGGGGGATCCTTGCAGTGACCGGTCTCCACCATTCCTCGCGATATAGGAACCGGTGGGGGATCCTTGCAGTGACCGGTCTCCACCATTCCTCGCGATATAGGAACCGGTGGGGGATCCTTGCAGTGACCGATCTCCACCATTCCTCGCGATATAGGAACCGGTGGGGGATCCTTGCAGTGACCGGTCTCCACTATTCCTCGCGGTATAGGACCCGGTGGGGGATCCTTGCAGTGACCGGTCTCCATCATTTCTCACTGTATAGGACCCATGGGGGGATCCTTGTAGTGACTGGTGTGGCAGACCACCTGGCACCCGACTGGATACCGCCACCAATCTCGCTTCCTAGTATCACTGAGTACTATAAGCACCGCACCAGACACCATAACCACTGTAGCCCCCTCAGCTGCCGCAGCTTGGCTGGGGTCTCACCGTCCCTTCCCACCCTGGACCAACACCTGGATCCAGCTTCAAGTGGGAAGACCTCTCTTCCAAGAGAGTATCCCAGATATAGTAATCTAAAAAACAGTATATCAACCCCCCTCACACATAAGCCACTGTGCCAATAACAAGGCCTCTATGAGACCGTCTGACTGCTCTTACATTTGAAGTGCCTCTAGTGGCTCTCACAGTGACATTTAAACCCTGCAAAGTTCCTGCAGAACAAATATGTTTTACATTACAGGGTTACAATGACAGGGGCATGGCGCAAACCCACCATTGAAGTGCTTTGGGTGCCTATATTGTCACTTTCAATTTTCGGACAAAATTTGGATTTGTCCAAATGAATATTTTTCCAAATTACTGACAAGTCTAAATTAAAAAAATGAATGAAACAAAGTAAAATGTTGACCTTTGCACCCTATCCCCATTGCTGTGTGTCAGTTCGTGATACGCTTTGTACGCTGCTAGACTCCAGCTGTTTGAGATGGCGTTCAGCGGAATCTCATTAACACTTTATTTATCTTACTAAATTTCCAGCTTTTCAAACATACTTGTAATCTCTCTTATTTCCATTTTCCCTGAACAGGAGAAGGACAGTTTTATTTTTGTCCCTTGTGATGACAATTCTTTATATGTTGGGATTTTGCAAAACCCTCCACACACCAGTTTCATTGTTGCTAAGTCGTATTTCTCTTATTTTGCCCTGATTACTCATATTCTATTTCTGAAATCCAGAGCATATTATTGAGTAGGGCCAGGAAGATTAGAACTGTATACACCAACCCACTGAGGTTTTGACTTGGTCAGTAGGAGTTCACAAGGGAGATTTGTGCGCATGCTGTTACAAACTTAACGTGCCGTATCTGCTATTACATTAAATGTAGCTAAATATAACTAAAATAAGCAAATGCTCTAAACAGTGTCCGTTAAGCAAGGACAAATATACCTTATTTTAAATGTAACCTTTGGTAGGACAGACATTTAACTAAACTTCACACATGTTTAATAGTCAAAAAATGAACTTAAACTGAACAGCCAGAACATTAAAACCACTTGCCTAATATTGTGTTGGACCTCATCGTGCTTCCAAAACAGCTCTGATGCGTCAAGGTATGGACTCCACAAGACCTCGGAATGTGTTCTGTGACACCAGGACATTAGCAGCAGATCCTTTAAGTCCTACAAGTTGCGAGGTGGTGCCTCCATGGATCGGATTAGTTGTTCCAGCACATCAGTCGGATTGAGATTTTGGAAATTTGCAGGTCAAAGCAACACCTTGAACTCTTTGTCATGTTCGTAAAATCATTCCTGAAAATTTTTTGCCACTGCCATCAGGGAACACTATTGCTATGGGTGTGTGTGGTCTGCAACAATCTCTAGGTAGGTGGAATGTGTGAACATCCACAAAAAGGCAAATCCAAAGGTTTCCTAGCAGAGCACTGCCTTCTTCCCATAGTGCACCCTGCTGCCATCTCTTCCCCAGGTAAACAACGTACACACACTCGGTGCTCCATGGTCCAGTTCTGATGCTCATGTCTCCATTAAAGCTGCTTTCGGTAGTGGACAGGGGTCATCATAGGCACGCTTACAGGTCTGTGGTTACGCAGCCCCATACGCAACAAACTGAGATGCACTGTGTGTTCTGTCACCTTTCTAACATAACCAGAATCAAGTTTTTTAGCAATCTGAGCTAGAGCAGCTCTTTGGTGGAATTGGACCACACGGGCTAGCCTTTGCTCCTCATGTGCATCAATGGGCACCCATGACCCTGATGCCAGTTCACTGATTGTCTTTCCATTCACCACTTTTGGTAGGTACTAACCACTGCCTACCGGGAACACCCCACAAGACGCTCTGTTTAGCCATCATTACATGATCCTTGTTAAAGTCACTTGGATCTTTTCGCTTGCCCATTGCTTCCAACACATGGAATTCAAGAACTGAATGTTCACTTGCTGCTCAGTATATCCCACCCCTTGGCAGGTGTCCTTGTAACGATATAATCAATATTTTCACTTCACCTGTCAGTGGGTTTAATGTTGTGGCCGATCAGTATATACTAAATGATAAAGTAATTGTGCATCAAATCGTGTGACATTACAGAATTGGTTTACAAATCTCCATTCTTTTCACTCTATGTAGATATTGGACGTATTTAGTTTCACAATATATGGTTTTGACAGAATTCACTAACAATTGTCCTTTTTATACAAAAATAAATAACTATAACTAGAGAGGATCAATTTTATACAACTGTCTGGCCCAGTCTAGATTAGAATTCGATACAGGACCAACATGTGCACTAAGTTAACAATAGAAAATCACATTCACTGTAGCCAAAATGATTGACTGTAGCGGGTTTGAGTGCATCAAAATGGCATTGCAGGAAACCTCATCCGCCCGCCATACATAATTCATTTAACATAAAGCATAGAAATTCCTGGATATCCACAAGATTATTCTGCAGATCAAGTAGGAGACCATTTCAGCCATCCGTAAAAATAAGGTATAGAGAATTACTTACAGCTCAGAGTTATGCCTCATTAAATGTTCTATTTAGTGTACCCAAGGAAATTACAGTGTGTGTAAGCTTAAAATGACACAGAGAATGTTAAACACACAACGCTAGGTAATATTTCATCAGTCCCAGTAGCTCTCGTTAGATTTGCCACTGACGCATGATAAAATCTGATAGGTAGGTAGATTGGAACAATAATGAAGACTATTATAAGTTTGTCCACCGGTGGACCCCATGGTAATGTTGAGTTAAATTCCCATGATGCTTAGCCAGGCGTTGTTGTGTTACCCCTTGTGTTCGCCAGGCTAATACATTTCCTTTATGAATTAATATAGCAGTAATCAATCACCATAAATTCATTTATCCACGTCCGTCATTTTGTGTTTGTGAAGCAGCGTTGGTCAATATGTTGGTCGTGTTAGGCCAGCATGGCTGGTCAGCCCAGTAGTACAGTTATTAGGGTTTTCAGAAATTACCTACCATAAACCAATAAAAGCACACTCACAAACATTTAGAAATGTATGGTTAAACTATTAAGTTTTGTTTTTTCTGCATAGAAAAATATAAAAAAATGTACATCAGGAGGAACATATATTGTTAAAATCGTTAAGGTATACAGGGCCGCCAAGTGAGCTCACTTCCTCCCAGCTAACACCTTTTGAATTGAGAGCGAGGAGGAGAGAGACAGACTGTAGCGGAGTAGTAGTAAAATCCACGGTATCTCTGCTGGTAGTCAGGAATCAGCATATAAATCACCAGTAGCGTAGTAAATATCCCTCTTTCCCAAGAACTAGATGACACATAGTCTGGGAGTCAACTGAGCCTTTATTGCCTTGTCACCATATTTATACAAGTCCCCATGCAAGGGGTTTCCAAACTAGGATTGCAGGGGTTTTAATCAGGGGGACTGTGTGGGAAACTGACCATGCAAGGCTGTTTCCCATCATGCCCTGCTGTACTGGAGAGATAATCACCCAAGAATAAACTGTTAATTGGATTATCTCTCAGTACAGTCAAATATACCATTTCACACACAAAAATGCATAACTGGATTTATCCGAATGACCCCTCATTGAATAGCTGGGATCCGAGCGCACCATCTGGTGAAATACCGCTCAGATCCCTGCACTAGAAAACAAAAGCCATTCAAATGACAATTTTATACGAACCGGCCTTACAAAGTGAGAATAGACTTAGTACATTAATATACCGAAAGGATATTTCATCCGAACGGCATGGAAGTCTAGCGGTGTTCGTGAAGTCGAGTAGCCGATTTCAGTTCCAGGCACTCAACGACCAAACACCGCTGGGCTTTTGTGAACAAAGATGGCCAAGATTATGAATGACCAGGTATAAATAAAGAAATATTTAAAATAAAATAAAAGGTATATAGCAAATATATGGTTAAAAAAGCCAATATCCTCGTTCCCCCCCCTATGGCCCGGTGGGGGTAATCCCGGGCCGCCCAAGCTCGAGCCGCCGGACAAGCCGTCCCCAAGCAGAACAACAACCGCAAAGCCCAGAGGACGCGCCTCAGGCCTACAAAATGGCGGGGGCCTCACTCACCACAATACCCAGCGATGCCGCTAGAGAAACAGAGCTCAGACTCAACAGAATTTTCACCACATTCTGGGCCAAACTGGAAGCACGTATGAGGCCTCCGGAACCGATTACAGAGCCCGACAGCATACCGCAGGGCCAGCCACGGAAGCCCAGAGAGAGGGGCATGGAAGTTCCCCCGGACTCCCGACGCAAAGCGGGCAGGCAACAGAGAGGGGTCAAACCAAAGGCTGCTATCTGGAGACACACTAGAGGCAAATATGACCCGGGGACAGCTACCCGATACAGGGCAATGCTCGCCTGCACCCATCACAGGCCACACCGCCTACAAACGAAAATGCAACAAAAGCCCTGGAGAAACATAACGCACCGGGCCCGACCAGCAACGCCAGACAAGGCAACAGCCCCAAAGCGCTTGCAGCAGACCCACAGCAGCCTGCAACCACAGCCAAAAGTAAGACCCACGACTGGGACAATAAGGCACCAAACGAGTGAACCAGACCTCCTTACCGGAGAAGCACTCCTCTGCACCCCCGGATTACTGAGAGCAAAGCAACAAGTGAGCCATCACGCCAGCTACACACTCAAAGCATCAGGAGTAGGGTGAATGACCTGAACTGGACACTGCGAAGTGTGAGGGCCATGTTGAGCAGTATTTGGCCTCACGTACTGTAATGCTAAACGGTTATTTACCCTTACTATTTAAGCCTATACCGTCTCCTCTACACACACACAGTCATTTGTATGTAAAGTATAACTATGATAAAGCAACCTTGTCCATAGTTAAGGCAGCAGACATGGTTAGATAAGGAAGCGATGACACCTGACATAACAATTTTTTGCAAAGGCACCAGAGTGGGTCTGTTGTATACCTCTTGCGGGGGTTGGCTGACCGGGTCTCTAGTCACTACAGATACCTCATATGGTTCTTATCTGCAAATGCTATAGTTTTTATTGTTTTCCCTGTGGTTTTTCGTTCGATGATTCCCTTATACTTTTATGCTATGCTCTCCAACTCACTGTTTAGGCCACCTCTCCATACTAGCGAGGAGGTAGAGACGTTGTCAGCATGACCCAGTGGACTATTAACCTGTCACAGTTTACTAGCATGTCAACCTAAGATGCTAATTACTCGTACCTCCATATCTATCTAGCTAGTTATCTGAGTTACAAAACTAGATGTATGCATTTTAGTTATATGTCTTGTGCTAGCTCACGTTCTGATCTCCAGTAGACTTAACTGAATAGCCTATGTAATTACCTTATGCACACAAAGTTTACTTGGCACTAATATAAGCTTGTTACTTAACCTCATTGGGCAAACTACCAATATTAAGCGATGACGACACTCTACACACACTCTGCATATGTTGGTTAAGCATGTGATCTTGCTATTTTACTCAACTTAACTTTAAAAATGTGCGAATTTCTATGCCACTGTCTAATGTCTGTAATGCATGCAACACGCTATTGTGGCGTCTGTCCATATCCTGTGAGCATCTGCACAACCAAAATAAAGAATTTATAAAAAAGCCAATATTCCTTTATTAATAGTTGTAAAATAAAAGTATAAAAACAGCCAAAACGGGGCGTGGCTTGGAGGCCGAGAGGAATGGCAGCTTAACCTGAGAGCTCCCCGCAGGCTTATCTCGAATCCTCGTCCATCCACTCCCTACAATTACAAAATGGGCAAAACACAACGCTCATCACATGCTGGTAAGCCCGCAGACACATCCAAGGGCACCCCGGCGTCCACATTGCACAAATACCTGAAAACCCCGGCGGACCTGGCTTCACAGGCCTCAACGGATTCCGGAACCTCGTGGGCCTCGCGCCCTCACTCCCCGAACACAGAGCCCTGCACGGAATCCCCCAACATCAACCCCCACCCGGAGAACACATCGGACTGGGTGACTCTAATCCGGGCACTACCCACCAAGGCAGACCTCAAGGAGGCGAACTCTGAGCTCCGAAACTCCATCACAGCAGAGCTCCATTCCCTCCGAGAAGAACTACAGGGCCTGCACCAAAAAGTATCCCAGCTGGAAGCGGACAGCGATCATCTGTCTGCCACACAAAACGCCACTACGAATACCCTAAGGGTACATGAGGCACAACTACGCCAGATGGCCCTGCACCTCGAAGACCTGGACAACAGGGAACGCAGACAAAATATCCGGGTTAGGGGGATTCCGGAAGACTTGGATCAGAACACTCCGATCCGCGCAACGCTCACGGGACTATTTAACAGGCTCCTCGGACGGCCTGAAACCACGCACATCGAATTTGTGCGGGCACATAGGGCCCTGAGACCCAGGGGCCCCCCGGAGTCCCCTCCCAGAGACACAATCTGCTGCCTAGCAAGTTACCAATTAAAGGAGGACATCCTGAGACAGGCCCGAGACACAGACCGGGTCCTGTTGAACGGCACTCCCCTAAAACTGTACCCCGACCTGTCACCAGCAACATTGGCTTACAGAAGAACACTTAAACCCCTGACTCGTGTCCTACAATCTAACAAAATACGTTACCGATGGACTTATCCCTCAGGATTACAAGCTTCCACTCCCAGCGGCCTATTTGTGGTGAAAACCCCAGAAGACCTAGCAGACCTGACTACTGAACTGCAACTACCACCTATTCAGCTCACATGGCCAGACCCGATGTCATTCTACTCCTTCCACCCCGGAACGGTCTCACAACCCCGCAGACAGCGGAGATCCAGAGCCCAGACCATACGCCAATCAGGAGCAACCTCTTAAGCCGAGAGACATTACTACCTCTGATTCCAACCGCAAGTATTTAATACGCTTCATGAACTCAGAGACTGTGATCACCCATGCATCACACACAAGACTTTTCCTTTTGTTTCAATAGATTCCACTCGACTCATTACAACAAGTAACAGGGGGGGGGAGGTGGGGGATGGGGGGGAGGGGGGGGGGGGATGGGGGGGAGGGGAGTAAAATGCCATGGGGCAGCCTGGGACCCCGCCAGAGGAACAACTCCGTGAGAGACAGGTAGCTCACATCCGAGCAAATTCTAACCGGCCCACCACCAATACTCCCTAGACCAGACCCACGACCCAAGTCGACCTTTGAGAACCCCCCTAGCGGAGGGGCGAGGAGGGCGTTTCCTGGCCGGACCGTACCGCGGAGGTAAATACCGCCCTGTAAGGAACCGGTGGGGGAGCAGTGGCGGAGGCCGATGCTGGTGCGGTTCACCTGGGGCACGACCCCCCTCCTAGATAGCAACAGGGAAGATAACTCAGCACTAAAACCAGAGGGTGGAGGACGAATATAGGGCCTACCTCAACCTAGGGATGGGTGCAAGATACAAAGGAACGCAAACTTAGAATCTGAACCCACCCCCGACAACCACTAATGTTACGGATGGGGTACCCCCTCCCACTCACACCATGAGAGTCGCATAGTATCCTAACCCCCACACAGAATCAGGGAACGTAAAGGAACTGATAACCGTAAAATAGCATGGGAAGGTCGAGACCAATTCCGAGGAGTGGGGAAGCGGGACTTTTCTCTGGTAGATAAATGGCTCAAAATACTTGTTTAATATGTTCATTTGAAATGTTATTATTTGTTGTTGCTCACTGACTTGCCCACCGGGCTACACGCCACACCAAAACCTAACGCCCGACTAAACAAACCCTACTCGCTAAGGGCCTCTGGCCAGTACGAGTTTAGGACGAGGATGAAACAAACACCCACCCACCACCCACACTTAAAGCCGCAGGGGAGTCGGAGGTTCCAGACGAGGCCCGGCGCACGAGAGCCCAGGGTGTGAGGGCACGGGAGGCCACACAACCCCGGGAGTCCTGGGCGGGACTCGTACGGAAACCCTCGACCTCCTCCGCTTTCCCCAATAGGAATAGAGCGCCCACAGATAGGTGGACGGGACTTGGTGGACCACTGGTGGACCCCACCATTCCTTGCCCCCCGACTCTCGACCCTTAAACAGCCACCACCGAGTGACTGAATAGTTCATTGTACATAGTTTCCCCACCCAGATTCCCATCCCCTTCCTGCCCCGTACCTGTCCCCCCCCCCCCCTCCCCCCTCCCTCCTTTCCTTCCCCTACCGGACGACTCGACTGACCTATGACGCGCACCGACTGGACCCAACACAGATAAGTGTGCACACTCCACGATGACCGACGGATCACTACTACCGTGCGACCTCACTGTCCTCTCCATAAATGCCAAAGGGCTTAACAAACCGGAGAAAAGGTCAGGGGCACTGAGGGACTTCCACTCGCAGAAAGCATCCATAGTCATGATACAGGAGACCCACTTTAGGTTAGGGGACAGGCCCAAGCTGACCAACCATCACTTCCCAACAGGGTACTACAGTGACTTCCACGAAGGGAAATCCAGGGGGGTGGCGATACTGTTTAATAAAAAAATACCGTTTGTTGAGAAGGCAAGCATGACCGACCGGGAAGGGAGATACCTCTTTGTAAAAGGCACAGTGTCCGACCACCTTTACACCTTTGCCACTTTATACGCACCGAACAACAAACATCACCGCTACCTTAAAAGCACTTTGCGGAAACTTCACGCTTTCGCAGAGGGGGTCCTCATAATAGGGGGCGACTTGAACATTGCCATGGACCCAACTTGGGACAGCTCCACGGGCACCTCCCACCTCCCCAGACAACACCTTAGAGCAATAACCTCCCTACTGAATAGACACAGACTTATTGACTGCTGGAGAGCACACCACCCAGACGAACGGGACTACACATTCTACTCCCACCCCCACCGGACATACACTCGCATAGACTACTTTCTCACCACACACTATCACCTCTCCTTAATACGAGACACGAAGATAGGAGTAGCGACCTGGTCGGACCACGCCCCAGTCCTTATCACCCTCCGATCCCCGCTTCTTAGACCCGCAATAACCAAATGGAGACTAAACGAATACCTGCTATCACGCCAAGACATGACCGCACACTTTAGTAAAGTTTTGTCCGAATACTTTCAGGACAATGCACCAGAGGACACCTCACCGACAATCAGATGGGAAGCACACAAAAGCGTCATACGGGGACACTTCATACAAAAGGGTGCAGAACTCAAGAAACAACTGGAAGCCCGAATCACAGAACTCATAGCGGACATACACAAACACGACACGCTTCACAAACAAAAACAATCCCCAGCCCACCACACACGACTCCTACAACTGCGACGAGACCTGACCTCCCTGATCCAGTCCAAACATCATAGAGAAGCCCTCAGGCATAGGGCCTTTTTTTCTCTACACGGAAATAAGAGTGGCAAGCTCTTAGCCAGAATGCTGGCGAAATGACGCCAAATGACATACATCAATAAAATAAGAGACAAACAGGGAGTGACGCGCCGCCTACCGTCCGAAATCATGCAAACGATCAGAACCTACTACTCAGAACTCTACTCGCTTCCCCGACCGACGTCGGAGACAGCGGCCGCCCACCTAAAAGACTCCATCCGACAATACCTACTGACCCACAAACTACCCACACTAGATCAACAGGTAGCAGACCAGCTTGATGAACCCTTCTCAATTGAGGAGCTGTCGGGGACGATTAAAGGAACTAAACCTGGCAAGAGCCCGGGCCCTGACGGCCTGCCTCTCTGCTACTACAAGCACTTTGCAGACAAATTGTACCAACCTATGCTGGCCTCCTTTAACGCAATTAGAGAAGGTCACCATTTCCCCAAACAGGCGTTGACAGCACACATAACTATCATCCCAAAGGAGGGCAAGGACGCGGAGCACTGCGGGAACTACAGGCCCATCTCCCTCATCAATTGCGACATTAAGTTGATGGCGAAGATGCTTGCCAGACGCCTGCAACCGCACATCCCCTCACTGGTACACCTCGACCAAGTCGGGTTTGTCACAAACCGTGAAGCGAGGGACAATACCATCCGAACCCTTGCCCTTATGCATAACAAGACCTACAATACCGGAGGCCTTCTCCTACTGTCCACGGACGCGGAGAAGGCCTTCGACAGAGTGGGATGGGAGTACCTATTCCAGATCCTAGGTCAAATAGGACTGGGACCCCACATGCAGGGCTGGATCACAGCCATGTACGACGGGCCCACGGCACATGTCATAGTGAACGGGGCACTGACGGACGAGTTTCCGATACACAACGGCACCCGTCAGGGTTGCCCACTTTCCCCACTGCTCTTCGTCCTTGCCCTTGAACCCTTTATGATAGCCATCAGGGAACACCACGACATAACGGGCATACACACAGGAGACACACATCACAAAGTAGCCACCTACGCGGACGACCTCCTCTTTTATGTCACGAAACCGGAGATCTCTCTCCCCAATATACTGCAAGCCTTCAAGACATTCGGACACATTTCCAACCTCAAAATAAACTACTCCAAATCCCACATACTGAATGTAGACCTACCCAACAACAGAACCTCCCCCATCCGCCCTAGCTTCCCATTCCAATGGGCAGAACACAAAATACGCTACCTAGGTACATGGCTGTGGCGAAACCAACCTCGCCACTGGGCCCTGGAGAAGCCTGTTTGCTAGCCTCCTACCTGCTGACTATGGCCCCTGGGTTATTTGGGGCATATTGTACTTTATATTGCTGCTACTGGCCCTTTAAAATCAGCGATGGACATATTGGGACTTTTGGGACTACTGTCCCTTTAAGACTGTGGAGCATATTCCAGTATACTGCCTTTAATATTACATATGTATTTATGTGTTGAGTTTAACCTGGGATATGTATGCAGCATTCACCTGATTGTTCGGTAGAATCACTCCATTCATTATATTGAGTGAAACTACCGAACAACCAGACCACCCAGGAATAAGTGTGCCTCCAATTACAGTTTGCAACAATGTTGCAAACGGGTAATTGGCAATCAGTGTAATATATTCTTTGTCCTCTGGGTGGCCGCCATTCGGGAAACAAACACGTGGCGGCGGCCATCTTAAACTACCGAACAGCGGTGTTTTGCCGTCGAGTGTCTGGAACTAAAATCGGACACTTGACTAGGCAAACACCGCTGAGACCTCCATACTTCCAGAAATTCGTATAGAAACTACCGAATGACCAGCCGTTCGGTAGAAAGAACCCCACAAACAAGGGAATTCATTCAAACCCTCTCCAGGCTCTATAACACAGGCAATTCGTCTGTTTTCATTCCCTTGTTTGTGACCGACCGCAGGGCCAAAATGCATGGAACTGTTTTCGGATACTTTACCCATGCGGTCGGTCAAATCTTTGGAACCTCATATCTCCCGAACTGTTCATCCGAATGACTTGAATTTTGGATATGTTGTCCCCCTGAATAAGGGCTATCCAGCGATGCTGGATTTAAAGGTGTACCCCCTGTTTTTGGGGTACATCCAGAACTTGGCTGGAAAAGTGTACCGGATAATTGGGTTTAATGTTATCTGAGGGGAGGGGATGTGTGGGCTGAACCATGTATGTGATTGGTTATTTTATGCCTCCCCCTGGGTGTGGCCTGTAAGTGTACAAGTGTAATAAAAGCCAGGCTGGATGAGCCAGTCCAGAGTTCCTGTTTTACCCTCAAAGTGATGTGTCGTCTCATTATTGGGGGGAAGGATTTATTGCATGCTGTTCCAGTTGACTGCTAGGAGTACAAGCCTATTCATATGGTTCCTATTCAATGGTCTACAGCATTCATATGCTTGGGAGAATTTAAAGGTTTTCTCGGATTCGGTGATTGTGGTGTCTGCCAGAGTGCTTGGAGTCCTCAGGAAGCACTAGGAGCATCCATTAACGGAGGTACTCAGTCGGGGTGCCAGGCGATCCGTTACAATGGCTAACCAGACAGAAAGAAGACATATACAAAGAAAACTTCACCCCTATGTTGAACACATTCAAGAGAGAACTAGTCGAGTGGTCCCACCCACATATTTCGTGGCTGGGAAGGGTTCAGGTAATTAAAATGAACCTCCTCCCACGATTACTTTACTTATTCCAGACACTCCCTATAACAATCCCTAAAAGATTTTTCACTGCCTTACGCACGTTGACAAGTGCCTATATATGGAACGGGAAACGACCACGTCTCAAATACCAGGCCCTCACTCTACCTAAGGAGAGGGGGGGGTTGGCCATCCCCGACTTCTATCTATATTACACAGCAGGACACCTACGGAGAGTCTTAGACTGGACCAAGACTAACGTCCACAAACAATGGAAAACAGTGGAAGAGACAGAGATAGCAGGGCCAGTGTCGACCCTACCATGGTGCTCCGGAGGCGGCCTGGGCCGGGGATGCTCCTCGTTGGCACAACATACCCTACGGGTATGGCATAGAGCGTCCCAGGTACATGGCCTCACCCGACACCCCTCACCCTTACTACCACTCATCCATGACCGGGACTTCCCACCAGGTCTAGATCCGAAGGCCTTCAGGGACCTCATCCACAAACCAATCCCCAGACTACACCACATATACACACATAACGGACGGAAGACACTCACACAACTGATGGAACATACGCACCCTACATTCATGCAAACCTTCAAATACAAACAACTTTCGAACTACATTGACTCACTGCCCGGAGGACAGAACCACGCTAGGGAACCGACCACCTTCGAGGATCATTGTATCCATCCAGACCCCCTTCCCCATAGCATATCTATCCTGTACTCACTGCTACAGAGAGAGACCCCGACCGAGACTCCTGCCTTTAAGGGAACATGGGAAACGATCCTGGGGAGGACATTTACTGAGACGGAATGGGACAAAATTTGCTATCTAACACACCACTGTTCCACCTTTTCAAAGACGCAAGAGACGGCATTTAAACTGCTGAGCCACTGGTACCGCACCCCACACAGACTACATGCCATAGACCCCTCACACTCCGACCTGTGTTGGAGATGTGGAGAGGCTACAGGCACCACACTACATTTATGGTGGGACTGTCGTAAGATTAAACCATTCTGGAAGGATATCCACGCTATCTTGTCGAGGCTATCAGACGCACCACCACCGCTGGATCCAGCGGCAATGCTGTTACACCACATGACAATACCCAGATCTAGATATAAAAAATCCCTGACCATTAGGATCCTCAATGTAGCAAAGCAAATCATCCCACAATATTGGAGACAGGACAGACCCCCTCCCCTAAGAGCATGGTTCAACCAAATGGAGGACCTCAGGGCTATAGAAGAACTCCACTCGGGAGCTACTAATACCACTGTAAAATACATGGAGACCTGGACACACTGGATTATATCCACCATGCAGACAGACTTCACCACTCACCTGGAAGCAGGAGACTCACACGACGGGACGGACTGACCCCACCACCCCACCTACCCAACCTACCATAGTGCCCATACCCCTTCCCCCTTCAGGATCCCCCCCTACCCCCCCATTTCCCCCCCTTTAACATCTCCCACATCCCCCATTAAGGTCGCAGGCAAATGCCCCGACGGCACGGAGACACGTATGATTACTTTACAGAGGCTTTGGCAGTCACATAGTCGCATAATGCTCACCTACGGTGACTTAGAGATTGTTAAGCACACATGGTTACCCAACCCCCTCATCCAATGAACCGAAGCCACATACATACTGAATCTAAGCACCATGACAATTACCAGTGGCGACCTCATACGTAGTCAAACCTAGAGGGACACACGAAAGTTATCTTAAAAGCCTAGCCAAGGTTCACATGTTCTAGGACCTGCGTGTCCACCACTGTTGGGGGCCTGCGTGCTCCAATTCCAACCTATATTCTCTGCATGTTATAGCACATGTTGTGCTTCGTTTCTACCACTCTTAAAGAGACCTGCGAGTCTCGACTTGAATGTTGAATATGTTACAGCTATAGAGACCTGAGAGTCTCACAATGAATATAAAAATGACAATAAAAAATATATTTACAAAAAAAAAAAACAGCCAAAACGCGTTTCGCCACACAGGGCTTTATCAACTGGCAATAGAAAAGAACAACCTGGTACATAGATGCTTATATAAACTAAACGAATACATGCTTATTCAAATGTTGGCGCCAAAATGACGTAATTGGTAAAGCCCTGTGTGGCGAAACGCGTTTTGGCTGTTTTTATACTTTTATTTTACAACTATTAATAAAGGAATATTGGCTTTTTTAACCATTTATTTGCCATATACCTTTTATTTTATTTTAAATATTTCTTTATTTATACCTGGTCATTCATAATCTTGGAGTGTACACCTCCCCAAGAATCCTAGTTGGGGATAGTACCACTCACGTGATTATAGCATTACATCCTGCTCATACAAATGTGAGTATTTTCATTTCTTCACTTTTGATTTATTTTAACATATATACAGTGAGCACTATATTTGGCTCTTATTTTTCCACATACCGAGGAGCTCCTCAAACTACTAACACCTACATCCTACGAGTGGGGGATAGACGCCACTGAATGCCAGCTATACTTGAGCTAGTTTATGCTCTTAAATAGGTGAGTGAATTACCTCCCTGTTAAAATATTTAATTCCTATCTGTCAGCATACAGTCTGCACTATTGGAGTATCTTTGTTTTCTTACCTAGATATCTACAACCGAGTCAAGACTTCCCCAACACTAGATGATCAAGTTTCCTATTGGACATACTGCATACTAAAGTCTCTACAAGTCTATTGGAATCCAAAAGAAGTCTATTAAATACTGGGACTATTATTTGTATATTCTTTTATTCTCTCAGTGTATGTGAGTATAATACTTTTTATTCATTATTTCCCTTGTAGCGCGACCTATTTCCTTCTGTTTTGTTTTGCCATTTCTTTTGAGGACATTAGAGGGAACCTCATACTTATAGGTTGCAGCTTTCCACTTGTTTTAAGCTTCTATTAGATCATATAGCGCTGATCAGATATCTATTTGCATCTGTGTGTGTGTCTGTGTGTATGTGCATCTGTGTGTGTGTATGTTTGTGTGTGTCTGTATGTATCTGTGTGTCAGTGTGCACCTGAGTGTATGTGTATCTGTGTGTGTGTGTCAGTATGTACCTGAGTGTGTATGTGTATCTGTGTGTGTCTGTGTATCTGTCAGTGTGTGTATCTGTGAGTCTTTTTGTATTTGTGTCAGTGTGCATCTGGGTGTATGTGTGTGTACATCTGTCAGTGTGTGTAACTGTGTGTCTGTGTATTTGATGTATATCAGTGAGTGTGTCTGTGTATCTGTAAATGTATCACTGTGTGGCTGTGTATCTGTCGGTGTGTGCATCTGTGTGTCTGTTTGTATCTGTGTGTCAGTGGGCACCTGAGTGTAGATGTGTGTATCTTCCAGTGTATGTACCTATGTGTCAGTGTGTGTATCTGTGTGTATTTGTGTGTGTGTGGCAATGAATACACTACACACAAATGCATGCCTGCATTCAAACACCAAGATTCACATACACACTGGATGTCCTCACGCTCGTAGGGCTTCAAAGTAAACAAAATAGCTAATTTATTTTAAGAAGACGTGTATTTGCATATATATATATAAAGATCTGAGGCGCTTTCACTTTAAATAAAATATAAAATGGTTTTCCCTTTTAAAAATTTACAAAGAAACCCGTGCTGCTGTCCTCTAACTCTCCCCTATGTATCAAAACATCTACTATACAAACAAATGAGTTAGCGCCCAAAATTGGGTACAATAAAAAATTAAATATATAATAGACCTTATTTTACAGCATGCAAAATGTGTGTATATAGGTATTGTCCAACGTTTTTGTGACCCACATTGGATATGCAGTCACCCCTTCCAAACCTCTCCAACACTTCTAGGAAGATAATTCAAAAGACCATCTGAGGGGAGAGAAACTTAAGATGGTGTAATATTATTAGGTGAGGAACCTCCACCATACACACCCCATGTGGAGGTCTCACCTTGTAAAAGTGCACTTTCACTGCACTTGTATTGAATCCCAGGTAATATATTATACTTGGACTTTAAATAGCCCCACAGTATGTTACAATGGTAGTAATAAACGCTTCCCAGTCTTCAATCTTATTGCACTTTATTAGATCTCCATTAAAGTAAGTAAAAAACCTTTACAATACAAATGAAAGTCTTGCAAATCTATTTAACTGGCTCACAGTTCGTGGGGTATATCACTGTCACAATCGAGTACACGGTCCACCGATCCTCTCGCTTGGTGCTCCACCTCCTTGAATGCCAGATACGTGTTGTCGGCACCACGTGACTTACGCGTTTCGCCCATGTCCAGGTTTTGGAAAGTTACAGGGTCAAATAAAGAGCTTGTCTATTCCAGTTTTTGCACATTTGAAATTTGCCAGACTGGTTATGTTGCCTTTGAGATTGTATGGTAGCCCAGAAATTAGAATTACCTCCATGATGGCACCATTTGCAAAAGTAGTCAATCCAATGTATTTAAAATTGGGTATGTCCAGTCTTTTTAGTAGCCACTTAGTCACAAACACTGGCCAATACTAGGGCTCATATTTGTGTTTTGCATTTTGCAGGGCCCTTTCACTGTTGATATCATTGTTGATATATGTTTTACTTCTCTGAAATACCCATATTTGAGTTCAGATCCAGCAGGTGGGGATTGTGCTAAAGGATTTGGCAGAGTTGCATGAACATTAGTTAGCCTGTAGGTGGCATGCCACCCCAAAACCTCGCTCGTCACACATTGTCTGTGGTATATGTCATGTAATCAAATGTTATGTCATTGGCTGATGGTTTCAGGGGTGAGTTTCCTATAGGCATTGCTTAGTCTACTAGTTTGTAGAGGTATCGTAGAAGTCTAGTGGATATAGATAGAAATTCTAGTGACCGCTCAATTTTGAAAAGCAATATTTTAATTAATTCAAAAATCATGCCATGAAAAAAACAG
Organism: Pelobates fuscus; assembly: GCF_036172605.1. Lineage (NCBI taxonomy): Eukaryota > Metazoa > Chordata > Amphibia > Anura > Pelobatidae > Pelobates > Pelobates fuscus. The sequence continues at coordinate 382,008,241 of NC_086321.1, forward strand.
GATTTGAAAGCCTGTCCTTGGTTCCACGCAAAGTGGAATTTTCAATTATTTAATGACTTTATGAAGCATATTGTGAATTATTACATTGACCCAACCAGATTTGCGTTCATCATAACGAGTCTTTGTAAATACGACAGGATACGTTTCTTCCTTCTTCTCCCTGTTAGAGATGAGATGAAAATTAATAAGATTAAACTGTCTTCTTTTGGGGGGAAACAATTTACCTCTTATTGAATTAGGGTTACGGAGTCATGAACTAAGCCTGAGAGCCATTCTCTCTCTCTGAAACTGCATAATTAAATTTATCTCTGAAATCTGCTCTCCAACACAACACATTTTTGCAATATTTGGCAGTAAATGAATTAGAGGCCACTTAGAGAATTATTCTTTGGTGTTTTGTGACGGTGAAGAGGATTTTTAATGAAAGGAAAATGGAAAATTAACAAAGAACCTTTATAAACAAGTCCATATTGTTAGATCAGAACTATTGAATTAGCTTTTGAAACTCAGCAGGATGGGAAATAAAATCTGATATTTTTACTTCCTCCCACCCTCCTTCTGTCCCCATGCTGTCTGTTTGGGGACTTTATGACATCTCGATGTTGTTACATTGAGCATTAATGATTTAAATGGATAAAATGTTTGGAAATGCATTCTGTTTGGTGGGATTCTTTTCCAGTGGAATGGCTTAGCTCTGACTGACACGGCCGCCTAGTGATCAGGAAAACTTGTTAAACACAGGAGACCTGCTCTCGAAGACCTTTCCTAAACACATCTCTGGAGTATGGTGAGGGCACTAGAACTCAGTAGGGCATACGCAAAGGTAAACTCTATTGAACCGGTGCTAATCCTGTGGTTCTCAGAAGTTTTAACAGTAACACAGTCAGTATAGTTTGCCTTTACGTGTTAATTTAATTATACGAAAACAATAAGAGCAAATGTCCAATCATGTTGGCTGTCAGTGAAGGTGTTCCCATCGCCTACAACTTACCTCCCAAGTGTCCCTATTTAGGAGGGACAATCTTTATTGTGGTCCAAAATCCAATTGTCCATGTTTCTCTCCTAATGTCCCTCTTTTCTAGGAGCTGCATATTGTTGGTGTGTCTGAGGGTGTAACAGAGCTCCACAGCAATAATACTCCCAGTAATGTGTCTGAGTGTATTACAGAGCTCCACAGCAATAATACTCCCAGTAATGTGTCTGAGTGTATAACAGAACTCCACAGCAATAATACTCCCAGTAATGTGTCTGAGTGTATAACAGAACCCCACAGCAATAATACTCCCAGTAATGTGTCTGAGTGTATAACAGAGCTCCACAGCAATAATACTCCCAGTAATGTGTCTGAGTGTATAACAGAGCCCCACAGCAATAATGCTCCCAGTAATGTGTCTGAGTGTATAACAGAGCCCCACAGCAATAATACTCCCAGTAATGTGTCCGAGTGTATAACAGAGCCCCACAGCAATAATACTCCCAGTAATGTGTCTGAGTGTATAACAGAGCTCCACAGCAATAATACTCCCAGTAATGTGTCTGAGTGTATAACAGAGCTCCACAGCAATAATACTCCTAGTAATGTGTCTTTAAACAACAATAAATGTGTTTAGAAATCAGTCTGTTTAGATAAGATATGTTGTTCTTCTTCTAAGTTACATTTATTGTTATATAATATATCAGTAAATCACCTGAAATGTCTCCTCGTTTCCTAGTTCAGACATGCAGCATTTGACTGGCTAAGAACGTGCAGGTTCGTAATCAAACTTTTGGTGTTAAACATGAGAAAGTGTTAAAATGCTGCTGGCACTTCCTGCAATTTTCGATGCATCGCTTCAGAACTGCCCTGTTGGAAGGAGAAGCTGTGGGAATTGTGGAGCATGTTTTAAAGTGCATCTGTCAGAAAAAATGACAAGATTTCATCTCCAAACTGCGCTAGAGAAGCTAATTCTGTAGCTCCCAAGGGAACCAGTGGCACAATTCAACCTAAATCCAGAGGTGCCACTGAACCGGTCCCTCCTGTCGGGTTTTCCAGATCACATTCTCTGTGCCTCTCCTTGGGAATTAGTCTATTTCGATGGCCAGGTTTTTCTGGTTATCTGAAGTAGAAACTCGGAATTAAAACGATATTATCCAACCACTATAAACACTGCATTACATATTATGGAGTTTGTTATGGTGCATGGAGGTGATGGGTAATGTCCCTCTAGTCTTTGTCAAAACATTTTAAGGCAATTCGTCAAAAAACATAAAGCACAACCCTATTGTATAAATGATCAAGTTTCACTCTCACCCATCACTTAATGACAGGAGGACAAAGCCATTATTGGCAGAAGTCGGTGTATGGCCTCATGGACTGTATGATATAATCTAGGCTGCCTGTATTTTCACCAGGACTCTGACTCTTTATTTAGGGAGTCCAGGGTGAGCGGAATAGGACCTGTGTGAAGTTTCCTGATAACTTGGTTTTGCTGTATATATAACTGTCTAGGCGCAGTTTGTGAACTGGTAAAGTCTTGTATGTACGTAGTGGGCATTGGATAGCATTCCCTTAATCCCCCATAAAACCATAATTTACCCCTTCAAATAACGACAGACAACTTCTTGGAGAAAACAGGCCACAGCATTTATTAACACAACCAAATACTGTATAACTCCTTTAGCATATAACGAAATAATAATTATCATAAATCATAAATTAACATAAGCAATTTGCATATAGTCATACAGTAACCAAAGAAACCGTCCTTGCCAATCTAACTTCCCCAAGGCTCTCACCTCCCCCCCTCGGCATAATAAAAACATCTTCCTTTTCAGGGCTCCCCACCCACTCGGTGGGGCCCAACCATAATGCTCCCCACTGGTCGACTTACAACCCAGTGGGGACACGTCCAACCTGGTACCTCCTCCAGGTTCACCATAAGAGACAGGGGGAGGATGAGACCCGGCCATTATCCCCCTTTTTCATCTAATCTACCAAACCATCCCTTATTTGGCAAGGACACACCCCCGCCTCGCTGTGACAACCCCCCCGGGCCCAAAGCAGCAAAGGGAGGGTGGGCGGGAAACTTGTTGCTGGCCCGGCTCCTAAGTGGCACTGAGGTCAGTCTGATCTGTCACCACCCACTTCCTCACATCTCACACTCACACTCCCATATAGCCAATCATGCATCATCCATCCCACACTCATACATGTAGCATATTGCCAATCATGCTTTATCCATCCCACACTCATACATGTAGCATATTGCCAATCATGCTTTATCCATCCCACACTCATACATGTAGCATATTGCCAATCATGCTTTATCCATCCCACACTCATACATGTAGCATATAGCCAATCATGCTTTATCCATCCCACACTCATACATGTAGCATATAGCCAATCATGCTTTATCCATCCCACACTCATACATGTAGCATATTGCCAATCATGCTTTATCCATCCCACACTCATACATGTAGCATATAGCCAATCATGCTTTATCCATCCCACACTCATACATGTAGCATATAGCCAATCATGCTTTATCCATCCCACACTCATACATGTAGCATATAGCCAATCATGCTTTATCCATCCCACACTCATACATGTAGCATATAGCCAATCATGCATCATCCATCCCACACTCATACATGTAGCATATAGCCAATCATGCTTTATCCATCCCACACTCATACATGTAGCATATTGCCAATCATGCTTTATCCATCCCACACTCATACATGTAGCATATAGCCAATCATGCTTTATCCATCCCACACTCATACATGTAGCATATTGCCAATCATGCTTTATCCATCCCACACTCATACATGTAGCATATAGCCAATCATGCTTTATCCATCCCACACTCATACATGTAGCATATTGCCAATCATGCTTTATCCATCCCACACTCATACATGTAGCATATAGCCAATCATGCTTTATCCATCCCACACTCATACATGTAGCATATTGCCAATCATGCTTTATCCATCCCACACTCATACATGTAGCATATTGCCAATCATGCTTTATCCATCCCACACTCATACATGTAGCATATAGCCAATCATGCTTTATCCATCCCACACTCATACATGTAGCATATTGCCAATCATGCTTTATCCATCCCACACTCATACATGTAGCATATTGCCAATCATGCTTTATCCATCCCACACTCATACATGTAGCATATAGCCAATCATGCTTTATCCATCCCACACTCATACATGTAGCATATTGCCAATCATGCTTTATCCATCCCACACTCATACATGTAGCATATTGCCAATCATGCTTTATCCATCCCACACTCATACATGTAGCATATAGCCAATCATGCTTTATCCATCCCACACTCATACATGTAGCATATTGCCAATCATGCTTTATCCATCCCACACTCATACATGTAGCATATTGCCAATCATGCTTTATCCATCCCACACTCATACATGTAGCATATTGCCAATCATGCTTTATCCATCCCACACTCATACATGTAGCATATTGCCAATCATGCTTTATCCATCCCACACTCATACATGTAGCATATAGCCAATCATGCTTTATCCATCCCACACTCATACATGTAGCATATTGCCAATCATGCTTTATCCATCCCACACTCATACATGTAGCATATTGCCAATCATGCTTTATCCATCCCACACTCATACATGTAGCATATTGCCAATCATGCTTTATCCATCCCACACTCATACATGTAGCATATTGCCAATCATGCTTTATCCATCCCACACTCATACATGTAGCATATAGCCAATCATGCTTTATCCATCCCACACTCATACATGTAGCATATTGCCAATCATGCTTTATCCATCCCACACTCATACATGTAGCATATTGCCAATCATGCTTTATCCATCCCACACTCATACATGTAGCATATAGCCAATCATGCTTTATCCATCCCACACTCATACATGTAGCATATAGCCAATCATGCATCATCCATCCCACACTCATACATGTAGCATATTGCCAATCATGCTTTATCCATCCCACACTCATACATGTAGCATATTGCCAATCATGCTTTATCCATCCCACACTCATACATGTAGCATATTGCCAATCATGCATCATCCATCCCACACTCATACATGTAGCATATTGCCAATCATGCTTTATCCATCCCACACTCATACATGCAGCATATAGCCAATCATGCTTTATCCATCCCACACTCATACATGTAGCATATTGCCAATCATGCATCATCCATCCCACACTCATACATGTAGCATATTGCCAATCATGCTTTATCCATCCCACACTCATACATGTAGCATATAGCCAATCATGCTTTATCCATCCCACACTCATACATGTAGCATATAGCCAATCATGCTTTATCCATCCCACACTCATACATGTAGCATATTGCCAATCATGCATCATCCATCCCACACTCATACATGTAGCATATTGCCAATCATGCTTTATCCATCCCACACTCATACATGTAGCATATAGCCAATCATGCTTTATCCATCCCACACTCATACATGTAGCATATTGCCAATCATGCTTTATCCATCCCACACTCATACATGTAGCATATTGCCAATCATGCATCATCCATCCCACACTCATACATGTAGCATATTGCCAATCATGCTTTATCCATCCCACACTCATACATGCAGCATATAGCCAATCATGCTTTATCCATCCCACACTCATACATGTAGCATATTGCCAATCATGCATCATCCATCCCACACTCATACATGTAGCATATTGCCAATCATGCTTTATCCATCCCACACTCATACATGTAGCATATAGCCAATCATGCTTTATCCATCCCACACTCATACATGTAGCATATTGCCAATCATGCTTTATCCATCCCACACTCATACATGTAGCATATAGCCAATCATGCTTTATCCATCCCACACTCATACATGTAGCATATAGCCAATCATGCTTTATCCATCCCACACTCATACATGTAGCATATTGCCAATCATGCTTTATCCATCCCACACTCATACATGTAGCATATTGCCAATCATGCTTTATCCATCCCACACTCATACATGTAGCATATTGCCAATCATGCTTTATCCATCCCACACTCATACATGTAGCATATTGCCAATCATGCTTTATCCATCCCACACTCATACATGTAGCATATTGCCAATCATGCTTTATCCATCCCACACTCATACATGTAGCATATTGCCAATCATGCTTTATCCATCCCACACTCATACATGTAGCATATTGCCAATCATGCTTTATCCATCCCACACTCATACATGTAGCATATAGCCAATCATGCTTTATCCATCCCACACTCATACATGTAGCATATTGCCAATCATGCTTTATCCATCCCACACTCATACATGTAGCATATAGCCAATCATGCTTTATCCATCCCACACTCATACATGTAGCATATAGCCAATCATGCTTTATCCATCCCACACTCATACATGTAGCATATTGCCAATCATGCTTTATCCATCCCACACTCATACATGTAGCATATTGCCAATCATGCTTTATCCATCCCACACTCATACATGTAGCATATTGCCAATCATGCATCATCCATCCCACACTCATACATGTAGCATATTGCCAATCATGCTTTATCCATCCCACACTCATACATGCAGCATATAGCCAATCATGCTTTATCCATCCCACACTCATACATGTAGCATATAGCCAATCATGCTTTATCCATCCCACACTCATACATGTAGCATATAGCCAATCATGCTTTATCCATCCCACACTCATACATGTAGCATATTGCCAATCATGCTTTATCCATCCCACACTCATACATGTAGCATATAGCCAATCATGCTTTATCCATCCCACACTCATACATGTAGCATATTGCCAATCATGCTTTATCCATCCCACACTCATACATGTAGCATATAGCCAATCATGCTTTATCCATCCCACACTCATACATGTAGCATATAGCCAATCATGCTTTATCCATCCCACACTCATACATGTAGCATATTGCCAATCATGCTTTATCCATCCCACACTCATACATGTAGCATATAGCCAATCATGCTTTATCCATCCCACACTCATACATGTAGCATATTGCCAATCATGCTTTATCCATCCCACACTCATACATGTGCCCCTGTCCGCTAAGCTGCGCACTCTCCCTGGGGCCTAGTTCCTCTGTGTTCCATGCAGTGTTTTCCAGGCCCTTTGAAAACTCCACAGTTTGACTTCATTGGTGTCACCACCGGTTCCTTTTCTAAATAACTCTGGGAGCCCAGTTTAACAGTGACTGAATGTTTTAATGTCTGAAGACAGAGCTTGGTGACAGCAGCATACATTAAGCATTACATTCTGCTTCGTTTAATGTAAAATTCTCTCTCGAAGCTGGTGACGACGTCTGCAAGAATGGTAAAACATATATCATATATTATTGAAGGTGAAAAAACACACCGAGCAGAGGTAAAACGCTGCACTATAAAGATATATTTATTTTTAATACAATTTTGAAAATCTTGGCGTAGTGGCTTGATATTGGGGTATTTGTTAAATATTGAGGTATTTTGAATAGATTCTAATAAAAATCTTGTATTGTGCACAAGACCTTTTATTGGGAAAGAACTTTCTAAGTACCATAAACACTACAGCTTGCTGTTTCATTGCAGCTCGTTGCTGCGGTACCTTAACCCCTTAAGGACCAAACTTCTGGTATAAAAGGGAATCATGACATGTCATACACGTCATGTGTCCTTAAGGGGTTAAAGGGACTCTCCAGGCAGAGTCTTTTACTCACCTGGTTCCAGCGCCGGGAGCCTCGTGAAGCCGCGCCCCCTATTTCGTCAAAATGACGAAATAGGCGGGCGCGAGCAGGGAGCAATCAGACGCTTCTATTTGGAAGCGTCATTGCTCCCTTGTGCGCATGTGCGGCTTTGCCGCACATGTGCACAAACTTAAGAGGGCGGCATTCATTCCGCCCTCTGAAGTCCTGAGCGCACTACCGCGCATGCGCGCGGCCGCGAGCTGAGCTGACTGACAGCTCAGCTCGCAGGCTTTGCCTGCCCCCTCCTCTGCTGACAGGCTAGAGAGAGAAGGCGCGCACACAGTGCCTTCACTCTCCTGCACACGTCAGACATATTTTAAGTCCCTCTGGTGGCCGTCTGAGTGACGGCCACTGGAGGTATTCCTATCAATCAATGTAAACACTGTATTTTCTCTGAAAATACAGTGTTTACATTAGATTGCCTGCAGGGAGCTATAGATCATACCTGAACAACTACATTAAGTTGTAGTTGTTCAGGTGACTATAGTGTCCCTTTAAGGCAGACAAAGTGTTTGGGTGCAGTCCCTATTTTTTTTTGTCATTTTTGAGCGGTTTTATAAACCTGGGCAGTAATGATAGGTAGCGAGAGATTGGCACTGCCATCCTCAGCTATGAACGTAAGTCATAGTTCAACTGTTGGTAATTAGGGAATAATGCCGACACAAAAAGAACTACAATTTTTAATGATGAATGCAGATATCGTATTGCAAAAATGTAAAAGTTTCAGACACGTCTACCAAACACAGAAGATAGTCCTTTCATGCCGAGATTCTCCATCAATATAAAAGTGTTACGGACAATGTAAACCAGTCTCGGAGGTACCTAGTAACACCAACACTTATATATTGCTCACATCACGGCTTCCTTACCACACTGCATGGAATTACATAGGTTGTTCCACCTCCCTTCATGAATTAAATTCTCACCCGATGTTTTGTCAGCAAGGTGTCAGTAGCACAAGGAAATGCCTGATACACAGTGTTTCTCTGAACAGTAATATAACTGTTGCGGGTCCGCAGGAAGCACATAATGAGGCTGATGGTATATACTATTTGTAGGTATTTATAGAAATATAGTCTAGGTAGAGGGCATTCTAACTGAAAGTGAAGAAAATCATGTAAATTGCCATGTGTGACTTTTATCCCATTTTCTGTACATGGCCTCCAGCCAGAATAATAATTGCAGCTCTCGGACGTGGATCTGAGGAACGACGATGAGTCCAAAAAGTAAATGCCAACGGAAAGTGTGAAAACGTATAATTTTTACCCCAGCGCGCGAGTGACCACTTAGTAACAGGAAGCATTCTGGGTAGATACGGGCTTTTAAGAGGTGTAATCCGCAGCGATTGGGATGTAATTGGAGCGTTTATTGAATGTTGTATATTAACCTGTCAGTTTCAGGGTCGAGTATAACAGGAGGATGTGAGATAGCTCCTAGCGATGAAGCCAGAGCTAGCTAATTCCTAGCCAGACATTGCAGAACCGAAAGCAATGCAGACAGTTTATTTTGTTTTTTTGCCCAATGTATTTAGAGAGATAAAGAGAGACATCTGGAATAAATGATTTTACCAGCCGAATAAGCAGGAGAGCAGCAGAAATATCATTGTTGTGACTGCGGACATTGTCTGTTTGATGGCCACAAATTCGCCTTATCGAGAAATGCCGTACCCGGGCCATTCAGATCAGTTTCATTTTAAGGAAAACATTATTACATAATACAAACACGTATTCCTAACGCTAGAGTGTCTTAGTGCGTATTTAGATTCAGGTTCCCCGTTCACCTAAAAGTGAAATTATTATATTAACCTTTTTTCCAGTGCCAAGACTCACTGCTGCAGCCTGCTTCTCCCACTACGCCATCCTGGATACGCTACTTCCACACATGCGTCCAGTCAAATGCTTTTCATAAGGGAGCTTTGAATCCAATACCTTTCCTACAAGCTGCGTTTCATGGCGTCAAACATCACACGACCGAGAGAAACTCTGCTGTTGTAGGGGGAGAGCATCTAGTGGCTGTCAGGAAGGGACACTAAGAATCCAAACCACATCCTCTCAATGAAGTGATCTGGGTGCAGTGGTCCTGTAAGTTTAACCCTTCATGGTAAAACATTGCTGTTTTGTAGAAAGAGCAATGTTTACCTTAGAGGGTTAAATAATAATATAGAAATATATAGTTATTATGTATCAGACTTACTTTGGTCACGGCGGGCAGTTGCCCAGTTTTCCTCTGTTCCGGTCCCCAGCGGGTGACACGTCCTTAGGAACGCCGGCCGCTGTGGTTCAGGTTTTCATAATAAACGTACCTTCGCCCACATCAAAGATGACGTCATAGACGCGCACGCACGTTTTGGGGTCAGAGACAGCTGATTACAGCCTACAGAATGTTATTTAAACCCATATTATCTTTTTGTCAGTGCCCTGTCGTGGTTTCCACTAGCTGGTTATCTGCGAGTGTGTTCCTGATCATGTTTTTTCTGGTATTTGACTTTGGCTTTGTTTTGACTTCTCTGATTTCTGGTATCCTTGACTTCTGGCTTTCCTCATCGTTGTGTCTCATTCTGTGTCCCTGACCTCGGCTAGTATTTTGATTATTCTTGGGTACATTAAGTCCGCCCATTCTAAGGTCCGGTTAGACGTTATCCTTAGTCTTTGGTGTGATACTATTCTGCGTGCTGAATCAACTATAATCCTGACAGTAATACACCCTGTTCCAAATTATTATGCAAATTCTATTTAAGTGCCACAAAGATTAAATATTTTGTTTTTCAGTTTAACTCATGGATGGCATTGTGTCTCGGGGCTCTTTTGATCACTGAAAACAATCTCGGACACCTGTGATAATTAGATTGCCAGGTGAGCCTAATTTAAGGAAAACTACTAAAGGATATATGCAATATGGGGAAGAAAAAGGATCTCTCTGCTGCCGAAAAGAGTGAATTAGTTCAATGCCTTGGACGAGGTATGAAAACATTACTATTTCACAAAAACTTAAGCGTGATCATCGCACTATTAAGAGGCTGATTCAGAGCACAGACGGGTTCGTGCAGATAAAGGCACATTGAGGAAGATTTCTGCCAGATCCATGCATCGGATCAAGACAGCAGCTGCTAAAATACCATTACATAGCAGCAAACAGATATTTGAAGCTGCTGGTGCCTCTGGAGTCCCACGGACATCAAGGTGTAGAGTCCTCCAGAGTCTTGCAACTGTGCATAAACCTTCTATTCGGCCACCACTAACCAATGCTCACAAGCAGAAACAGCTGCATTGGGCAGAAAAATACATGAAGACTAATTTTCAAACAGTCTTGTTCACTGATGAGTGCCGTGCAACCCTGGATGGTCCAGATGGATGGAGTAGTGGATGGTTGGTGGACTGCCACCCTGTTCCAACAAGGCTGCGACGTCAGCAAGGCGGTGGTGGAGTCATGTTTTGGGCCAGAATCATGGGAAGAGAGCTGATCAGCCCTTTTAGGGTCCCCGAAGGTGTAAAGATGACGTCTGTAAAGTATGTGGAGTTTCTGTCTGACCACTTTCTTCCCTGGTACAGAAGGAAGAACTATGCTTTCCGTAATAAAATTATCTTCATGCATGACAATGCACCATCTCATGCTGCAAAGAATACATCTGCATCAATGGCTGCTATGGGGATAAAAGGAGAGAAAGTCATGGTGTAGCCTCCATCCTCCCCTGAGGGGTCTATTGAGAACCTTTGGAGCATCCTCAAGCAAAATATCAATGAGGGTGGGAGGCAGTTTACATCCAAACAGCAGCTCTGGGAGGCTATTCTGACATCTTGCAAACAAATTCAAGCAGAAACTGTCCAAAAACTCACAAGTTCAATGGATGCAAGACTTGTGAAGCTGCTATCAAATAAGGGGTCCTATGGTAAAATGTAACGTGACCTGTTAAAATGTTTACAAAGTTAAAATGTTGTTATAAGTTTGATTGAAATAGCTTTTGATTTCAGTAAATATGCTGCAAACACAACAAATGACAATTTTCAGTTCTTTACAACCTATAAAGTGTTTTGACACTTACTGTGCGTAATAATTTGGAACAGTGCATTGTAAGTTTTTTATGTTTAAAAAAAATACTGTTATCATTAGGAGGTTTGTTCAATAAAATTTGAATTGTACTCTTAATAGTTGATAACATGAGAATTATTTTGACTGTTATTTACATCAATTATTTAGGTAAATGAGAAAAATATGATTTGCATAATAATTTGGAACAAGGTGTATAATATAGCAACCATGCAATGTAGACCTGCTCGGCCATTTTAGCTGACAGTGTTACAGCACCAACGTGTGATATGTTTCTGTGTGGCCTTGGTTAGGAACATTAATGCTGTGATTTTTTTTTCATGCGCAGCATTACTGTGAGTTCTGACTAACCTATGGACTCACAGATATTAGCAGAGTGCAGAGATTTGTGTTTCTCTCCTGTGAATCTGTAATGAGATGGACTGTACCCCGTCACACTCCCAAACTCTTGTCAATGTTCTATAGTGAAAGACAAGAAACCGAGAGAATTAAGTCTGGAAATAGAATGGGAAACAAGAGCTAAACTAAACAAACGAGGCAGAGATAAGACCCACAATAGGAGCTCTTTGTTGGTTGAGGGAATGTTAACCAATTTGGGGTATAAAGTATAACCTGAGAAAGACTTAGCTTGCAGAGGAAAAGAAGTCGTGTCTTGAATTATACATTTGAGTTATTTTTGTATGAGATATATTTTAGGTGCCCAGACATGCAATGTGTACGTAAACATTGTGGCTGTGATGGGAACAGCTACATTCACTCTGCAGACAAAAAAAACACCTTTATTTTCAGCAGCTTAAAACCCAGAACCTGAGCCAGACGAGAAGTTAATGAAATCTATAGAGTGCACCGCGCTTCGCTAACAAACAGAAAACCGCAAAACATGGGGATATGTATTAACCAAAGTCTGAGAAAGGGTTTTAGCTAATTTTACCCCAATGCTTGCAAACATCTTGAAACATAAATTGTCTATATAGGAAAGCCAAGGAGGCGCTGGGAAAAACACAGCACTAAATTAGCAAACATACAACGACTTACAGAACGTTTTGTGAAAGGGATTTATAAACACAATACAAACTTCCCAAAAGGAGACATTTGTTGAGTGTAGCGTGACTCACGCACACTTATCCACCTGCAAACCTTCATGGAGACAGACCCAAAGGCTATAATTCTCAGACATGCTGCTGCTATGATTTAGGTGGCTCGGATAGCACGGCTCACCGGATTATTGCCCTGGACTTGGATTCTTGGAGTGTGGGCAACACAGAGAACTCTGATGTGGAGAACGTTGACCTAGGGCACCTTTGGCTTTCTGTCCTGCCGCCACTTGATCACTTTGGTTGCACAGGTGTTTCTTATTTCAATGTTTTTTGTTTTTAATTTTATTGAGTCTTTACAGAATAAACACAGAAATTAGCTCTTCATTTTATATATAAATATATTAGCAATTTTAACAGAAGCTGAAGATGCAGTATCCCCTGGCCGTGATTTATTCAGCTTTCTAAATTATGACTTAACGCTGTTAGAAAACCTTTGCAAATTATTTATATCTACAAAGTCACCATTAAAGTCTACAGGGATTTTGGTAGATAAATCATTTGGTAAGTGTTTCTAACCGTGCTGAATCATTTAGACATCTTATTATCGGGGAATTAGACTCTTATAAACAGACATGTAGGAAGACCACACATGGGGTAGATTCGGTTATAGACTCAGACTTCTAATGTGTCCAACCTGTAAAGGATTTCAAGAGATTTCAGGTTAGCACGTGTGACTGCTAGGCCTTTTTATTTTTTTAAATATATTGTTGTATTCTATGATATATTATATATTTTTGATAATTGAATATTTAAACAATTTTTTTTTTTTACAAGTTTATCCAAAAATATTAAATCAATTATAAATCTTATCCAAGAATATGAACTCAAGGGCCTAATATAGATTGATGGTTGTTGAAGCCGCGCTGATACCGCGGTGCCATCTTGTGACCCGGCAGCCATGTTGGATTTTAGTCCATTATACTGGATGTATGACACGTTCCTCTTCCATATAGCCATTCAGGTGTGACATCAGGCCAGGCCACATGTATTTTTTTTTTTTATCTCCTGTACAAAATATGTAAATGGTACCTTTTATGTTTAATATGATAGCATTTTAGAGTTGAGAAAATAAAATAGCACAGAGAGTGAAAGGAACACTATAGTCCCCTCATCATTGTATTTTATTATCCCCCAAATAGCAGGGTAGGGTGTTTTAGATTGCAGGGGGCAGTTATTGATTAATTAACCATAAATCAGTTAAATTAACCTGTTACTCACCTGGAATACAGCTCTTCTGAGCAGCGTGGTCCGCCGCTATGATGCAATCAGTCTTGATGACATTTGGTCCAATCAAATGCTTCTCATAGCAAAGCATTGAATCCGGTGCCTCTCTGTGAAAAGCATTGATTGAAGAATGGAGTTTGAGTACATGACAGAGCACAGTCTGGTAAATAATCCCGCACAATCAATACAATCCTATTAAACAACAGCCCGAGTATTCTGTAACACACAGGACCTTATGTAACAAAGCAATAACAGAGTGATTTTCAGAAAACACACTAAAAGTGGAGCAATCAGCGATGACGCTCTAGTGGTTACTATAGAAATTGCTCCGGTCTTGCGACCAGCAGAGGTCAGTGCAGAGCTCTGCAAATCTTACCGGCACATGCAGTGTTAGGCAGCGAACATTCCATCAGAATTCCCGTTCTCATTACGTATTACATTGTAATCCACTTTGTGTTTCCACTTAATCCGCTTTATCCCTTATGCTAATGGAATTGCGGTCCAGTAAATGGTGTTCGCTTGCTATGCACGGCGTCCTCTTATTAAGTAAACATAATCTTTTTAAAGGCCACTCGGTGAATCTTAAACACATTCTGGGTTTCCTGCACCATCTCCTGCTATTTTATAGAATTTTATAAATATACTTTTTATTATTTTACATAATTAATTCTGAAACAAATATGGATCTAATCTCTCATCTAGAACTGTATTCATTAACAATGAATTATAACAAAAGCCAAACTATCCTACCTTTAAAGTACATTTCAAGTTCCCTTTCTTCTCCACGGAGATGTCTTGCTTCTATTAAATAAATGTTACTGGTAAGTAGTAATTATTTAAAGTGCCAGTGTCACCATAGATACTATGTTCACATATACGTGTTGCGATCTTTATGAAAATCTCAGTCGTTAGAATTCTTCTCATTGACATAACAAAGTTTGTACCCCTTCACTGGTGATGTAAGCATGGTGATCTTTATGGCCCTTGTGCCCCTGACTAACACCTAGTTGCCTGTTGGTTAATCTGGATATGGTTAGATGAGGAGAAAACCAAATTGAAGATGGACATGGCAATGAAAAGGAGGGAATACGATAATCTGAATTCCCCTGTGTTACATTCTTGCACCTCAGTCCCTTTTCTCATATATTGGGCATTTCTTTACTGTATTCAGTATGGACCATTTTTTTTTTTTTTTTTTTAAATTCTTTATTTTTTATTGTGCAGGTAGGTACATGACAATTTCATACGCCACAACAGCGTTCATATAGATATGCATACAGACTTATTCGTGGCATTAGTATGTGCACATTTTTTTTTTTTTTTACAGTCAAGTGTTTAAAGAGACAAAATAAACAATGGGAAAGTGTAGCTTAATTTCTGTTTCTATCTAACAGACAGTTTGTAATGATTTTGCACCTAGCTTGACTCACTAAAGGTACATCTGCTTACGCCTTAGCTGTTCTTTTCTTAAATGTTTGCATATAACAGTCGCTGATTTTTAGCTTTTAAAAGGAAATATAAACGGTGGGTAAACGTAACTTAATTCCTGCCCCTATCTACTAAACAGTAACATATTGAAGCACATAGCGTAACCTATTAAAAGTGCTAGATCTGTATGTTTGGTATAACATCCCGTTCATTGTGGCTTGACAGGTGAGATCTGGCTTATCTATACAGTTAAAACATAGTCATAACGTTGGGTACAGAAGATATAGCTGGTAGAGGTATGTTGGCATTGTGCCTCTTTATGGTATAAGGTAGCAAGACATCTTTCTAAGCAGGATTATGAGTGAGCCTACTTTGAAGTTGTGGGCTAGTATCTAGATATGTAAGAACTGGCTTATTCACATAGGTAAAACATATATAGGTCGGTAGTTACTACAGATATAGCCCGTAGAGATATTTCTCATGTGAATTCTAGAATGGTGGGTCTAGTGTGTAGGGCGTTGAGAGTGTGTCTTAAGGGGTTATCTGTCTGTGCCTGCCATATGAAACGCTCTGTATCCCCGAGCTCGGGGGGGGGGGGGGGGAGGGGAGAAGGGGTTGGCAGTACCTGGCGCCCGTATTCCACAAGGTGGGTCAAGAGAGTCGTACTGGGAGAGACTCGCAGGTAGTAAATAATAACTCAAACCTTATAATAGATAAAACCATGAAACTATATACAGTCTCGATCCATGGTGTGCCATGGAGACATAAGGGTAAAGTCCCGATATGTGGCCTGTGGTCTCAGGTTGCGCTGGTCGCCTGCGCGTTCTGTGCGGCCTGTCGAGGGACGAAGGTGGTGACTTTCGCCGGGTTCCATCTATGTGCCGCCGATTCAGCCAGATGAGGTGCTTGCGGCTGTAGGTTAGTCTGTGGAAGGCCCAAAATTCCCAGTAGTGCAACCGCATCCTGGGGAGAGTGAACAAAGTGTGGGGTGTCTGCATGGAGGATCAATAGGGTCTGCGAGGGACGCCACCGGTATTGGACGTTATGCTCTCGTAGCAGGGTGGTAAAAGGCATGTCAGCGTAACAGGATAGCTCCAGGTTTTCAAATTTGTGAGTTCCTTGTATAGCGGCCTGGACTGCTATTTTGTCTTTTATCGTTTGAAATTGGACCACCAGGTCCCTGGGTGCTGCGGTCGGCGCCTTCCGTGCTTTAGGTATTCGGAACATTCCTCTGAGGGCTGTGTTTTTGGCCTGTCGTGGCGTAAGTAGGGATGCCATCAGTCTTCGTACGAAGTGCGGGACCTCCGCCTCTGAAATGTCTTCGGGGATTCCCCTCAGTTTGAGGTTTTTGCTGCGTCGTCTGTCTTCCAGGTCTAGAAAGCGCAGGTCCGTGTCGGCCTGTTGTTTTTTGAGGACCTTGACCTCTCGTTCGAGGGCTGCAATCTTTTGGGAGTGTGTATATGCGGCAGCTTCCACCACACCCAGCCTACCCACCAGCCCCGTGAGATCGGCCCGGAGCGAGGCCACGTCTGCCTGGATCGTTTGTTTCAGGTCGGTGAGCATTTCACGTAGAGCCGCCTCTGTCACCGGGGTCGAGTCGGCGCCCCGAGTAGCGGGCTGTTGGTTTGTTGCGGTCTGGGTAGTGGTGGTGTTCAGACTGAGCGTGTAGTCGTCTGAGGAGTCTGAAAAATCCGTGAAGTCGGCCGCCATTTTGGGCCCTTGCGCTCCACATGCTTGGCGGAGGATGTCTCCGATATTCATACTGTGCCCGGGTTTGTCCGGTTTCTGTTTCTTTAGTTTGCGCCCCATGGTGGTCAGGGCTTTGTTTGGTGCGGTTTCGGGCGAGTTTTCGATGGGTAATTAGGGTTTTATGCCGTTTTTCGGCCGGAGCGATGTGCATAGACGTCTGGTCTCCTTCAGTGCTTAGCTCCGCCCCCAGTATGGACCATTTTTTAAAGAGTGAATTATGGACAATCAAAGAAATCATTGATTATTTATAATATGACACGATTTTAAAACATAATAGCTTGGTTATTTGTATCTATTAGTGAATATATCTCATTGTCTAGATCTATCATTTTAATCTGCCCCATGTTTCCGTATGGCCGCCACTTCAAGTCCACTTATCCTCTCATCCCCCTCCAATCACGTACACATCCTCTCATTTCCTCTTCCTTAGAGTTATTATGGGATGTGTCCATCATACGTTGGGAAACACTCTTCACCTTATCTTCACCAATCTCTGTACCACCTCTAATCTCTCACATGTTCCATTTCCTCTACCTGACCACCATCTGCTGACCTTTGACATTGGCATACCCCATGACCATATCACACCATTCTCGGTACGTCAGTCTCGTAGAAACCTCCACTATCTTGACCTACAGCATTTCTCCACCAAACTCTCCTTTTACCCATCTCAAACATCACCTGCCCTAGCTCTGCTACCTCCCTTTACAACGCCACCCTCTCCTCTAAACTAGACATCATGGCACCTTCTACATTTAAACATTGCAAGTGACCTCGGCTACAACTCTGGCACACTAAACTGACCCGTTACCTCCAAAAATGTTCCAGAACTGCTGAACACTGCTGGATAAAGTCTCATTCTGTGTTTTACTTCCTCCACTAAAAATGTAAGCTACATACCAACAGTTTGGCTCTTTCCTCTTTAAAAGACAACTACTTCAATATGCTCATAACCACGCCAAAACACCTATTTTACACTGTTAACTCTTCTTAGCCCTGTTGCTACTCCTCCTCCTAATAACTTGACCGACACTAACTTCACAACGCACTTTATTGAGACGATTTCCATGATCAGAAAATAAATCTCTAGTCTCTGTCCTACTCTGGCCTATATTTCTCCCAACTCTGCACCTCCTGTTTTATACTCACTTGTACCCACTGCACCAGCAGAGGTTTCTGCTCTGCTTCGATCCTCCAGCCCCACCACTTACTCCCTCGAACTTATACCCTCACATCTCACTTGCACTCTGTCTCCTTCTGTGGCTCTGCCACTCACTAACATATTAAATCTTTCCCTCTACCTTCGGTCTACAAGACTTTGCACTTTGCAAACCTCTCCTTCACCCCTCAAGTCGAATCAATCGCCAACTCCTTCCGCTTCCATCTCAAAAACATAGCGAGCATCTGCCCCTATTTAACGCCTGATACATGCCACTGTCCTCTCTCGCCTTGACTACTGTAACACGCTTCTCAGTGGTCTTACGTGTTCCCAACTTCACCCAAGGCAGTCTTTAATGAATGCGGCGGCGAGGCTTATCTTCCTGTCCACCCACACCTCCCACGCCTCACCCCTCTGTCAGTCCCTGCATTGGCTTGCCGTAAGATATAGGGCTCAATATAAAATTCTGGTTCTTGCTTCCAAATCGCTACATAATGCTGCTCCTACCTACCCATCCCCCTAATACACAAGTATGTCCCGTCTAGGCCCCTATGCTCTGCTGAAGATCTGTGTCTATCCTCTGTTTGTACTCCTACCTCTGAAGCCAACCTTCAAGACTTCTCTAGGGCTGCACCGTTCCTGTGGAACTCCCTTCCCTTCTCCGTCAGACGCTCACCCAGTCTCCACTCCTTCAAAAAATCAATGAAAACTCGCTTCTTTAGGACAGCGTATCAACTAAACTGTTAACAGCTTTCCCTTCCCACATCTTGGTAACCCACCCGGCTTCCTCTCCTGCAACAGTATCATCCAATAAACTAACCCTTTACTGTAAACTATTTTAGTAACCTACTTTTTCCCGTATATCAAATACATCCTACCCTTACGTCTTGTGTCATTATACCAAACTCCCTCTAGAATGTAAGATGGTCTGAGCAGGGCCCTCAGCCCCTCTGTTCCTGCGAGTCCAACTCGCACAACTTATTATAAATACTTTTCTGTAAGTCCACCTATTGTACAGCATTATAAATAATAATATTTATTTGCTTAGAAAAAGTCCAATACACAAGCGGCAAACAATTTAACCAGTTTAATGTACGTTACCCAATAGCTATCATCTGATCAGGAATACATTTTCACTGAATAACAAAGGAATCGGTAAGAATTCCCTCGATCACGCCACTAAAGTTGTTTGTTTTTTATTACAATAAGGGAATCAATATAAACCTCAATTTTCCTATCAATAATTTTGCCCTCTTTAGACAATGAAAAGTCTTCCCGGATAACAAAACTGAATCTATTTTTTAAGTACTTAATGTGTCAATATATTCTATTTAAAGAAGCTTTCCTTCTGAGAATTCCCACCGCCCCCCAGGGAAACGCTTGGTTATTGCTGAATCGGTCCTTGAAAAAGGTTGTGATTAGGTCTGAGCGAACTGATTCAGTAGGTATTCGGGTAGGTGGAACGTGTGATCTGTTCTGAGAGTGTTGCAATTTCTGATTAAATATGTAACGTGAAAGTTGCTATTTAGCATATAATACTAGATTAGTTATGTGTGGGTCTGCATACATACATGGACAGGTCCATAGGCATGCACACCACACGCATGCACAGGCATGCACCCACACACAAACAGCACCCATACACACACAGCACCCTTATACATACACACACCACACACACACACACACTAACAGCACCCTCACACACACATAGCACCTTTACACACACAGCACCCTTACACACACAGCACCCTTACACACAGCACAATTACACATACACACACTAACCGCACCTTCACACACACACAGTGCCCTCACACACACAGCATCCTTACACACACACACAGCACCATCCCACACACAGCACCCTTACACACACACACACTAACAGCACCCTCACAGTGCCCTCACACACACAGCACCCTTACACACACACTAACAGCACGCACACACACTACCCTCACAAACACACACACACACACCACACCCTCAAACACACAGCACCCTTACACTCACACAGCGCCCTCACACACACACAGCGCCCTCACACACAGCGCCCACACCCACACAGCACCCACACCCACACACAGCACCCTCAAACACAGCACACACACACAGCGCCTACACACAGCACCCTTACACACACACAGCACCCTTACACAAACACACACACACAGCACCATCCCACACACAGCACCCTTACACATACATACACACACACTAACAGCACCCACACACACCGCACCCTCACACACACAGAACCCTTACACTCATCACACAGCGCCCTCACACACACACAGCGCTCACACACACACAGCGCCCACACTCACACCCACACACAGCCAGGGTAGGGCTGGCAGCCTTAGGCCTGGGGGGGGGCGAAACCAGTCAAGTGGCCCATTGCACCACCAAATCAGTTCACCATCCATGCCCACCTTTTCCTGGTTTTATAACGGATATTGATGTAGCTCTTTGCCATACCTGCTCCTTCACGGCTCTGACTTTCAATGTTGTCAGAGCACAGGCTGAGAATCTCTGAGCCTGTGCTCTGACTCACTAACTGAGTGCCGGAACCACGAGGGAGAGGATATAATCCAGTGGACCACCAGCGAATTGTTTAAATTGAATATGCTGGTGTCCCCAACTTGTGAGCTGTGTTGCCGCCGGGCGCCTCTGTTATCATGGCACCCCGCGTGACCGCACAGCTTGCACACCCCAACGGCTGGCAGCGCTGACACACACTGACGTTACTACTTAGACATCCCTCAATATTAATACAGACATCAGAGTAAACACCAATAAACTGTGGAAACAGAGCTGATCCCCCCAAATTTATAAAGATTTGCTTACTGGATTTGTTGTAAGATTAAATCATGCCTCCTCCACTCTCTCTCCCATGCGCTGCTCTGTAGGCTGGGAGGAAGTGAAGAGTAATCACCTGTGTCTGCATTGGGAACAGCTGTTTAATGTAATGCTTGCAGGACGGCCAGCTGCCGCAGAACCTCTTTGTTCCCGTCTCTGCAAAGGGCTCCAGGCACTGCTTGCTGTGAGTGTGAGCCACTGTAAATTAGGGGCAGAGGGCACTTGCACTGCGGTAAAGACGGGTCTGGGCAGGAGGAAAGTGCAGTGCAATCAGTGCACTCCCCTCCTGTGGGTCACCAGTAGACTGGTGCACCTGCCCAGGATCAGAGACGGTGCAAGGATTTTTGACGCCCTAGACAAAAGAAAAATTTGCGCCCCCCCCCCCCATGTGACATCACAATGCCCCGCCGATATGATCTGCCATATGAACTAACACCAGTGCTGCACACAGTGTGTGTTTACATTAAAAAGCCTGCAGGGACCAGCTATAGACACCAGAACCACTTAATTAAGCTATAGTGTCCCTTTAATGTGAGGTAAATTATAGATTAGTGTCACTAATAATATACTAGATTGCCTACTTACAACCAGATGAGGATGATGATGGGCTGCAGTTTGGCTCCACTGGTCTGGTGTAGTACAGGATCTCTGGAGGCTGTTTGCAACTGTGGTCACAAAATTAAATGTTATGGGAGAACGGGAAGCAGCTCCATTTTTTGGAGGCCCCTTACACAGCTCAAGGTCTGGGCCCCAGGGCCTGACGGTGAATATGCCCATAAGGCCCACTCATAAGTCCACCTATATGTTCCACCCATGAGTTGGCTCACAGGGAGTGGAGTGTGTAGGGGATGTGTTATGTGTTATTGTAGAGGATCTAATGTGTGTGCTTATGGCATGTAGTGTATAGGGATACCAGTTTGTGTAGGTGAGGCAGTGTGTTTGTGTGTAGTGGAAGCAGTGTGTATTTGTGTATAAGGGATGTATTGTGTGTTTCTGGTTGTGTGTAAGGGATGCATTGTGTGAATCTGTGTTTGTATGCATACGGGATGCAAGGTGTGTGTCTGTATGTGTGTGCATTGAGTGTGTGTAAGAGATGCATTGTGTTTCTGTGTGTAGGTAAGAAAAGTAGTGTGTGTGTTTGCATGTGTTTGTAAGGGCTTGCATTGTGTGTTTCTGTGTATGTGTGCAAAGGATGCATTGTCTTTGTGTGTAAGGGTTGCATTCTGTGTATGTATAGGGATGCATTGTGTGTGTGTGCGCGTAGTGTGAAAGAGCTCCCTGTCTTGTCCTATAGAGCTGTCCCTTCTGTCCCTTAGAGCTCTCCCCTGCCCCTTAGTGGTCTCTCCTCTCCCCCACGCTCCCCTAGCGGTCTCTTCTCACACTCACCCACCCTCCCTGTGCTCTTCTCATCCCCCTCCACCCTCCCTGTGTTCTTCTCACTTCCCCCCTCCATGTGTTCTCCTCACCCCCCTGTGTTCTTCTCACTCCCCCCCACCTATGTTCTTCTCACCTCCCCCTCCCTGTGTTCTTCTCACTCACACCCCGTGTTCTCCTCACCTCCCCCCTCCCTGTGTTCTCCTCATCTCACCCACCCTGTGTTCTTCTTACCCCTCTATTCCCTGTGTCCTCCTCACCTCCCCCCTCCCTGTGTCCTCCTCACCTCCCCCTCCCTGTGTTCTCCTCACCACCCACCCTCCCTGTGTTCTTCTCAGCCCCCCCCCGCGTTCTCCTCATCGCCCCTTCTCCTCACCCTTACTCTCCCCCCCTCCTCCTTGTGTTCTTCTTACTCTCCCTCCCTCTGTGTTCTTCTTACCCCCTTTCCTCCCTGTGTTCTTCTTACTCCCCCCCTTGTTCTTCTTACTCCCCCCTGTTCTTCTTACTCCCCCACCTGTTCTTCGGAGTGATAGGAAAGTGCACACTCAGTGTGCACTTCCTGTCAGTCCGGCCGGGTACAGGAAACAAAAACTCCTGTACCGCGCGGAGTTTCAGTTTCCTGTACCCAGCCAGACTGACACTTTCCAATCAGTCCGGACGGGTACCGCGGACCGGAGAGGAGCTCGGCCACGCTACAGGGAAGGGGAGGGGAGAAGCAGTGCTGCAGCCGCCTGAGGCTCTTTACAGAGCGCTCAGGCGGCTGCAGCATTAGGATCGACCCTGCAGCGGCCGGTTTTAAAATGATTTAGGGCGGCCTGGGGGGCAATTGTCTCCCTGCCCCCCCGGCCCAGCCGCCCCTGCACAGCACCCTCACACACAGCAGTGTATATGTGTGTGTGTATGTATATATATATATATACGCGGCGTGTGTGTTTGTGCTTTAGGGTGCACACCCTTATGCAATAGGCTATGGACACCTATGGACAGGTCTCAGTATGTTTTAGCGTCTCCTGTTTTCATGTATACATTTTTATTGTTATTTTATCTGTCTAGACCTTCTCCCAAGACAGCTAACTGTCCTATGTTAATTCAACCTAGACATACCTGACTAGCATGTTATAATCTAGATTTGAAAAATAAAATTGTGCAAGTGCTCTGAATGTCATGACATCGTCATAATCTATGTGTTATTTGGTTTGTTCCGCTGTCGTAGTGTGGCAAACTTGCTTTATTCATCGTTCGCACAATAAAATAAAGATTGCCTTATTTTAAAAGGGTTATTAAAAGGTACGTTGCCTTGCGTTGAAAGCTAATCTACAAAATTTAGGTTAAAATTACTTTTATTAAAAAAAAACTAACAATATTCCGATGGGTCACCTTAGTCTGTAATACCAGCTTACATTCTGAGCCTCTGTCTGTGAAAGAGAGAAGCGTTATTTAAAGATCTGAGTGCTGAACATTATTGATTATTTTAATAAGTATTAATGAACCAGCATGTCCGTCAAGCAAGATATTGCGTTCTGCACAAAGTTTCGCAGGCCAGACTCTCTGTCTTCTGATCTGTCGATTGCTGTGTTCTGGGAAGCGTCCCGTTATTGGTAGATGTGCGCTTGTGCCACTGGTCGTTTGTTCCTAAGCCCTAATTAATTGAGAGCTAATTAGTTATGGATTTCTCACCCAATATTAATGAGTCCCAGACGGATTTTGCTGCGGTTTTATCACAAGTTATTTTTGTCCTTTCGTGGCTTAGCAGCAGATAGCGTTCACCGGGTATCACCTTATCTGTGCTGTCACATGACTGCGCAGAAGTAATTAATTTTTTTGACATGGATGTTGTTTCAGAAGAGCATTGTATCTGTAGCTCTCTAAGAAGGAAGAAATACAATACAAGAGAGTATTACGTTTCATTACTCCCAGGGGCAGAGCTTGTTTTAAAGGGGCATTCACAAAAAAATAAATGAAAAAATAATAAAATAAAATCTGTTACTCATTTACTGTTTTCTGCAAAGACCGGGAAGTTCACTCAACCAATCCTAGGTCTCTGATTGGTTACTAGATTACACTTTCCTTATTCATAAATCCTCTTTAGCCCCATGCACGGGACTGCTGGAGGTTATGGGAGTTGTAGTTCTGATGTCGGGTTTTCAGTGATAAGCTTCCAACCTGTAAATAGCTTTATTCATAAAAAAATAAATGAAGCTGTCGGTGTTATTACAGGTTCATTCGTGTTTATTTCATAAATGAAGTTACTGTAGCTATATGTGTCCTCAGTGCTAATATGCCGCCACAGATAGCAATGATACATTCGGTATATCTCAGGAAGATTTTAAAAGACGGACAAAGACATTGAAGGCACGGGCCGCTGGGGTTTCTTAGCTTCACATTTTAACAAATATAACAGTGAATAATTAATTCTAATATTGTTATTTATAAACTAGTAATTTGGAGACATGCCAGGGACCTGTAATCGTAGTATGGCTCTGTGCTTTTAGGAAATCCTGGGAATTAACAGAAAGGCGGACATGTTTAATGCTTGCGATTTAAAGGCTTCCGTCCAAGTGATAGAATTCTCCCTGAAAGATTACGTTTTCAAAGCGCAAGTTCCTTGAAAATGGAATTCATGCGAGGAACATATTAAATGAAATTACCATTTTAAATATGCTTCTGTTTCACTAGTTTGTCCCCTCAGGGTCACGGAAAGTGTTATTAAAAGCTGCTTCCACCAAGGTCTAAAATGGGTTCGATTTCACAAGCAGTCTGTCAGGAAACGCTTATTGCAAGAGACCTATCTCTGTCTTTGAAACAGCGCCCCAGGGCGTTCCTTTATTTCAATTTCAAAGCCAACACAGGAGATAAAGGTGACAACAAAGTATCAAGGAAGTAATATATGTACAGATATACATGTGTGTGTCTATATATAAATATAGCTCATTAATGTGTGTGTGTGTGTGTGTGTCTATATATAAATATATCTCATTAATGTGTGTGTGTGTGTGTGTCTATATATAAATATATCTCATTAATATGTGTGTGTGTGTGTGTGTGTGTGTCTATATCAATATATCTCATTAATGTGTGTGTGTGTGTGTGTGTCTATATATAAATATAGCTCATTAATGTGTGTGTGTGTGTGTCTATATATAAATATATCTCATTAATGTGTGTGTCTATATCAATATATCTCATTAATGTGTGTGTGTGTGTGTGTGTCTATATATAAATATATCTCATTAATGTGTGTGTGTGTGTGTGTCTATATATAAATATATCTCATTAATATGTGTGTGTGTGTGTGTCTATATATAAATATATCTCATTAATGTGTGTGTGTGTGTGTGTCTATATATAAATATAGCTCATTAATATCTGTGTGTGTGTGTGTGTGTGTGTGTCTATATATAAATATAGCTCATTAATGTGTGTGTGTGTGTGTGTGTGTCTATATATAAATATAGCTCATTAATGTGTGTGTGTGTGTGTGTGTGTCTATATATAAATATAGCTCATTAATGTGTGTGTGTGTGTGTGTGTGTCTATATATAAATATAGCTCATTAATGTGTGTGTGTGTGTGTGTGTGTCTATATATAAATATAGCTCATTAATGTGTGTGTGTGTGTGTGTCTATATATAAATATAGCTCATTAATGTGTGTGTGTGTGTGTGTCTATATATAAATATAGCTAATTAATGTGTGTGTGTGTGTGTGTGTGTGTCTATATATAAATATAGCTCATTAATGTGTGTGTGTGTGTGTGTGTGTCTATATATAAATATAGCTCATTAATGTGTGTGTGTGTGTGTGTGTCTATATATAAATATAGCTCATTAATGTGTGTGTGTGTGTGTGTGTGTGTGTGTGTGTGTGTGTGTCTATGTATAAATATAGCTCATTAATGTGTGTGTGTGTCTATATATAAATATAGCTCATAAATGTGTGTGTGTGTGTGTGTCTATATCAATATATCTCATTAATGTGTGTGTGTGTGTGTGTGTGTGTGTGTGTGTCTATATCAATATATCTCATTAATGTGTAAGTCTATATATAAATATAGCTCTTTAATGTGTGTGTGTGTGTGTCTATATATAAATATAGCTCATTAAGGTGTGTGTGTGTGTGTGTCTATATATAAATATAGCTCATTAATGTGTGTGTGTATATATAAATATAGCTCATAAATGTGTGTGTGTGTTTGTCTATATTAATATATCTAATTCATGTGTGTGTGTCTATATATAAAAATATCTGTGTGTGTGTGTGTGTGTCTATATCAATATATCTCATTGATGTGTGTGTGTGTCTGTCTGTCTGTCTATATATAAATATAGCTCATTAATGTGTGTGTGTGTGTGTGTGTGTCTATATATAAATATAGCTCATTAATGTGTGTGTGTGTCTATATATAAATATAGCTCTTTAATATGTGTGTGTGTGTGTGTGTGTGTATATCAATATATCTCATTAATGTGTGTGTGTGTGTGTGTGTGTGTGTCTATATATAAATATAGCTCTTTAATATGTGTGTGTGTGTGTGTGTGTCTATATATAAATATATCTCATTAATGTGTGTGTGTGTGTGTGTGTGTGTGTCTATATATAAATATAGCTCTTTAATATGTGTGTGTGTGTGTGTGTCTATATATAAATATAGCTCATTAATGTGTGTCTATATATAAATATATCTCATTAATGTGTGTGTCTATATATAAATATATCTCATTAATGTGTGTGTGTGTGTGTGTGTCTATATCAATATATCTCATTAATGTGTGTGTGTGTGTCTATATATAAATATATCTCATTAATGTGTGTGTGTGTGTGTGTGTGTGTGTGTGTCTATATATAAATATAGCTCATTAATGTGTGTGTGTGTGTGTGTCTATATATAAATATAGCTCATTAATGTGTGTGTGTCTATAGATAAATATATCTCATAAATGTGTGTGTGTGTCTATATTAATATATCTCGTTAATGTGTGTGTGTGTCTATAAATAAATATATCTCATAAATGTGTGTGTGTGTCTATATTAATATATCTCATTAATGTGTGTGTGTGTGTGTGTGTGTGTGTCTATATATAAATATATCTCATAAATGTGTGTGTGTGTCTATATTAATATAAGAAACAGGGAGGGGGGGAAGAAACAGGGAGGGGGGAGAAAGAAACGGGGGGGGGGAAGAAACAGGGAGGGGGGAGAAAGAAACAGGGAGGGAGGGGGGGAGAAAGAAACAGGGAGGGGAGAAACAGGGAGGGGGGAGAAAGAAACAGGGGGGGGGAGAAAGAAACAGGGAGGGAAGGGGGGGAAGAAACAGGGAGGGGGGGAGAAAGAAACAGGGGGGAAGAAACGGGGGGAAAAGAAACAGGGAGGGAGGGGGGATAAAGAAACAGGGAGGGGGGAGAAAGAAACAGGGAGGGGGGGGAGAAACAGGGAGGGGGTGGAGAAAGAAACAGGGGGGAAAGAAACGGGGTAGAAAAGAAACAGGGAGGGAGGGGGGATAAAGAAACAGGGAGGGAGGGGGATAAAGAAAAAGTGGGGGGGGATAAAGAAACAGGGAGGGGGGAATAAAGAAACAGGGAGGGAGGGGGGGATAAAGAAAGAGGGAGGGAGGAGGGGGATAAAGAAACAGGGAGGGAGGGGGGGGATAAAGAAACAGGGAGGGAGGGGGGGTGGAAAGAAACAGGGTGGGGGGAGAAAGAAACAGGGAGGGAGGGGGGAGAAAGAAACAGGGAGGGAGGGGAGAAACAGGGAGGGGGGAGAAAGAAACAGGGAGGGGGAGAAAGAAACAGGGAGGGAGGGGGGGGAAGAAACAGGGAGGGGGGAGAAAGAAACAGGGGGGAAGAAACGGGGGGGAAAGAAACAGGGAGGGAGGGGGGATAAAGAAACAGGGAGGGGGGAGAAAGAAACAGGGAGGGAGGGGGGGAGAAACAGGGAGGGGGGGGAGAAAGAAACAGGGGGGGAAGAAACAGGGGGGAAAAGAAACAGGGAGGGAGGGGGGATAAAGAAACAGGGAGGGAGGGGGGATAAAGAAACAGGGAGGGAGGGGGATAAAGAAACAGTGGGGGGATAAAGAAACAGGGAGGGGGGGAATAAAGAAACAGGGAGGGAGGGGGGATAAAGAAAGAGGGAGGGAGGAGGGGGATAAAGAAACAGGGAGGGAGGGGGGATAAAGAAACAGGGAGGGAGGGGGGGTGGAAAGAAACAGGGAGGGGGGAGAAAGAAACAGGGAGGGAGGGGGGGGGGAGAAAGAAACAGGGAGGGAGGGGGGGAGAAAGAAACAGGGAGGGAGGGAGAAAGAAACGGGGGGGTGGAGAAAGAAACAGGGAGGGAGGGGGGTGGAGAAAGAAACAGGGAGGGGGGAGAAAGAAACAGGGAGGGGGGAGAAAGAAACAGGGAGGGAGGGGGGGAAAGAAACAGGGAGGGAGGGGGGAAAGAAACAGGGAGGGGGGGAGAAAGAAACAGGGAGGGGGAGAAAGAAACAGGGAGGGGGGAAAGAAACAGGGAGGGGGGGAAAGAAACAGGGAGGGGGGAAAGAAACAGGGAGGGGGGAAAGAAACGGGGGAGGGGGGGAAGAAACAGGGAGGGGGTAGAGAGGGGGAGAAAGAGTGACAAGGAAGGGGGAGAGAGAGTGACGAGGGAGAGAGATTGACATCCATCACACACACACACAATCACACAATCATGCCACCCTTACACACACAGAAACACACAATTCATCCTTACACACACTCAATGCACCCCGTGCACACACACACAATCACACAATCATGCAATCCTTACACACACAGAAACACACAATGCATTCCTTACACACACTCAATGCACCCCGTACACACACTCAAAGCACCCCTTACAGACGCACACACTGCATCCCGTACATACACAGAAACACACCTTGCAGCCCTTACACATACAAACACAGATTCACACAATGCATTCCTTACACACATATCAGGACATCCCCTACACACTCCACCCCCTGTGAACAAACTCATTGGTGGAACGTGAAGAGGACCCTGGGACCCAGACCTTGAGCTGTGTAAAGGGCCCCCAAAAAATGGAGCTGCTTCCCGTTCTCACAGAACATTGATTTTTGGGACCACAGTTAGAAACAGCCTCCAGAGAGCCTGTTCTACACCAGACCAGTGGAGCCAGACTGCAGCTAGAGCCCATCATCATCCTCATCTGGTTGTAAGTAGGCAATCTAGTATATTATTCGTGGCACTAATCTCTAATTTACCTCACATTAAAGATACACTATAGTCCCCAGAACCACTGCAGCTTAATGTAGCGGTTCTGGTGTCTATAGCCTGTCCCTGCAGGCCTTTTAATGTAAACACGGCGGCACTCCAGCACTGGCGTTAGTTAACATGGCAGAAAAATAATTGGAAAGGGTTAGGGGGGTGTAACGGATCACCTGGCACCCCGACAGGGTACCTCCGTTAATGGATGCTCCTAGTGCTTCCTGAGGACTCCAAGCACTCTGGCAGACACCACAATCACCGAATCCGAGAAACCTTTAAATTCTCCCAAGCATATGAATGCTGTAGACCATTGAATAGGAACCATACGAATAGGCTTGTACTCCTAGCAGTCAACTGGAACAGCATTCAATAAATCCTTCCCCCAATAATGAGACGACACATCACTTTGAGGGTAAAACAGGAACTCTGGACTGGCTCATCCAGCCTGGCTTTTATTACAATAATACACATACAGGCCACACCCAGGGGAGGCATAAAATAACCAATCACATACATGGTTCAGCCCACACATCCCCTCCCCTCAGATAACATTAAACCCAATTATCCGGTACACTTTTTCAGCCAAGTTCTGGATGTACCCCAAAACCCGGGGTTACACCTATCGCTGGATAGCCCTTATTCAGGGGGACAACATATCCAAAATTCAAGTAATTCGGATGAATGGTTCGGGAGATATGGGGTTTCAAAGATTTGACCGACCGCATGGGTAAAGTATCCGAAAACAGTTCCATGCATTTTGGCCCTGCGGTCGGTCACAAACAAGGGAATGAAAACAGACGAATTGCCTGTGTTATAGAGCCTGTAGAGGGTTTGAATGAATTCCCTTGTTTGTGGGGTTCTTTCTACCGAACGGCGGGTCATTCGGTAGTTTCCATACGAATTTCTGGAAGTATGGAGGTCTCAGCGGTGTTTGCCTAGTCAAGTGTCCGATTTTAGTTCCAGACACTCGACGGCAAAACACCGCTGTTCGGTAGTTTAAGATGGCCGCCGCCACGTGTTTGTTTCCCGAATGGCGGCCACCCAGAGGACAAAGAATACATTACATGATTGCCAATTACCCGTTTGCAACATTGTTGCAAACTGTAATTGGAGGCACACTTATTCCTGGGTGGTCTGGTTGTTCGGTAGTTTCACTCAATATAATAAATGGAGTGATTCTACCGAACAATCAGATGAATGCTGCATACATATCCCAGGTTAAACTTAATACACATATAATATTACAGGCAGTACACTAGAATATGTATCACAGTCTTAAAGGGACAGTAGTCCCAAAAGTCCCAATATGTCCATAGATGCTGTTAAAAGGGCCAGTAGCAGCAATATACAGTACAATATGCCCCAAATAACCAGGGGCCATAGTCAGCAGGTAGGAGGCTAGCAAACAGGCTTCTCCAGGGCCCAGTGGCGAGGTTGGTTTCGCCACAGGGGGCTACTAATAAGGATAGGGGGAGAGGGGTAGGTAGAAAAATAATTGGAAGGGTTTAGGGGGGCTACTAATATGGATGGGAGGAGGGGGAGGTAGAAAAATTATTGGAAGGGGTTAGGGGAGTACTAATATGAATGGAAGAGGTAGGGTGGGTTCTAATATGTATGGGAGGGGTTAGGGGGTACTAATATGCATGGAAGGGGTTAGGGGGTACTAATATGCACGGAAGGGGTTAGGGGGGTACTAATATGAATGGAAGGGGTAGGGGGGTTAATATGCGTGGAAGGGGTAGGGGGGGGTTCTTTTGTGCATGGAAGGGGTAGGGGTGGTTCTAATATTCATGGGAAGGGTAGGGGTGGTTCTAATCAGGAGGATCCCGGCGCTGTATCCGGGTAAGTAAAACCCCTTCCTTGTAGTGACCCTTTAATGTTATTATTTAATCATTTATATAGCGACTGCAAATTCCATAGCGCTGTACAATGGGATAAACAACTCCTAGTTTACGGAATAAGAATATACCCGGCGAGTAAAAATACTATCCCCCCCAGATCTTTTTGGGTTCCTACGCCCATGCCCTTAAGGACACAGCTACAGAAGCTGGACATACCCTTAAGGACACAAGCAAGCTTTGCACTTTTTGCTGTTTGTATTCAATTGCAATTTGCATCTCTCTCATTTACTGTACCAACACATATTATATACTGTTTTTTAGACAACAAAAAGGGCTTTAATTTGATGTGACTTATACATATATAAATTCTATTTTTTTCTATTCTATTCTATTTATTTTTTTTTAAAGCAAAATAATGGGGGGAAAACAAAAGTTGTTTTGACTATAATAACATGTGCATAATATGTCCAGTTTAGGAAATGCAATTCATTTATGTGTCTTGATTTACAAAGTACATAATATGTGTAGGATTTCAGTTTATTTTGAAAGTTACAGGTCACAAACTACAAGGTCTAAAATAAAATTTCAATGTGAAACAATTTTAGAAGTTGTTATGTTTGTCTTGGAAGTTTAATACCCATCACAGAAAACTAAATTGCCACACAAAATTATATATTTATATAAAGTAGACATCACAGGCTATTTACCTAAGGTTGATACCGGAGAAACTGACGGAAGCCAAGCACAGAGAGATGGACACAGGTTTCTTCAGGAAGGAA
Organism: Pelobates fuscus; assembly: GCF_036172605.1. Taxonomy (NCBI): domain Eukaryota; kingdom Metazoa; phylum Chordata; class Amphibia; order Anura; family Pelobatidae; genus Pelobates; species Pelobates fuscus. Next base: position 382,040,880 of record NC_086321.1, read on the forward strand.
GAGATTCTTTATTGGATCACCGATCGGGACTCAGAGGGACTAGCGTCACCAAAATACAGCAAATTCTGAGCCCCGGACAATAGTGCAGGCTCCTTATATAGGCATATAACTCCTCCCATATTAAGCTCCACCCGCACATTCTCTTGACCAATCAACACAAATAAGAATTAACTTCCTGTTTGACCGCATGGCTTGTCCAGCACAATGGAGGAGGGGGAATACTATATCCTGTATTCTTGCACATGCTCCGTACACTACTGATCGTATCTTGCCTCGTGCAACCAACTGATCGATACGTCAGCATATGCACGTACACATGCCACGTGGTAATCTCGGCCTACTAAATTTATTTTTACCGAGATTCCACCACATTCCCCCCTTTGATGCCTCTTGATATTTTACAATTACTTGAGGCATCACATAACCTTAGTTTTGCTTACACCGCAAGTTACCTTGAACCAGACCAGACTTATCTTATGATGTGAATCTTTTAACACTCATCTTCCTGCATTGGTTCTCCTTGATCTAGAGTCTTATACTTATATATCGCCATTATCTGTGCAGCAGCCTTCCTCTCTGCTATACTTCCTATCAGGCTTTGCACAGACCTAACTACTAAGGGTATAAGACACGGTAGGAGTAGACACAACAGTAAAATCAGTAGGACTCCACCTACCACTGCCTTAAGCCCTCCAAACCACTCATACCAGCTACCAAACCAACTACTTGGATTGTACCCTTTCCATACCTGAGTAGGCACATGCGCTAGTTTAACCATATGGCTAGTAAGCTCAGCTATTGCTTGCCCTTCGTCGTCTATTTGAAGACAGCAATTGCTTAGGTTAAACTTCCCACATACACCTCCCTCTACTGCCAAAAGGTAATCCAAGGCTAATCTATTTTGGTAGACTGCTGTCCTCATCCTGGTATTATGTTTCACTAGGAGATTGAGCGCTTGTGATGTTTCGTTAGTGATAATCTCAACCACCGCCTGTAATCTTATAATGCGGTTGAGCATATAAATAGGGGTTCTATAACCAAAGGTACCATCCTCAGCCCACGTGGCTGGCCCATAATAGTCTATGATACGCTGGGGAGGCCATTCATTATCTTCCCAGGTACCTATCTCTAAGGGTCCCCTTTTCTTCCTATGATTCACATCATACACTTTAACACCTAAAGTCTCACCTGTTTCAATCGGTAACAAGAAGAAGGATGGTTTGAGCATACCCAACACACATGCCCCTTCCCAGTCCTGTGGCAGCTCCGAATAGGCTTTCTTACCACAGATCCAGTACAAATTTGCTGGGGCTCTCCAGGTAGATGTGATGGATAAATCAAACCACACATCCTTTAAATTGGCGTATCTAGCAAACGGGTTAGATGGTTCTGAGACATTTGAAGCCGACCACCAAGTTGTATTCTTTGTATCATCATCATAAGCTTTTTGCCCTAGACAAGTTAATTCTCCTACAGAAGTATTATACATTATTCCTTTCCTTGCTATGCAAACATAACCTATGATGGAGGTCTTTAATCTCCACTCAGATTTACCTCTAACACTCAAATGATAATCGGCTGGTGCAGATATTAGTTGGTCAACTGCCTCAGAACCGGACATTACCTCCTTTGCTTCCCAAGGCCATTGGTCTCCCATGTTAGTACCTCCGCACACATAGCAGTTGGTAACATTAAGACTACCGGCAATACTTTCAGCTAGGTCAATGAACAGGTTTTTAGCGTTATGGGGGATCTTATTATCTATACTCATCTCTTCATAAAAGGAATGGTATACTTGATGAGTCTGGGAGGATACCGTATCAGTCTCTATTCCTATAAACAATAATGTCCCAGGATCTAAACCCGTCCCGTATATCTGAAACCCAAATAAATTGCCATACTTATCTAGGAACTTGTCGGGGTTATTAATAAGTATATGGACTGGGTTACATTCCATAGACTTACAATATGGGCTAGTCGGCAACTTAGTCACTATCATGTCTTTATCTACTGTCTGTCCCCAAGTCGCCCACCCCACACAAGACCAATATGGGCAAAAGTTATAGTCTTTATTTGGGCATCTAGGACTCACATATTTATTTTTACTACTGGGACAAATATATTTATCGTTAGATCCATACGTCCTCTCCCATCTAAGATCCCCACATACATTCCACGGCTTTCTACCACCTGATATCGCCTTACATGCATCAAATAGCAGAACACCCGAAGAATGTACGGATTCTAACACCGTCTTATTAATTAGGGTCCCCTGAGGATCTCCATTCCTGAGAGTCAACCAAATTGTACGAGGCTGATACTCCGGACTGAAGCACTTAGGTTCTCCTACTCCTAAATGGCATACACTATAGTCTATATTTAAGTATCTACATCTTGATACATCTCCTTTACATTCGTATTGTGAATGCCAAATTAGGGTTTGGGAAATGTGGTTACCTGTTCTCGTAGTCTTAATGCATACCTCACAGCTAGGAGTGTCGGTACCTCTACCTTCCTGAATATAAAAACACATGTAAATAAACACAATCAAAAGCACATCTTTCGCCGTCATCCTCAGTCTTCGTCCGTGCGATGGAACCTCAGCTTCCAGGATGTGAGGGCTGCAGGGAATGGAGTTCTGCTCGTCTTCACAGGTGTCCCTTCGAGACTTTCCTGGCTTATACACTATGTGATGGTAAGAGGACAGGCTTTATTATGGCCTTCTCACTTACACCTGTAACAATAAAATTTGTAATCCACAATAATTCCTCGTTACTCCGACTGAGTAGTGCGTTTCAACCGGATCTTGCAGGGATTCTCTGGATCTGCTGTAACTTGCCAAGAATCGACTGCTGCTGGTTTAACCCTGGAGTGATGTATCCACGGAGTCACTTCTGCTACTTTTATCGCTGTAGGGGTAGACAAAAGAACAACATAAGGACCTCTCCACTTGGGCCCTAACGGTACATTATTCCACTCTTTAATCCACACTTGGTCTCCTGGATGATAACTATGAACAGGGGGATAAATATTCACAGGTAATCTATCTTGTACCCATTTCTGTACCTCCTCCATAGTCTTACCCAACTCTACAACCTGCTGCCGGGTAATTCCTTCTCCCAACTGACTCAAATCCCCCCTTAAGTTACCAAGTACGGGAGGTGGTCGTCCATACATAATTTCAAAAGGAGAGAGGCCCATCCTTCTGGTAGGGGTACTGCGGATTCGCAATAGAGCTATAGGTAAGAGAACGTTCCACTTAAGTTGGGTTTCCTGACACATTTTAGCCAACTGGTTCTTAATAGTTCTATTCATTCTCTCTACCTTACCAGAACTCTGGGGTCTATATGCAGTATGAAGCCTCCACTTTATACCAAGCATATGAGTCAGTTGTTGTAGGCACTGGTGAACAAAAGCTGGACCATTGTCCGATCCTATAGAACAGGGTAGTCCATATCGGGGTATTATTTCTCGTAGCAGGAATCTCACAACTTCTCCTGCTTTCTCTGTACGAGTAGGACATGCTTCTACCCAACCTGAATAGGTGCACACAATTACCAGCAGGTAACGATGTCCACCCGATTTAGGCATCACTGTAAAGTCTATTTGTAGATTGGACATGGGGAGTCCCCCCATAAACTGGACTCCTGGTGGCTTTACTGGTCCTTGTCTTGCATTATTCTTAGCACACGTTACACATCTGCGTACAATGGCCGGAGTCAGGTTGGACAATCTTGGTATGTAGAAATGTTTCCTGAGAGATTCTTCAGTACTGTCTCTCCCAGAATGTGTCCCGTTGTGATAATTTTGGACAATTTCTACCGCTAGCGATGCTGGTATAACTATTCTTCCATCTTCTAGCTGATACCACTTGTTCTCCAGATACTTTCCCGGTTCAGTCTTTAACCACTCCTCTTCTTGAGTTGTATAAACTGGAGTCCATTGAGACAGTGGGGTTGGTATTAGAGCAGCTATATGCCCCACATACTCCTGTCTTCCTGATTCAGCAGCACGCTTAGCTGCACTATCTGCCATCCGATTTCCCTTGGTTACATCACCATCTCCTCTCAGATGCGCTCGACAATGTATGATACCGACTTCTTTCGGCTCCCACACTGCTTCCAATAGTTGTAGGATTTCAGCTGCGTACTTGATTTCTTTGCCTTCTGAATTCAGTAGTCCTCTTTCTTTATACAGAGCTCCGTGGGCATGAGTGGTTAAAAACGCATACTTAGAGTCCGTATAGATATTCACTCTTAAACCTTCAGCCAATTGTAACGCTCGTGTTAGTGCTATTAATTCTGCCTTTTGTGCTGATGTTCCTTTCGCCAGTGGCCGAGCTTCTATCACCTTGTCTATTGTTGTTACTGCATATCCTGCATAGCGGATCCCTTCTTTCACATAACTACTGCCGTCGGTATAATATTGAACATCGGGGTTCTGGATGGGAAAATCACGAAGATCTGGTCTACTTGAGAATACTTCATCCATTACTTCCAAACAATCATGTTGACTTTCAGTAGGTTGTGGCAAAAGGGTAGCTGGATTTAAGGTGTTTACAGTCTCTAAATGCACTCTTGGGTTTTCACACAACATTGCTTGATACTTGGTCATACGGCTGTTACTAAACCAATGATTTCCTTTGTAATCCAACAACGTCTGTACTGCATGTGGGACTCGTACATAAAGTTCTTGACCCAGAGTGAGTTTATCGGCTTCAGCTACTAGCAGGGCGGCTGCAGCTACGGCTCTTAGACAAGGTGGAAGTCCGCTGGCCACTGCATCCAGTTGCTTAGACATGTAGGCAACAGGTCTTTGCCATGATCCCAAGTACTGTGTCAATACTCCCACAGCCATTCTTCTTTGCTCGTGTACATATAAGTAGAATGGTCGTGTGTGATCAGGTAGACCTAATGCTGGGGCACTCATCAAAGCCTTCTTCACATCTTCAAATGCCGTTTGCTGTTCTTGGGTCCATAAGAAGGGGTCGTGCTCTGTACCTTTGATGGCTGCGTACAGAGGTTTTGCTAGTATCGCATAGCTGGGAATCCATATCCTACAGAAGCCCGCTGCCCCCAAGAATTCTCGCACTTGTCTTCTATTCTTGGGTATTGGTATTTGGCAGACAGCTTCTTTTCTCTCTGGCCCCATAATCCTTTGACCTTCAGAGATATGGAATCCCAGATACTTGACAGTTGGCAAACACAACTGAGCCTTCTTTCTAGACACCTTGTATCCTGCCTTCCAGAGAATATGTAGTAGATCGTGCGTTGCTTGCTGACATTTTTCTTTTGTAACTGCTGCTATCAACAAGTCATCTACATATTGTAACAATACACATTCTCCTGGGATAGACTCGAAATCCAATAAATCTTGACTTAGGGCTGAACCAAATAGGGTAGGTGAATTTTTAAACCCTTGGGGCAGTCTTGTCCAAGTCATTTGGCGTTTTGAGCCCGTTACAGCGTTCTCCCATTGGAAAGCGAAAATACATTGACTTTCTGCGGCAATTCGGAGGCAAAAGAAGGCATCTTTGAGATCTAAGACTGTGAAGTAAGTAGCCCCGCCCGGAATTAAAGCAAGCAGGTTATATGGATTGGGTACAACTGGATGTATACTAACAACCGCATCATTGACTGCTCTTAAGTCCTGTACAGGTCGATACTCATCTGTACCGGGCTTTTGAACAGGCAGCAATGGGGTGTTCCAGGGGGAAGTACAGAATTTTAGGATACCATACCGTATGAACTTATCCAGATAGGATTGGATGTTCTTCTTAGCCTTCTGTGGGATGTGGTATTGTCTTAGGCTTACTGGATAAACCCCAAGTTTCAGTTCAATTTTTATAGGTGGAATATTGCGGGCCAGTCCTGGTGGGTTGTTCTCTGCCCAAACTCCTGGTATGTTAAACAATGTCTCATCACTCCTAGGGTTTTGGCTAGTCAACACTGTATAAAGTCGCCACTCTTCTTCCTTTGGTACGGATAAAGTCATAATACCTGAAGGTCCATTAAACTTTAAGGATGTTGTTCCATTTGGTAGGAACGTAATCTGCGCTTGTAATTTTGATAGCATATCACGTCCCAGCAATTGGACTGGACATTCAGGCATATAAAGGAATTGGTGTTTTACTACGTGGCCTCCCAATGTACAGAGTCGACTTTTAAGAACCGGTCTTTCAGCACTTCTTCCAGTTGCTCCTATCACAGTAATAGTCCTTCCAGATGGAGGAGCAACTAGATTAGTCACCACTGAATGTTCAGCACCAGTGTCGATCATGAACGCACTCCTTTTCCCCCCTATTGATACATCGACCATAGGCTCCGCTCGACCAAGGGGGATGGAGCCCGGTCGGTATCAATAGTCCTCCATGACCGTGTCAGCCAATCCTACGAAGTCCCTACCTTCTCTATCGCGGGACCTTTGCGCTGCTGGAATATACCTGTCTTCCCTAACACTTCCTCTGTTCCCATTACTCCCTCTATAACCATTACTCCCTCCGGGGCCTCCTCTACCTCTCGCTCTGCCTCTAAAATTTCCGTAGCCTGCCCTGGGTAGGTCTCTCTCGTACTGCTCTCTTTGCGGACATTCGTTCCTCCAATGCCCTTCTTCCTTGCAATACGCGCACTGATCCCTACTCAAAGGCTCCCTACTCCATCTATTATTGCCTCTATCTGGGCCCCGTTTATCTACGCCTGCGATTGCTACCGCTAGCATATCAGCCTTTTTACGCATCTTGCGCTCCTCCTCTTTCTTACTTTCTGTATCCCTGTTCATATAGACCTTATTTGCTACCTCCATTAGTTGGGTGATGGACATACCTGCAAACCCTTCTAACTTTTGTAGCTTGCGCTTAATATCTCCGTATGCTTGGCTGACAAAGGCGGAGTTAACCATTCGGGAATTGTCTGCGTCTTCCGGATTAAAGGGGGTGTACAAGCGGTACGCCTCCAATAATCGGTCATAAAAGACACTGGGCGCTTCATCGCTTTTCTGAATCACCTCAACTGTCTTCGACATGTTAATGGCTTTCTTTCCTCCTGCTTTCATGCCAGCAATTATAGCGTCTCTATAGGCTCTGAGTTGAACCATATCAGCACCATTTACGTTCCAATCGGGATCGGTATTGGGATAGTGTGTTGCGGCCCATGCTGCTGGATTAGCTTGGTTCAAAGCACGGGCTCTATCTTCTAATGCTTTAATGGCTGCTTGATTTATTCTTGTCCTTTCCTCATTGTTAAATAAAGTCATTAATAACTGCTGGCAATCAGCCCATGTCGGATTATGCGTCTGTACTATTGAGGTGAAAAGATCAGTCATGGCTTGTGGTTTCTCAGTATACGAGGAATTATGGGTCTTCCAGTTTAAAAGGTCGGTAGTGGTAAATGGGACATATACGAAGACTGGGTCAGCGTGTGCCATTTGACCTGCGGCATCAATATAAGCTGACCCGGGATTTAGGCGAAGAGGCATCTGATAGTGCTTTAATTGTTGGGCACCAGTCAACTGTCGGGTTTGGATGGGGCTACGTAGGGAGGCGTCAGTCATGGGTTCCGGTCGGGGAGAGATAGGGTATGGGGATGTGGGAGGTTGGTTTTGGGAAAAGGTGGTAAATAAAACACTTCGGGCCGAGCTAGATGAAGCTTGACCGGAAGTCTGAAGTGGCGCCAAATCAGGATATTCGTTTTTAATGGGGGTGGGTTCTGGTTCCGGAAGGGGAGATTTAGTACGAGGGGGTGTGGATCCTGTACTGGAGGAGGAAGCGGAAGTGGATGAGGGTAATGAGGGGAGGGGTGCAGGACTTCCTGCGTTTGCGTCACTTCCTCTTAACGGAAAGTAAGGGGGCGGCAAAGGGATCTCGGACTCAGGGGGCGTGTCCAAAATGGGCCTAACACCAGTCCTAGTGGACGAACAAGTCCTAGCTACCATGAGGCGACACTGCTCCTCGTGGCATGTCTGGAGCCATTTTGGCGAGTCATTTACGGCCTGTCTCCAACAGTCAATATAAGGAAACTGGCCGTAAAGTTCAGGCCTACCTGATACAGCCACGTGTAAGCGCTGTACCAGAGTTAGATCCAAACTGCCACGTGGCGGCCATGCCGCAACCAAAGTAGGCCACTCCCTAGTGCACAAAGTAACTAAACGTACAGGAGACATCTTAACCCCAAAATCACAAGTTTTGAATCCCTTTTTAAAATTCTTCACCATACAACCTAAGGGATCCGGAATCGTTGACTGCGACGCACCCATACTTAACAATGGAACGTCGTCGACAACGAATACTATACACGCGTACTATTCAACAGTCACACCCGTTTCCTCTGGCAACAGCACCACGTGGTACGGTTACCAAGTGAAACGTACACAATAACAATAAACACTCAGGGAATTCCCGTACACACACAGCTGCTACACCAGTCACTATATAATCAATATTATGCCCTTTGGCGTAACTATACAGTCACCCACGCTATAATTCTCTATATACGAATTACCCGTCTATAACACACCCCAGTAACATCGTCTTTTACAAATAGCGGTTACAGTACGGTTAGCATAGGTCAAAGTACAAGTTAAGGTCACAATACAATTATTAGTGGTTATGGTGTTAAAACATGCAATGGACGACAATGATTAGTGCTTATTATACAGTGTCAGTAAATATACAGGGTTATGGTACCGTGCACTATAATACAGCAACACACTATTAACACTCTCGCTAGACGGCTGAGCTCGCGCTATCTAACAAGATATACACTTTACTAAAACAATCGTTAACACATTTACAATTCCCAACTAAACTATTGGCCAGTACCTTGAATGGACTACCTAAAACTATATACACCCGTTTTGGTTAGCCACACTGCCCAATCACCACATATATAGCGAGCTAGAGAACCGAATTTACACAGGCGCCTCTTAGTCGCACTATACAACGAGCTAGAGAACCGAATTTACACAGGCGCCTCTTAGTCGTACTATCAAAAGTCTAGTGGGTTCCAAATTTACACGCCTTCCCACTTAGCCCAGATAGGATGAGAACTAGCGAACCGAATTTACACAGGCGCCGCTTAGTCTCCCGGTCCCTCCGACCTAGCGAACGTAATATACACCCTAGAACGCTAGTCTAGACAAGACACCGGTGTCCGGCTAGGGCTTATTTTACACCAGAGCGCCCTGCCTGACTAACCAAATCAAACGGTCTGACTAAAGAGCGTTCGATCGAGCGGTGCGCCTTCGCTCCTTCCCTCCGACAGAGGGGGCAGATACAGATTCAAAAACCCCTTTGGGCCTACCGCACAATCGGTATACCCCTAGCGGGTCCTGCCGTCTAAAACAGCAGTTGTCTTACCTCCTCGTTCCTGAACCTGAGTTCACACTCATCGACGGGGACACCCCAGCACTTCTCACGTAGAGGCCGATGATCTCCTGGACAACAGACCAGTGGCGCCGAGACGAAGGGAGGTCCACGCAGAAGTTCAGGGGTGCAGCCGTAGAGAACGTGGGCAAAGATAGACCGTCTCACGCCTCTGCCTCTCAGCTACCGTTGAACGATGAGCTTCCCGGCCAATGCACCAAATGATACCGGAGAAACTGACGGAAGCCAAGCACAGAGAGATGGACACAGGTTTCTTCAGGAAGGAAGAGATTCTTTATTGGATCACCGATCGGGACTCAGAGGGACTAGCGTCACCAAAATACAGCAAATTCTGAGCCCCGGACAATAGTGCAGGCTCCTTATATAGGCATATAACTCCTCCCATATTAAGCTCCACCCGCACATTCTCTTGACCAATCAACACAAATAAGAATTAACTTCCTGTTTGACCGCATGGCTTGTCCAGCACAATGGAGGAGGGGGAATACTATATCCTGTATTCTTGCACATGCTCCGTACACTACTGATCGTATCTTGCCTCGTGCAACCAACTGATCGATACGTCAGCATATGCACGTACACATGCCACGTGGTAATCTCGGCCTACTAAATTTATTTTTACCGAGATTCCACCACAAGGTTAGTTTGACACTTTTTACGTAGCCATTTCATCACCAATCTCTGCTAAATATTGGAGTGTTTTTTTCTCTATTTTGGCATATACACATATAACAAGGTTTTTGTAATGTGTATTTTGTAAAGCTGGTGTGTGCTATTCCTGCACAGAACCCTATATTGTGTTCAGCTACATCTGCTGAGTATAACGATATCCCCATTGTATGCCTTTGGCAATATTCTGTGAAGCTGCAATGCCATATAAGCTATTTCAGTTTCTATAGTTGGAATTATAGCCTTTTGACTGTTCAAATAACCCCACAAAGGACTTCCAATTGAGAAAGCAGACACTCCAGGGTATTTCATTAGGTATATATTATACCTTAACTTGCCACCATTTTTTTTTGCCAATTGATTTAAAATTTTGTGGTGAGAACATTTTTTTACATACATGTTGCATTTTCGCTGGGTATTTTGTACATATGATAAGTGCCACTGTCAGAAATTCCCACTGCGTATACTCAGTTACATCTTCTGAGTAAAACAATATGCCCAATGTATGACCTTAACGCTATTTTGTGAAGTTACAGTGCTGTAAAAGAGACCTGTCAAATTCAGATTTTTAATTGTGAATTTTCATACATGGTTTTGACGGGTCTGTATTCTATTTTGAAATATTTTAGCAGGCTATATAATCGAAATACCCCATAAAGGCATACCATTTCTTAAAGAACACATCCCGCGGTAATTCAAAAGGCATATTTTGAACCTAAGCCTGAAATATTTTTTCTGCTAGCTTGTACCAAGTGTAGTGGTAATAAGCATTTTTTCTGCCTTTTTGACACACACAGTGAGTTTGCACAGTATATTATGCAAACCTTATGTGTGCTACCCTTGTATAATACTTCATATGTTGCTCAGCTATGTTGTCTGAGTACAGCAATACCCCCATATGTAATTTTGCCAGGTATATGTGGACATTGAAAGGGCACATTTGAGACACAGCATATAAGTTTTTTTCAAACTTTGAATTTTTATGCTGGGTCCATATCCCACTTTGGAGTTTCAATAGGTTGATTATTCTAACTACCCCATAAAGGCATACCATTTCTTAAAGAAGACACACTAGGGTATTTCAAAAGACATATTTTGAACCTTAGCGTGAAATAATTTTTCCACTTATACCAAGTGGAAACAAGTTTGTACTGTATATTTTGCAAACCTTATGTGTGCTATGGCTCTATAATACTTCCTATCTTGCTCAGCTATGTACCTTTGCCAGGTATATGTGGACGTTGAAGGGGCACATTTGAGACAGAGCGATCACATAGGCTGTGAAAGTGAAATTGGCTACAGCAGTGTGCCTCACACATGGAGACATACTGCAAGAACATTAACCCCACGATTGCTGCGATCGTGACAATCTGGGGTTAATTTTAGTATTTCCGTCCTTTAGGAGTTAAGGTAGAGAGGGAGAGAAGTTATTGCTATATTTACTACCATAGTTTGTGTCCCAACTGTGTCTGCTGGAAGGATCCTGGTTCAATAGGCTTCATGAAGTCTCCTAGATTTCAGTTTCACCTTTCAGTTTTGCTGGATTATGGATTGAATGGAGAATCAGTGGTGTTTCTGCATTTCTCTGCTGTGAGCGAGGTTTCGGTGTGATTCATATCCCCCTGATTGGTGCAGTAAATATCCGGCTTGCCCTGGCTCCCGTGGCCTGATTTCAGTGCTATGTAGTAGCCGTGTGTATAAGGAAACAAGCCGATACACAACCTACAGCCCGTAAATAAAAAAAAATCTAATTCTTCACCCCGGGACATGAAATCCACATTATAGCTTTTTTCCGGAGAAATAAACATTTCTACCATACTGCGATAAAATGCTTGGGAAGCCCCAAGAGGTTTCCTATACAGAAATTCAGCATTCTGAAATAGCTCCAAACACAGAATATCAGCCTTGGATGAAGTGCTCTGACATCGATCAATACATTTATACATCGACTTCGGACTCCGGATTCTAAGCCTTACTAAGTGTGACCTCCGTTTTGCTCTATGCTTCTATGAATGTGTAACACAAGATCTGATACTATAACACCGTAGTCGTCTTCCAGCACTGTTCCCGTCTCTTTACATGATCCATGTGCCACCAGTAGACTGCTTACGGGAAGCGTTTGTAGTTGGCATTCTGTTTTGATAATATAGATCGCCATGTGCTATAGTCAGGGTCTTGCCCTCTAGCACTGTTAAAAATAAATATGTATTAATACATTTTATGAAGTTCTTTTGCAGACTGGGCAAATAAGAAAGCCCCCCGTTAGGGTCACATGCCATTTGTGTACATTTAGTGAGAGAGGTCACATTCAGCCAGCCGGGAGATGATAATGAATATGGTGTAATAGTCAGCACTGCCTGATCTACGAGACGTACAGGATAGCAGGGTCTCATTTGGCTGTAATAAGATTAGGAGACATCTCCTATTAGAGTGTCTGATTCTACGCGCTTTCTCTTTTAATATGAAACTGAGAATCTGGAACACACCACCTTGTTACAACTGCAAATGGAAATTAAAGAACAGAAAAACATCATTTGTTTAGCAAATCAGCGCTAATTATCCAATTCCTTCAGATACCAGGGATTATAAACAAACACTTGATTCTAGAGCTAGCAGCCAGTACGGATTCTGCAAGAAAACACGATCTGTAATCATTTAATTATTTTCACATCCACAAATTGAATCCAGCTGAAATATTGATTATCTGCGACCCCTAAAAAACAAACAATGGGTCTGGCAATGCTGGAATATTGATTATCTGCGACCCCTAATAAACAAACAATGGGTCTGGCAATGCTGAAATATTGATTATCTGCGACCCCTAATAAACAAACAATGGGTCTGGCAATGCTGAAATATTGATTATCTGCGACCCCTAATAAACAAACAATGGGTCTGGCAATGCTGAAACCTCACACGCCACAGTTACCCCGATAAAAAACTGAGCAGAGAGTAACCTCACACACAACAGTTACCCCGATAAAAAACTGCGCAGAGTGACCTCACACGCCACAGTTACCCTGATAAAAAACTGCGCAGAGTGACCTCACACGCCACAGTTACCCCGATATAAAACTGCGCAGAGTGACCTCACACGCCACAGTTACCCCGATAAAAAACTGAGCAGAGAGTAACCTCACACACAACAGTTACCCCGATAAAAAACTGCGCAGAGTGACCTCACACGCCACAGTTACCATGATAAAAAACTGCGCAGAGTGACCTCACACGCCACAGTTACCCCGATATAAAACTGAGCAGAGAGTAACCTCACACGCCACAGTTACCCCGATATAAAACTGAGCAGAGAGTAACCTCACACGCCACAGTTACCCCGATAAAAAACTGCGCAGAGTGACCTCACACGCCACAGTTACCCTGATATAAAACTGCGCAGTGACCTCACACGCCACAGTTACCCCGATAAAAAACTGAGCAGAGAGTAACCTCACACGCCACAGTTACCCCGATAAAAAACTGCGCAGAGAGTGACCTCACACGCCACAGTGACCCTGATATAAAACTGCGCATAGAGTAACCTCACACGCCACAGTTACCCCGATAAAAACCTGCGCAGAGAGTGACCTCACACGCCGCAGTTACCCTAATATAAAACTGCGCAGAGAGTGACTTCACACACAACAGTTACCCTGATAAAAAAACTGAGCAGAGAGTGACCTCACACGCCACAGTTACCCCGATAAAAAACTGAGCAGAGAGTGACCTCACACGCCACAGTTACCCTGATAAAAAACTGTGCAGAGAGTAACCTCACACGCCACAGTTACCCTGATATAAAACTGCGCAGAGTGACCTCACACGCCACAGCTACCCCGATATAAAACTGCGCAGAGTGACCTCACACGCCACAGTTACCCTGATATAAAACTGCGCAGAGTGACCTCACACGCCAGTTACCCCGATATAAAACTGCGCAGAGTGACCTCACACGCCACAGTTACCCCGATAAAAAACTGAGCAGAGTAACCTCACACACCACAGTAAACCCCAATAAAAAACTGCGCAGAGAGTGACCTCACACGCCACAGTTACCCTGATATAAAACTGCGCAGAGAGTAACCTCACACGCCACAGTTACCCCGATAAAAAACTGCGCAGAGAGTAACCTCACACGCCACAGTTACCCCGATATAAAACTGCGCAGAGTGACCTCACACGCCACAGTTACCCCGATAAAAAACTGAGCAGAGTAACCTCACACACCACAGTAAACCCCAATAAAAAACTGCGCAGAGAGTGACCTCACACGCCACAGTTACCCTGATATAAAACTGCGCAGAGAGTAACCTCACACGCCACAGTTACCCCGATAAAAAACTGCGCAGAGAGTAACCTCACACGCCACAGTTACCCTGATATAAAACTGCGCAGAGTAACCTCACACGCCACAGTTACCCCGATAAAAAACTGCGCAGAGAGTGACCTCACACGCCACAGTGACCCTGATATAAAACTGCGCATAGAGTAACCTCACACGCCACAGTTACCCCGATAAAAACCTGCGCAGAGAGGGACCTCACACGCCGCAGTTACCCTAATATAAAACTGCGCAGAGAGTGACTTCACACACAACAGTTACCCTGATAAAAAAACTGAGCAGAGAGTGACCTCACACGCCACAGTTACCCGATAAAAAACTGAGCAGAGAGTGACCTCACACGCCACAGTTACCCTGATAAAAAACTGTGCAGAGAGTAACCTCACACGCCACAGTTACCCTGATATAAAACTGTGCAGAGTGACCTCACACGCCACAGCTACCCCGATATAAAACTGCGCAGAGTGACCTCACACGCCACAGTTACCCTGATATAAAACTGCGCAGAGTGACATCACACGCCAGTTACCCCGATATAAAACTGCGCAGAGTGACCTCACACGCCACAGTTACCCCGATAAAAAACTGAGCAGAGAGTAACCTCACACACCACAGTAAACCCCGATAAAAAACTGCGCAGAGAGTGACCTCACACGCCACAGTTACCCTGATATAAAACTGCGCAGAGAGTAACCTCACACGCCACAGTTACCCCGATAAAAAACTGCGCAGAGAGTAACCTCACACGCCACAGTTACCCTGATAAAGAACTGTGCAGAGAGTGACCTCACACGCCACAGTTACCCAGATAAAAAACTGCGCAGAGAGTGACCTCACACGCCACAGTTACCCCGATAAAAAACTGAGCAGAGAGTGACCTCACATGCCGCAGTTACCCTGATATAAAACTGCGCAGAGTAACCTCACACGCCACAGTTACCCCGATAAAAAACTGAGCAGAGAGTAACCTCACACGCCACAGTTACCCCGATGAAAAACTGCGCAGAGAGTGACCTCACACGCCACAGTTACCCTGATAAAAAACTGCGCAGAGAGTAACCTCACACGCCACAGTTACCCCGATAAAAAACTGCGCAGAGAGTGACCTCACACGCCACAGTGACCCTGATATAAAACTGCGCATAGAGTAACCTCACACGCCACAGTTACCCTGATATAAAACTGTGCAGAGAGTGACCTCACACGCCACATTTACCCTGCTATAAAACTGCGCAGAGAGTAACCTCACACGCCACAGTTACCCCGATAAAAAACTGCGCAGAGTGTGACCTCACATGCCACAGTTACACCGATAAAAGAATTGCACGGAGACTGACCTCACACTACCACAATTACCTCGATAAAAAACTGCGCAGAGAGTGACCTTACACGCCTAAGTTACCCCGATAAAAAACTGCGCAGAGAGTGACCTCACACGCCACAGTTACCCCGATAAAAAACTGAGCAGAGAGTAACCTCACACGCCACAGTTACCCTGATATAAAACTGCGCAGAGAGTGACCTCACACGCCACAGTTACCCTGATAGAAAACTGCGCAGAGAGTAACCTCACACGCCACAGTTACCCCGATAAAAAACTGCGCAGAGTGTGACCTTACATGCCACAGTTACACCGATAAAAGAATTGCACGGAGACTGACCTCACACTACCACAATTACCTCGATAAAAAACTGCGCAGAGAGTGACCTTACATGCCTAAGTTACCCCGATAAAAAACTGCGCAGAGAGTGACCTCACACGCCACAGTTACCCCGAAAAAAAACTGCGCAGAGAGTGACCTCACATGCCACAGTTACCCCAATAAAAACCTGCGCAGAGAATGACCTCACACGCCACAGTTACCCCAATAAAAACCTGCGCAGAGAGTAACCTCACACGCCACAGTTACCCTGATATAAAACTGTGCAGAGTGACCTCACACGCCACAGCTACCCCGATATAAAACTGCGCAGAGTGACCTCACACGCCACAGTTACCCTGATATAAAACTACGCAGAGTGACATCACACGCCAGTTACCCCGATATAAAACTGCGCAGAGTGACCTCACACGCCACAGTTACCCCGATAAAAAACTGAGCAGAGAGTAACCTCACACACCACAGTAAACCCCGATAAAAAACTGCGCAGAGAGTGACCTCACACGCCACAGTTACCCTGATATAAAACTGCGCAGAGAGTAACCTCACACGCCACAGTTACCCCGATAAAAAACTGCGCAGAGAGTAACCTCACACGCCACAGTTACCCTGATAAAGAACTGTGCAGAGAGTGACCTCACACGCCACAGTTACCCAGATAAAAAACTGCGCAGAGAGTGACCTCACACGCCACAGTTACCCCGATAAAAAACTGAGCAGAGAGTGACCTCACATGCCGCAGTTACCCTGATATAAAACTGCGCAGAGTAACCTCACACGCCACAGTTACCCCGATAAAAAACTGAGCAGAGAGTAACCTCACACGCCACAGTTACCCCGATGAAAAACTGCGCAGAGAGTGACCTCACACGCCACAGTTACCCTGATAAAAAACTGCGCAGAGAGTAACCTCACACGCCACAGTTACCCCGATAAAAAACTGCGCAGAGAGTGACCTCACACGCCACAGTGACCCTGATATAAAACTGCGCATAGAGTAACCTCACACGCCACAGTTACCCTGATATAAAACTGTGCAGAGAGTGACCTCACACGCCACATTTACCCTGCTATAAAACTGCGCAGAGAGTAACCTCACACGCCACAGTTACCCCGATAAAAAACTGCGCAGAGTGTGACCTCACATGCCACAGTTACACCGATAAAAGAATTGCACGGAGACTGACCTCACACTACCACAATTACCTCGATAAAAAACTGCGCAGAGAGTGACCTTACACGCCTAAGTTACCCCGATAAAAAACTGCGCAGAGAGTGACCTCACACGCCACAGTTACCCCGATAAAAAACTGAGCAGAGAGTAACCTCACACGCCACAGTTACCCTGATATAAAACTGCGCAGAGAGTGACCTCACACGCCACAGTTACCCTGATAGAAAACTGCGCAGAGAGTAACCTCACACGCCACAGTTACCCCGATAAAAAACTGCGCAGAGTGTGACCTTACATGCCACAGTTACACCGATAAAAGAATTGCACGGAGACTGACCTCACACTACCACAATTACCTCGATAAAAAACTGCGCAGAGAGTGACCTTACATGCCTAAGTTACCCCGATAAAAAACTGCGCAGAGAGTGACCTCACACGCCACAGTTACCCCGAAAAAAAACTGCGCAGAGAGTGACCTCACATGCCACAGTTACCCCAATAAAAACCTGCGCAGAGAATGACCTCACACGCCACAGTTACCCCAATAAAAACCTGCGCAGAGAGTGACCTCACACGCCACAGTTACCCCGATAAAGAACTGCGCAGAGAGTGACCTCATATGGCACAGTTACCCCGATAAAATAATTGCACAGAGAGTGACCTCACACTACCACAATTACCTTGATAAAAAAACTGCGCAGAGAGTGACCTCACATGCCACAGTTACCCCGATAAAGAACTCGCACAGAGAGTACCCTCAGACTGCAAGTTACCCCGAAAAAGAGCCTGCACAAACAGTGACCTCACATGCCACAGTTACCCCGATAAAAAACTGCGCAGAGTAACCTCACACGCCACAGTTACCCTGATATAAAACTGCGCAGAGTAACCTCACACGCCACAGTTACCCCGATAAAAAACTGAGCAGAGAGTAACCTCACACGCCACAGTTACCCTGATATAAAACTGCGCAGAGAGTGACCTCACACGCCACAGTTGCCCTGATATAAAACTGCGCAGAGAGTAACCTCACACGCCACAGTTACCCCGATAAAAAACGTCGCAGAGTGTGACCTCACATGCCACAGTTACACCGATAAAAGAATTGCACAGAGACTGACCTCACACTACCACAATTACCTCGATAAAAAACTGCGCAGAGAGTGACCTTACACGCCTAAGTTACCCCGAAAAAAAACTGCGCAGAGAGTGACCTCACACGCCACAGTTACCCCGATAAAAAACTGCGCAGAGAGTGACCTCACACGCCACAGTTACCCCAATAAAAACCTGCGCAGAGAATGACCTCACACGCCACAGTTACCCCAATAAAAACCTGCGCAGAGAGTGACCTCACACGCCACAGTTACCCCGATAAAGAACTGCGCAGAGTGACCTCATATGCCACAGTTACCCCGATAAAAAAATTGCACAGAGAGTGACCTCACACTACCACAATTACCTCGATAAAAAACTGCGCATAGAGTGACCTCACACGCCTAAGTTACCCCGAAAAAAAACTGCACAGAGAGTGACCTCACACGCCACAGTTACCCCAATAAAAACCTGCGCAGAGAATGACCTCACACGCCACAGTTACCCCAATAAAAACCTGCGCAGAGAGTGACCTCACACGCCACAGTTACCCCGATAAAGAACTGCGCAGAGAGTGACCTCACACGCCACAGTTACCCCGATAAAAAACTGCGCAGAGAGTGACCTCACACGCCACAGTTACCCCAATAAAAACCTGCGCAGAGAGTGACCTCACACGCCACAGTTACCCCAATAAAAACCGGCGCAGAGAGTGACCTCACACGCCACAGTTACCCCGATAAAGAACTGCGCAGAGAGTGACCTCATATGGCACAGTTACCCCGATAAAAGAATTGCACAGAGAGTGACCTCACACTACCACAATTACCTCGATAAAAAACTGCGCAGAGTGACCTCACACGCCACAGTTACCCCGATAAAGAACTCGCACAGAGAGTAACCTCAGACTGCAAGTTACCCCGAAAAAGAACCTGCACAGACAGTGACCTCACACGCCACAGTTACCCCGATAAAGAACCCGCACAGAGAGTAACCTCACACTGCAACAGTTACCCTGATAAAAGAACTGCGCAGAGAGTAACCTCACACTGCCACAGTTACCTCGATAAAGATCCCGCACAGAGAGTGACCTCAAACACCACAGTTACCCCGTTAAAGAACCGCCCTAAGAGTGACCTCACACTACCACAATTACCTCGATAAAAAACTGCGCAGAGTGACCTCACACGCCACAGTTACCCCGATAAAGAACTCGCACAGAGAGTAACCTCAGACTGCAACAGTTACCCTGATAAAAGAACTGCGCAGAGAGTAACCTCACACTGCCACAGTTACCTCGATAAAGATCCCGCACAGAGAGTGACCTCAAACACCACAGTTACCCCGATAAAGAACCGCCCTGAGAGTGACCTTACATTGCCACAGTTACACTGATAAAAGAACTGCGCAGAGAGTGACCTCACACTGCCAGTTACCCCGATATAAGAACTGCGCAGAGATTGACCTCACACTGCTACAGTTACCCCGATAAAGAACCCGCACAGAGAGTAAGCTCACACTGCCACAATTACCTCGATAAAAAACTGCGCAGAGTGACCTCACACGCCACAGTTACCCCGATAAAGAACTCGCACAGAGAGTAACCTCAGACTGCAAGTTACCCCGAAAAAGAACCTGCACAGACAGTGACCTCACACGCCACAGTTACCCCGATAAAGAACCCGCACAGAGAGTAACCTCACACTGCAACAGTTACCCTGATAAAAGAACTGCGCAGAGAGTAACCTCACACTGCCACAGTTACCTCGATAAAGATCCCGCACAGAGAGTGACCTCAAACACCACAGTTACCCCGATATAAGAACTGCGCAGAGAGTGACCTCACACTACCACAATTACCTCGATAAAAAACTGCGCAGAGTGACCTCACACGCCACAGTTACCCCGATATAAGAACTGCGCAGAGAGTGACCTCACACTGCTACAGTTACCCCGATAAAGAACCCGCACAGAGAGTAAGCTCACACTGCCACAGTTATCCTCATAGAGAAGCTGCCAAGAGAGAGTAACCTCCACCCGTATCCTGATAGTGAAGCCACACAGAGAGAGAGTGACATCACACTGCCACAGTTACCCCGATAGAGAACCCACACAGAGAGAGAGTGACATCACACTGCCACAGTTACCCCGATAGAGAACCCACACAGAGAGAGAGTGACATCACACTGCCACAGTTACCCCGATAGAGAACCCACACAGAGAGAGTGACATCACACGGCCAAAGTTACCCCGATAGAGAACCCACACAGAGAGAGAGAGAGAGACATGACACTGCCACAATTACCCCGATAAAAAACTGTGCAGAGAGTAACCTCACATTGCCACAGTTACCCCGATAAAGAACTCGCACACAGAGTGACCTCACACTGCGATAGTTACCCTGATAAAGAACCTGCACAGAGAGGGAGGCTTTCTGGAAGACATTCACTTGAGGTGTTTTTAACAAACTGTATTGTTTGAACTGCAGTTATAAAATGTCAGGACCACTTCACCCAGACCGCTTTTTATTGAGATGAAGTGGTCGGGATGACTACATTGATTCTTCAAAGACCAGTTTAACGATACCCGTTCTCGTCTTATTCCTGAACTCCAGTTACATTATCTCATAGCTTTACAGGAGATAAAACCCCCTCACTACCTTCATAAAATAATGGTCTATGTGGCGTTGGAATGGGTCCATGGGCGTATCGCATTGTCCTTTCATCTTGTCCTGATAAATACAGCTTCTCTAGAACAATGCCAATAAACATTTCATTTCCAGATCAAAGATCATTTATTTTTGTCACTCCTGGAGTGAAGGTGGAATTATTCCACATATCACGTGAAAGTATTATGGATATTCAGGATATTTCTATCTGTGCACCTGGTAACGTTACTGTGAGATGAACTTCTGGATCCCCTTACATTAGAGACGTTTCAAAGCACCATATGAAACAAGCTGAGGTTGTTCCCTGACATATCATGAGATTACACTCCTATCTCGGTCGGATCTAGAAGATACAGAAGAACCCATAAGGACTTTTGGAAACTTCGCTCCTAAACTTTAACTGCTGTCTCGTAAATTTCTGGATATTTTATTTTTATCCCAATATACTTTCTCTCTCACTTCTTACACTTTTGCATAACTTTTAGCGTATATGCATGCATCTATCTGTAGCATAAAATTAAATTATATTGTTCGCCGTTAAACTCTTGAAAAAAAAAAACACCTAGATGTGCGCCCTATAAAAGATGCACCTTCAACATGAAAAATGAAGAACTTCAGGCGGGATGCTTGCTGTGCTTGGGTCACCAATAAGAGAGATCAGAAATGACCCCTGTGGCAGCTGTAATGGGTGCCTTTGAAAATAAAGAACAATCTCTAGCTCGGTTTTAAAAACTCAGCACCATTAAAACAGCATCTATCTCCACGACAGAAGCATCGAAAAATGAGGAAAAATGTGACAATTGGTATAGAGCTGACTTTTTGATGTTGAGGAGAGAAGCAGGTTTAGAAATGTATTCAAGCGACTCTCTCCCTCAAACCAGCTGACTCTGACTGTTAGGAAAACGGCAAACTTTGGCCGATCTGTGGGTGTTTTTAACCCATTAGTCACGCTGAGCCCAGGTATAGGAATGTGGTTGTATATCATGTGTCAGTAGCAGCACGGAATTCTTATACATCTCATATCTGTATATATATTATATACACATTGTGTTTCAACACGACGCCGGAGTTGTAGCAGCCCTCATTCTTGCCATTGCTCCCTCCCTTTCTTAATTACTTCCTGCTAGACATGTGCAAGGTGGAAACATGTGATTGGACAGCATTTTAAAATTTTTATATATTTTACCCAGGCTAGGATTTACCGTAAGGCCATCGAGGCAATGTCCACAAGGCGGCAAGGACTACAAGGTCGGCAATGCCGGGCGTGAGAAAACCACTTTAAATGCTGCCTTCTGGCATTGGCAGTTCGGGGGAGCAGTGTATGTAATAATACAATAAACTGTAATAATAAAATCAAATGCAAATATACTATAATCTGTAATAATAAAATAAGCTGTAATAATACAATGAGCTGTAATTATACAATAAGCTGTCATAATATAATAACCTGTAATAATACAATAAGCTGTAATAATACACCGAGCTGTAATAATACAATAAGCTGTAATAATAAAATAAGCTGTAATTATACAATAATCTGTAATAATACACTGAGCTGTAGATATACAATAATCTGTACTAACACAATAAGCTGTAATGATACACTGAGCTGTAATATTAAAATAAGCTGTAATAATACAATTATCTATAATAATAAGATAAGCTGTAATTATACAATAAGCTGTAATAATACTCTGAGCTGTAATTATACAATAATTTGCAATATTACAATAGGCTGTAGTGGATCAGTTGCTTGAAGAGTCCATTTAAATTGTAAGTAAAATGTGTTAGTGTCCCTTTAAAATCTCAGGCTTGTATCTTGAAACACACACAGTCACAGGTTGCTGTAAGAGGTCACTCTCACTGTCGGCACCACTTAGTGATGTATGCATTTAGAATGGTAACAGCTTGACTCGTCTGATAAAGTGACATTATTCCACAACATTGTGTCCAGGCTACAATTACATCCTGTGATTTGTCATTATGTAAATTGCGGGGTCTCCCCCCCCTACCAGTTCTCTAAGTATTGAATTGTGAATGTTCTTTTAATGATTGCGTATCTCACCACTTGTGTTCAGTTAGAAATGGAGATCAGCGGTGGATTGTCGGTTACAGAGCTGCGTTAGAAGGCCTTTGTTGCAGAATAGATTTGTCTTAGTCTTTCGCAGTTTTGCCGCATTGATACTACTCTTCCAACGTGCCTCATGTGTGTCGGTCTCTCAAACCTACTCTATCACCAAACGAGAGGTTTCAGGGATATCTTACACCAGGGACAGACATATCTCAGGAGGCACACAATTCTCCTTTCCTTCTACACGCTAAACAAGGGGTGACCATTGGTCGATCCTCAGTCACTGTAAAGCCACAGCACTCCCATGATGCTTTGTCAGATTCAAATCAACAGTCTAAGCACCATACCCACTTCATTTCAAAATAATGGCTATGGTGCCCTTTAGGCCCCCTAGTTCAGGCTCAAACTATTTCCAAGAACGGGGAAAACCATGGACTCCCAAGACACCATGTGACGAACCGCCTGGCAATCCGACTGAGTGCCTCCGCCAATCGATGCTCCTAGTGCTCACCGAAGAATTCCAGCACCTTGCCACCATAAGCACTGCAGACCCCATTTCCAGCGATGCAGCTGCACCGGGGTCTTTCCGTCCTTCACCCACCCTGGACCCAAGACCGGGATCCAGCTTCCAGTGGGCAGACCCACTGCTCTCTCCCAGAGAGAGTAGCAGGAACAGCTCTTATAAGAGCTAGTGATTATAATTCCTGGGGAGTATAGTGCTATAGCAATCCCCAGGATAGATACAGCCATTTCCCCCACACATGAGATGAGACTTTATGTTGAGGGTAAGCAGGAACAGAATTTTAATGGAGGCACACTGGCCTTTTATACAAGTTTCCCAACAAGGGTGACACCAGGTGGACCTTGTTGGGCACAGGGACACAAAGTGAACAAACCAATAAAAACAGAGTCAGACAGTGAGACACTCCCATACACAAACAATAGAACCCCTCCTCTGTGCTTGGGAGATAATTGAATCAGGAACTATAACCCAATTATCTCCAAGCACAGAAAAACATACAATTCAATGAAACCCAAAAAAGTACCTTAAAAACACATAAAACCCCATAATAGTTACATCCCCTGATAGCCCTGATCTGGGTAAACAGCATATCCAAAAATCACCAAGATCGGTTCAGGGGTTCAGGAATTTCCTGGAAGTCATAGTTTTGACCGACCGTGCACATGGTCCTATGCCCAAAACAGTTCCAGGGAAATCAGTGCTAACGGTCGGTCAAGTTCTGTAGTCTTTTACAGGTTTCCCTGCAGGGCCCATAGTCTGTGGGCAGGAGGATGGCAAGCAGGCCCCTCCAAGTACAAGTGGTGAGGTTACCTTCGCCACACACCATATTGCTAATACAGTTCTCATT
Organism: Pelobates fuscus; assembly: GCF_036172605.1. Lineage (NCBI taxonomy): Eukaryota > Metazoa > Chordata > Amphibia > Anura > Pelobatidae > Pelobates > Pelobates fuscus. The sequence continues at coordinate 382,065,306 of NC_086321.1, forward strand.
CCATAATAGCAGTAACAGTCCATATTTAGACAGTAATAACAGTCTATCAATGCCATCGTAGTATGTGCACAATTGGTACTGTTAATGCAGAAATATAACTTCACCGGCGTGGGTTGTTGATGATGTGGGAATGGTGACACATGCGCCCAGGACGTGCCGTAGTATGCATGCGCTCAGTGGATACCGTGTTGGGTCAAACCACATAGATTAAAGTCTATGTAAACAGTGTAGAGTTAGACTGGGCCGGTGGAATCACACAACGTGTTGCGGGAATGATGCTCGACGTCCAGGTAACTATATGGCATCGGACTCCGGTCTATTTATTAGCAGAGCTTTTAAGTAAGCGAAGTCCAGGTAGTCTGAAAGTTTAGGATTTTAGGGCTTTCCTCATAACCTGACGTGAAATATCTCTTTCTGGATAATATTTGACTGAATTTCTGGGCACCTTCTCACGCTACCCCCTGTGTCTACAAATGATTTAGACAGTTGTATTAAAATGCAAATTTCTGCCTTGCTTGCTACTTTATCATCTGGCTCGTTATGCAATTTGCCAGTTATAAAAGGGAAAAATTACCATAATGGGCCTCTGGGGAGAGATCAAGAAAAGAAGACCAAACAGAACACGTCTAACCGTTCCAAAACAATTACCCAGCACTACTGTTTTCCCCAGGAAATCTGCAACATCCAAAAGAGCTGATGTGGTTTCAAAATCTGACAAAGCTCCTTTCCGTCCTCATTTATTGTATTACAGAGGGAACAACCAAGTGTGCAACGTGTTGCGTTTGAAACTCAATCTTTTTTTATCCCTATAGGCGGAGGATCAAACCCTTTACTATTCAGTTCACAGGCTCCGACAGGACAGGTTAAACACCTGTCAGATCTTCTCAACATGGAGGGAAAAAATGGAGTGGACTCTACGGTGACACTTTCAATAGAGGACCATTTGCAAAGTTATTTTCAAAGACAACTTTATAACGTGATATCTGTGAGTCTCTTAACCCCGATGCAGGCAGTGATATCTGTGAGTCTCTTAACCCCGATGCAGGCAGTGATATCTGTGAGTCTCTTAACCCCGATGCAGGCAGTGATATCTGTGAGTCTCTTAACCCAGATGCAGGCAGTGATATCTGTGAGTCTCCTAACCCCGATGCAGGCAGTGATATCTGTGAGTCTCCTAACCCCGATGCAGGCAGTGATATCTGTGAGTCTCTTAACCCCGATGCAGGCAGTGATATCTGTGAGTCTCTTAACCCCGATGCAGGCAGTGATATCTGTGAGTCTCCTAACCCCGATGCAGGCAGTGATATCTGTGAGTCTCTTAACCCCGATGCAGGCAGTGATATCTGTGAGTCTCTTAACCCCGATGCAGGCAGTGATATCTGTGAGTCTCTTAACCCCGATGCAGGCAGTGATATCTGTGAGTCTCTTAACCCCGATGCAGGCAGTGATATCTGTGAGTCTCTTAACCCCGATGCAGGCAGTGATATCTGTGAGTCTCCTAACCCCGATGCAGGCAGTGATATCTGTGAGTCTCTTAACCCCGATGCAGGCAGTGATATCTGTGAGTCTCTTAACCCCGATGCAGGCAGTGATATCTGTGAGTCTCCTAACCCCGATGCAGGCAGTGATATCTGTGAGTCTCCTAACCCCGATGCAGGCAGTGATATCTGTGAGTCTCCTAACCCCGATGCAGGCAGTGATATCTGTGAGTCTCTTAACCCCGATGCAGGCAGTGATATCTGTGAGTCTCTTAACCCCGATGCAGGCAGTGATATCTGTGAGTCTCCTAACCCCGATGCAGGCAGTGATATCTGTGAGTCTCTTAACCCCGATGCAGGCAGTGATATCTGTGAGTCTCTTAACCCCGATGCAGGCAGTGATATCTGTGAGTCTCTTAACCCCGATGCAGGCAGTGATATCTGTGAGTCTCCTAACCCCGATGCAGGCAGTGATATCTGTGAGTCTCTTAACCCCGATGCAGGCAGTGATATCTGTGAGTCTCTTAACCCCGATGCAGGCAGTGATATCTGTGAGTCTCTTAACCCCGATGCAGGCATCTGATCTTTCAGTAAAATATTAAGTGACCTTCAAATGTCCATCTTGAAGACAGGATGGGGCAGTATGTAACTCAATAAAGAGAGGAATTCGATATATAAGAGTTAGATTTCAGAATGACAAAGAGTGGTGTATCTGATATTCATGACCGGAGAGAGACGGCTACATTTGGCCCAAGGGGCAACGGCAAACAAGTTGCCCAGTTTCAGAACAAGGCTCAGATTTTAAATTTTTTTATACGTTTTACAAATGATTTAATAATTTTAGATATATATTTGAAATAATTTAATATAGTGAAAAAAATAATTGTATATGTTGTCATTTTATTGATATATTGATTTTTGTATTTATAAAATATTTTTCATATCTTCATATTTTGAAAATTTGTAAAGCTAATCTAAAAATATCAAATTGGGGCCCAAATCAGCAAACTCCACTCCTATTGTTAATTTGACATAAAAATATTTTACTAATGCTGCAAGACCCCCTTGCCAGCCCCCCCTAAATCGGTGCGTGGCTGGTCATGGTTTCATTTGCAGAAATCTGGTTCATCTACGGAACATCCCCAATTATTTCTCTAGGATTTAATACAGAAATCACTTATACCTTATATAAAACATAACAACTAAAATGATTAATATTAATATATTAGCAGAACAAATACAAGTAATGGAAATGTTATAACTTTATAGGCATTTTATTTTGATCTATAAAACGGATAGAGATTGTGTAATATGAATTGAGGAGCTACGATAATGGAGGAACTTCCTGGGGGAACGACCTGATACAGACTAGTTCAGTGTATTACTTACAGTGATTTAGGGGATTGATTGACACTTGTTCTGTAGTTTTTATTTTGTATTTTTAGTTTAAAACAGAAAAAAAAGAAACATACACTATATTAAGTTTGCGACTGTAGAGGAACATTCGTCATTGCAGTGAGCTTATATCCCACGTGGAAATAAAGACCAAATGCAGTGTGTAATTCCATGAATCAAGGGAAGAACAATCTACAAAGAGTAACGATTGTAAACTGGAAGAAAGTTTGGTTCCCCTGCAATACATGCAAGTTATGGACGTTCTGTCACTTGGACTGTCTAGGCACTGTCTTCCAAGATATGCTTAGCACCAAAATAGCTTAATGAAGCAGTTTTGGTGTGTAGAACATGCCCCTCCAGTCTCCCTGCTCAATTCTCTGCCATTTAGGAGTTAAATCCCTTTGTTTATGCAGCCCTAGCCACACCTCTCTGCATGTGACATACACAGCCTTCCTAAACACTTCCTGTAAAGATAGATCTAATGTTTACACTTCCTTTATTGTACAGTCTGTTTAATTTAGATTTTTTTTATCTCCTGTTCTGTTAATAGCTTGCTAGACCTTGCAGGAACCTCCTGTATGTAATTAAAATTCAATTTACAGAGATACCAACTTCTATAATAAACATACTGTGCTGTAAGATCTGATTAATTTTTTTTCACTTCCAGAGAAAGTATGGCTAGCTCATGGCTATGACTGCATAAACAGAAACAAAAGTGATTTAACTTATAAATAGCTGAGAATTGAGCAGTGAGCCTGCAGTGGCATAATCTATACACCAAAACTACTTCAATAATCTAAAGTTGTTTTGGTGCCTATAGTGTCCCTTTAATGTTCCCTAGAATGTCCTGACACCACCCTCTTATGCAATGCTGGTTAGAGCTCTTTTGTCCATCCCAAGGTTTGATATCAAAGGTTTTATGAATGGCAGATGAAGTCACCAGGAATTGAAGGAGCATGGAGACTTAATGGAAGAAACTAGTTACCCTGTATCGAGAACATGAGATGAGAATCCCCTGACTACACCCCGTGGCCGACACCATATACGTAGACCTATTACATTGGGGGGGGGGAGGGGAGGTGATAAAAAAAAAGTTACCGAGTCACTGTAAAGCAAAGTTACATTTTCTTACTATTCAATATTATTGAATTATTTTTAACTACCGGTAATTATCTGAATAATACATTTAAAATATTGGGTAATTTCCCCGAAACGATTTCCCTTTAAATAATCCCTCATTTGATATTGCTGGAGCAGTTCTAGGTACATTGCAATATGTCTTTGCCAGAGACAAAATATATTGTACTAAGAAAAAATAAATCTTTGACGTTTGTTTCCAAACCTAGGTGAGTATTTATCTAATTAGTGAAGGAGAGCTTTGCCGGTTTGACGTATTCATTGTGCTAGACTGCGAGTTGCGGATACTGGCGGTCTCACTTGCAGAGGTGTATATGTGCTCTTTGCATTTTTTAAAAGTATGAGATAAGTGTTGACCTCTGATTAAGTGCCCTGTTGTGAAAGGCCCCTCAACGTCCGGCAATGGTTTGTTACCGTCAGCACTGTCATTCAAATAAAGGACTTTAAAGATGAATACATGGAGTTTGAGTGCTCAATTCTCTTCCAGAAGTATAAATATAGGGATTCCTCACTACTGACAAATTTGTTATCTTTCTTTTGGCCAGTCTATAAAACCATTATGACTAATTCTTACCCTGCAATTTTGTGTCACGCAGAGTGTCTGTATGTTCTTCTGTACCCAACCTTTTCCTCCCACACATCTCTATTGATATATACCAGCCAGGAACAATTATCTTTTACAGATTCGAAATTGGGCAGCCTCAGGGACTGTTCCTAAAATGTACGCTTAGAAAAATGAAATGAGCAGAGTGTTTAGTACATGAACAGCGCTCGATAGGGCTGCGTAGAGTCACTAGTGAGTTCCGTTTATACTCAGAAATTAGAAAAATATTATTATTATTTTTTTAATAAACCCATATATATGCATTAGTTTATTTGTCTGCTTGGGAATGCCATTGTGAATATTTGCCAGACAAATTAAATTATGAAATGAGTGTGTGCACGTTGTATGCTGAATTTGCCGACAGACCCAGTGAAATCCTGGGGGTACAGACTGCTAAAGTGGGTAAAGGTGCTGTATTGCGGTGTCCTGATAAGTACACTGACATCATTTATATTAAAATACCTGGAAAAAATATCTCCAGCACGTTCACCCCCTTAAACACTCAAAACAAAGCCCTGACCTCAAACTCCCACTACTCTTGGGCAGCAGCAATGACTATAGTATTCATCAGCCCAAATACACAGAACAAACCCCCAAAAAGTTACCTGTGTGCTATCACAAAGCCCCACATGTAACTGGAGTTTTTTAATATCACTCCAGTGGCCGTTAGAGTGTAAGCTCATCTGCCACGTCAAGGCAAAACTGCGTAGGCGAGTCCTACACTAACAATTGCTGCTTTCAGCCAAAAGGTAAAATCTCTGAGATGGAAAGGGAAATTCTTACCATCCCCTACACACTTATTAACTCTTGATAAGACTCACATTGATCAGTAATTTCCTTTTTATTAAAATTTTGGTTCAGCTCCAGTTCTCAGTTCTATACAATCAGAGAGAAAACTTGCAGCAGAGGAGTAACTGGGTGTACCAGGTAAGTAGGACGTCCCAGATAACTGTCATACCTGCTCTGCGTTCTGGACATCCCTCGACAGTCTTGGGCTTGATCTCTTCTGATCCGGCAATCCTCATGCCGGATGCAATGACATCAGTCGCCGTTCCAACATCGGCAATCACACAGCTTTCTCCCCCTCCCTTTATACTAGTTGATGCCCGTGTCCTGTGCGGGTGTCCTACCAGAACTGGGAATAGGGAAGGGGGTAAGGGCTGCGCTGAAAGCTAAAAACAGTAATCTATGACAATAGAAACCAGACCAAATGGTCTAAATGGATAGACAACAGCAAGTTGGCCTAGATAAAGAGTCTCACTTAAAACAACAGAAAAAAGGTAAAAGAAAGTCCGTCCAGGTAATAAAATGTTCAATAAAAAAAAAAAGTCTCAATACAAAAAATGTGGCTTCCAGTATGTTGGAACAAGGTGCTTAAAAACTAGATTAAGTGAACATTGCAGAAACATTAAAAATGGAGACTTAACCCCTTAAGGACCAAACTTCTGGAATAAAAGGGAATCATGACATGTCACACATGTCATGTGTCCTTAAGGGGTTAAACCACTCAGTATCCAAACATTTTATTAACCAGAACAAAGATCCTAAAATGTTAAAATGTATGGGGATAAAAAATGCACCTTACCCTGGAGAGGGGTGGGAGGATTGATGTAAAAAATGTCCTAGGAAAAATGGAAATGGAATGCGTCTACAAGCTACAGACCCTTACACCCCAAGGTCTAAATGCAGAATCCGATCGTTATAATTTTTTATAATTATGCATACCATCAATATTAATTGTTACATTTTTCACAATTAATTTTTTTTAAGTGTTCAGCCTTATATTTATTTTTATATGTGAATTTTATGTGTATCTATTATTAACAGCACTTAATACTTTTTATGCTTTTATCATTAATATAATTTTTATTTCTGTCTATATTAGTAGGCTGCTGTATTTATGTATCTCTCTCGTATACCTTTATTTATTATTTAAACTATTTTTCCTTTTGTTTATATTAATAAGCTGCTATATTTATGTATCCTCCAAATGTATGTATACAATCATGGGGCCAAGCCATATACTCCTTTACACATTTTATTCCTTCCATGGGACTTTTACATAGTCAATGAGGGCAGTAATCAGATCCCCTACTTTCATCTTTTACTATTTCCCCCCGACGGCACGAAATACACGTACCGTCGGCAGGTATTTGGATTCACATACACTCCCCCTGAAGCCCCTCCCCTGATGGGAGCGGCTCGTTACTGTTAGCTAGAGCGAGCCGCGAGCCGCCCTCTCCCCTACACTCACGATGACCGGCAAAACTACATTACCCATGGAGCTTTGCTCCAAATAATGCCAGTCACATGACGTTTTATTTTCTCATATATCATTTTAAACATGCAATTATACTATATAGTCCCAATCTGACCACCCTATTGAACTGGATAAGCAATATTTGTTTTATTTATGCTTTATATATGTTTTTAAATATTTGTTTCCTATTGGCTGATCCATTTTTTAGCGCCAATTTTAACTGTTACATATCCTTATAAATATTCCTCTATGCCAGGTATAATGCTATACTACCATTTTGATAAAGCCTTAAAGTGAAACGCGTTAATGGTTTTAAATTGTGTATTTTAAACAATCAAAGTTTTTTGGTTACCTTTTCCGCAGGACCAATCTTCATTTTATTGTGTTATATGTGCACTTTTTATTTTTACTTTTCCTGGCATTTTTTACGGTATCCTGACTCAAGAAATCCTCGGTGGGGATCATTCCACCAGCGCTGTATTAATTGAGCAGTATCCTCTGCTCTATACTTGTGAGTATATTTTATTTACATTCATTTTATTTATCTTTTATACACTGAGAGCACTATTGCTGTTTTTTATATACCGTGGAGCACGACTTATCCAGGCCAGATTGACGGACACATCTCTACAGTATATCCCTTAGCAGGGATTATACCACTAAACGCACTTCATCCTAGAGCTGGCCAAAGCTCCTCCAAATGTGAGTGTATTATCTCCCTTTTATTAATTTTATCCTTGGATTTACAATACTTCACTATTGGCAGTTTGTCATGTTTTTATTCTTGTCTTCACATATACGGATTATATACAACCCGGACTGTACCCATACTCTATCCAGTTATACCAGTGAGATTTTTTTTTTATTGAACATTTTATTACCTGGACGGACTTTCTTTTACCTTTTTTCTGTTGTTTTAAGTGAGACGCTTTATCTAGGCCAACCTGTTGTTGTCTATCCATTTAGGCCATTTGGTCTGGCTTCTATTGTCATAGATTACTGTTTTTAGCTTTCAGCGCAGCCCTTACCCCCTTCACTATTTCCAGTTTGTTGTACAAAGGGTCTTGAGGGATTCCCTTTTTTGGGTTGCTGCTCATATTTTTTGTTATTTAGCACTGACTCCTCCACCTTGTTTTTACTGTCCTGGCAGAACTCCCTGCCCACACAACGTGAGTCACATTCATTTTGGGAGCATGTGACACACACCAATCAGATGCCACAGGGGCCTATATTAAGCCCTTGTGACCTCTCCTTAGTGCCCTGTCATGGTTTTTGCCAGCACAAGAGTTTGTTCCTATTATCTTGGTATTTCTGGTAGCTAACTTGGATTTGCTAATTCGTGTACTCTGTATTATATCTGACTATTCTCTATACCTTATATTATATAATATGTCTTTATTGTACATAGGGTTAAACTTGCCTCACTGTTTGCGAGTCTGTCCTTGACAATAACACTTTTTTCCTCTTTTTAATTGACGTTTAAGTGTTTAACCTAAAATATTATTCATTATACAAATAAAATACATATATCTAAACAAATACATACACTTTCCAGTCCGGTGCCTTAATACACACTGTTCTGCTCACTGTAGTGTGGCATTTATCTACAACAATATAGATTTTCATCATTAGAGCAGGTATGTGAAAGGGGGAACTTGAAAGACTTCAATCATCTTAGATTACTATGCAGTATATACACAGTATGTATATTAGCAACAAGTCTATCATAAATCACTGTCAAATAGATTAAACAAGCACCTTTTTATGGACTAACAGAATTTGGGAATGACTAGATTTCTCAAGTCTAAATCATTTCTTCAGCATTTCTTTAGAATGGGAGCTTACCGTTCCAACATTCTGTTGGTCCAATAAAAAAGGTGTTACAATATACTAATTTCATCTGTTATTTTACATCGATGTAACTGGATTCATGCAGCTAACATCACTGACTCCCAGATATATTTCACTCTAGATTATCCATATATTGTTTGTTTCTCAATGTATTAATTCATGACTCTGTCTGTACACATTGTGTTCGTCATATTCCGTGCAGGTATAGATAGCTCTGTAAATAAAACTCTCTCTCTATATATTGCTATATATAGTTTGTTCACACTGGGGTGGTGGGCGGATGGCATCCTACTCAGTCATTTTCATTTCCTAGCCCGCTCCTGTCCTGTTTCCCTCCGTAGCAAGTCCGGAAACAAATTCTGAAATAGGATCCTGCCTTGAAAAGCAAGCTAACAGGATTAGAGCTATCCCCAACAGGACGCAGAGCTGTAAGCGAGCAGAGAGAATTGGATTTGGGAATCCTCCGACAGATTAACCCGCCAGTACTTGCGCTCGGCTTCCACCGCAATATGTTTTCATACCATTACTTGTCTTGTGTACAGAGAAATATATACATCTAACTTTATATGTTAACATACATATACTCTTATAGGCTTAGCTAAACCTAGAAGGCAGGCAAATGGAAACGCAAAATAAATGTATTATCGCATTTTTATGGCTCTCATTGCTGTGCAAACCAATTTTACCGCTTCCAGCAGTGCCAGCTGCTTCAATGCAGAGTTTCGGGGAATCTCAGGGCACAGGGGGGGCGCTGGCTGCCTCTCTTCTCAAATACTTGGCTTGTAAAGGAAGGCGTGCAGTGGGAATATATTAGACTTGGTCCAAGAGCTGATCCAGCTCCCTTGTTATTAATATATAATAAGAGATACTTTCCCCATAGTAAATAAGACCCATTTAAATTAGACATCGGTCACTTAACCATAACACGGTGCCCTGACTGAGAATTCACTGGGAATATCCAACCATTGGACCTCCAAACACAACAATAACACATGATGCTTGTCATTGCAATTATGGGAGAAGAGACCAGAATAGGAGATTCCTGATTGGTGGAGCCACTTCCTGAACTTGTAACGTCTTATATGCTGTAATTTATTTCAAATTCTCCCCAAAAAACTGTAATAATAACATTTGTGCCGTGCGTCTTTTAAATTGACCAATTTGTAATTTTAACTTAGAACCATCACTTGTTATAGGAAAACTGTCACTTTACGGTATTTTTTAATAAGGCCCTTCAAAATATTAATCTGTAAGGCGTGCTAAATTAAATTAAATGTAGAAATCCCCAGCTCTATCTTGTAACTGAGCGCCACCATCGTAGCTTCCTGTCTGTCATTGTGATACGCTCTGACTTGACAGTCAGCACAGAGAGAGCAGACAGAGAGGAGGACAAATTAAACTATCACGGTGATTTGGTGAGAATTTAAAGTGAATTTAGAATTTTACACCAAAATAGCCGAACTGGAAGCTAAATGTTTGCTAGGCACCTGGCCTGGCTGCTGCAGACGGTATCCTGGGCTGCCTGTCCGGTACCGGTATACTATAAATTCTGGCAATGCAGCTGTCAGTTATTTTTTGCTAGCAACATGTAGCCTGTATTCTGTCATTAGGCAGCCCAGCTGCTTGTGAAAGTGATCCCTGCTCCTCGTGGGAGTGATCCCATCTCCTTGTGGGAGTGATCCTTGCTCCTCGTGGGAGTGATCCCGGCTCCTTGTGGGAGTGATCCTTGCTCCTTGTGGGAGTGATCCCGGCTCCTTGTGGGTGGGATCCCATCTCCTTGTGGGAGTGATCCCTGCTCCTCGTGGGAGTGATCCCTGCTCCTTGTGGGAGTGATCCTTGCTCCTTGTGGGAGTGATCCCTGCTCCTTGTGGGAGTGATCCCTGCTCCTTGTGGGAGTGATCCCTGCTCCTTGTGGGAGTGATCCCGGCTCCTTGTGGGTGGGATCCCATCTCCTTGTGGGAGTGATCCCTGCTCCTCGTGGGAGTGATCCTTGCTCCTTGTGGGAGTGATCATGGCTCCTTGTGGGAGTGATCCCGGCTCCTTGTGGGAGTGATCCCATCTCCTTGTGGGAGTGATCATGGCTCCTTGTGGGAGTGATCCCGGCTCCTTGTGGGAGTGATCCCATCTCCTTGTGGGAGTGATCATGGCTCCTTGTGGGAGTGATCCCAACTCCTTGTGGGAGTGATCCCATCTCCTTGTGGGAGTGATCCCGGCTCCTTGTGGGAGTGATCCCAGCTCCTTGTGGGAGTGATCCCATCTCCTTGTGGGAGTGATCCCGGCTCCTTGTGGGAGTGATCCCAGCTCCTTGTGGGAGTGATCCCATCTCCTTGTGGGAGTGATCCCTGCTCCTTGTGGGAGTGATCCCAGCTCCTTGTGGGTGGGATCCCGGCTCCTTGTGGGTGTGATCCCGGCTCCTTGTGGGAGTGATCCCGGCTCCTTGTGGGTGTGATCCCGGCTCCTTGTGGGAGTGATCCCGGCTCCTTGTGGGTGGGATCCCGGCTCCTTGTGGGTGGGATCCCGGCTGCGTTCTTCGATTCTTCCAGCTCCCTTGCCTGACCTCGCACTGTCTGCTTTGAGTCTGATCACTGCTTCAGTAGTCTGTAATCTGTAAGACATTTCCTTGTATATATGTTTGTCGCAGTCTGTTTTCTTGGAGGTGTCTTTATTCCAGTAGTTTGCTAAGCACGTCATGGTTGCTATTTACACATGGATGACAAAAGTTCCTCGATTTCTGGTCACCTCCCTTGGGATCATACTAAGTAGAAATATGGCTGGGTTTAGTGGCAGCCTCAACCCCCAGCATTCTCTGATAATCTCTTGGACTTCTCTCCGGTACACCTTCTCCAATGGGCAGTCCCAGAAAATATGAAATAGCGTGTCTCTATGTCTCCTACATCTCCAACATCCGTGCGAGGTCCCTGGAAATGCATGAGCTATTTGATCAGGTGTTAAACCATCTTATAGTCGGTTTGCAGGCCGCTTCCAGTGATTTAGGCTCCTAGATGCTCATTCTCTCTGCTGGCCTTAGCCAATCCTCGCACTCAGACGTAATGCCTATATCTGTCTCCCATTTTAACGGGTCATTTCCCGGTTATAGAGTGTTCCGTGAGGCACTAGTAACACTTCCAGAGCGGTTATTGGTCTGGATGCAGTAGTGGTCAAACCCTCCGCCGCAGCGTTGTACATTTTAACACTGCACATCCATATTAAAGGCACCATAACCACTTCAAATCACTGATCATATAGTCGCCGTCCCTTGTTGTGTTTCCACCATTCTTCTGCATTTGAAACTTTGAATAAACAAGTAAGCGTTGGAAGTAAATAAAACTATTTTCCAGCAGCCACTTCCTGTAAAAACATAAATATAGCCTGAAAATGATACGTTTGTTGGGAGTTAGATCTATTTGCACGTTTGTAGCACCTTGTCATTATGTTATACAGCCTGTATACAAAATAGCTGTGTCTATATCTGCACTCTTTACTCATTCTTTCCTCCCCTCCTCACAACTTCCATTAATTCCCCCCTTTTTGCTCCAAAAATACTTCCGGACGTGAGGCCATGAGGTTTCTGGGAGTTGTAGTTCTGCTGTTAATTTTACACCAGAAAACATGACCATGCGAACAAGATAAAAAATAAAATAAAAAAATACAGTAACAAGATTTTTAATAAAGATTTTAATAATTTAAATAGCCAAACTAGAATCACTCTCTAAATCAGAAATGCTCTCAGTATTATGGACTGGAATTCACTCTGAATATTCTCTTTAATAAATAACCCGGTGAGAATTCTTTATACATAGCCTCCTACGTACGGCGGGAAAGGTTTTATGGGAGTTGTACCAGATAAACGCTGTGGTATTTGGTTATGTATGTCTTATCATGTGTTGCGGCATTAATATATCATTTTTACTGAAAGTTACAGCTGTGGGTGCGTGGCACGGCTCTCCAGCAGAGGTGGTCACAGTAAGAAAGGTAACTTCATGTCTGGATACAGATTAAAATTTCGCTATTTCCTGCTCGCTTTCTATGTATCACTTATTGTTGCTACTTAGACACGCTCATGTGATGTTGTTATAGTCTTGATGTCACCTTTATAGAACGAGTTTGAAGAAACATTAAATTGAGGTACGGCTGTATCAACGAAGGGAATGAAAGGTGACTGGCAAGCGTTAGACTCGATGTGCCAAGTGAACATTAGCTGCTCTAAAAAATACATTTTGTGTCAAGGATTCTGCCTGGGGTTTGAATCATTCATAAAGAGAAAAACACTCAGACCTGGTCAAGTGGTTGGAATCGAGTGCCGCCATGTCTGCTGCCCACGTCACACTTGGCAAGGGAAGGAGTGCTTGCTAGAAATATTGAATAGGACTGCCGACTGAAACCAGGTATATCGGCCAAACAGATTCTCTAATACAGCATTGCTCCGGGCGCAGCAACCACTGCTGTGTGTACTGGCTAGATCAAAAAGAATTCAATAAACGCTAATCCCATTTGATTTTATAATATGCCACGCTCATTTAAAAGGCTGGCACGTAAAACGGGAATGTGAGCGAAAGAAAAAATATATATTTCAGTTTGCATTCCCAGATCTTCATTACATAGCAGCTTTAGACCCCGGTCTTACCCGCGAATGCATTGATAGCTAGTCCTGGCTGCCGGATGTTTCTGGACTACATTCTCAGGATGCCCAGCCATCCCAAAGGCTGGCTGAGTGTTGTGTAAAATATAGTAAGAAACATCTGGGACCAACGTTCTCCCTCACTGACTTGTTGGCACAAAGGGCACACACGTTCCGTGTGCTTAAACCATGACTTGTTTCACGGAAATGTGAGATTTAATAAAAATGAAATAAATCAGATCTAGTGAAACAATGTTTTCAGCTGTGGGATGATAGCTGATTGGGGAATGAGCGCCAGCACTATGTCTATACACCCCGTCCAGCAGAGGGCGATAGATGCTTTGTGCCCAGGTCCATTCTTTTTGGTGTTGGCGTCAGAGACGGGGTTCATCCAATAAATAGGGAATTGTGGAGAATGGAAAAGGATGAAGCTAAATATTCCCGGTGTAGCTGTTTGGTCCTGTGATTTGTAATCCCCAGTTTAGTGGATTAACCCTTCGAAGTGTTTATTACATAAATTCCTGCGATAGCTTTCTATATTATTATTATTATTATTATTATTATTATTATAATTTATATACAAGCTGTCTTTCACCCAGTCTCACGTAGGCCGCCATTATCTAAAAGTCAGAGAATCGCAGTCTCAAATCACAGAGATGCAGCCTTTGGCAGACATCGATTTATTTTACGAAGGTTCTATCATCGTCAGATCAGTCGTTTCTTTAATGTGGGCTGAGGTTTGATCCTGAATTAATAGTATTAATGCAGTCTTAGAGTGAAAGAGAGTGCCGAGATTAGAAGCTATCAGAGAGTGCTGAGACTGGGAGAGGTCAGAGAGTGCTGAGATTAGGAGCTGTCAGAGAGCACTCTCTGAAATCTCCTTATCTCAGCACTCTCTGCCAGCTCCTAATCTCAGCACTCTCTGACAGCTCCCAATCTCAGCACTCTCTGACAGCTCCCAATCTCAGCACTCTCTGACAGCTCCCAATCTCTGCACTCTCTGACAGCTCCCAATCTCAGCACTCTCTGACAGCTCCTAATCTCAGCACTCTCTGACAGCTCCCAATCTCAGCACTCTCTGACAGCCCTAATCTCTGCACTCTCTGACAGCTCCCAATCTCAGCACTCTCTGACAGCCCTAATCTCAGCACTCTCTGACAGCCCTAATCTCAGCACTCTCTGACAGCTCCCAATCTCTGCACTCTCTGACAGCTCCCAATCTCAGCACTCTCTGACAGCCCTAATCTCAGCACTCTCTGACAGGTCTACTCTCAGCACTCTCTGACAGCTCCCAATCTCAGCACTCTCTGACAGCTCCCAATCTCAGCACTCTCTGACAGCTCCTAATCTCTGCACTCTCTGACAGCTCCTAATCTCTGCACTCTCTGACAGCTCCCAATCTCAGCACTCTCTGACAGCTCCCAATCTCTGCACTCTCTGACAGCTCCCAATCTCAGCACTCTCTGACAGCTCCCAATCTCTGCACTCTCTGACAGCTCCCAATCTCAGCACTCTCTGACAGCTCCCAATCTCAGCACTCTCTGACAGCTCCCAATCTCAGCACTCTCTGACAGCTCCTATTCTCAGCACTCTCTGACAGCTCCCAATCTCAGCACTCTCTGACAGCTCCCAATCTCTGCACTCTCTGACAGCTCCCAATCTATGCACTCTCTGACAGCTCCCAATCTCAGCACTCTCTGACAGCTCCCAATCTCTGCACTCTCTGACAGCTCCCAATCTATGCACTCTCTGACAGCTCCCAATCTCTGCACTCTCTGACAGCTCCCAATCTCAGCACTCTCTGACAGCTCCCAATCTCAGCACTCTCTGACAGCTCCTAATCTCAGCACTCTCTGACAGCTCCGAATCTCAGCACTCTCTGACAGCTCCTAATCTCAGCACTCTCTGACAGCTCCCGATCTCAGCACTCTCTGACAGCTCCTAATCTCAGCACTCTCTGACAGCTCCCAATCTCAGCACTCTCTGACAGCTCCCAATCTCAGCACTCTCTGACAGCTCTAATCTCAGCACTCTCTGACAGCTCCCAATCTCAGCACTCTCTGACAGCTCCCAATCTCAGCACTCTCTGACAGCTCCCAATCTCAGCACTCTCTGACAGCTTCTAATCTCAGCACTCTCTGACAGCTCCCAATCTCAGCACTCTCTGACAGCTCCCAATCTCAGCACTCTCTGACAGCTCCCAATCTCAGCACTCTCTGACAGCTCCTAATCTCAGCACTCTCTGACAGCTCCTAATCTCTGCACTCTCTGAAAGCTCCCAATCTCAACACTCTCTGACAGTCCTAATCTCAGCACTCTCTGACAGTTCCCAATCTCTGCTCTCTCTGACAGCTCCCAATCTCAGCACTCTCTGACAGCCCTAATCTCAGCACTCTCTGACAGCTCCCAATCTCAGCACTCTCTGACAGCTCCCAATCTCAGCACTCTCTAATTACTCCCAATCTCTGCACTCTCTGACAGCTCCCAATCTCAGCACTCTCTAATTACTCCCAATCTCAGCACTCTCTGACAGCTCCTAATCTCAGCACTCCCCGACAGCCCTCCCAAGAGAGTGCTGAGATTGGGAGCTGTCAGAGAGTGCTGAGATTGGGAGCTGTCAGAGAGTGCTGAGATTAGGAGCTGTCAGAGAGTGCTGAGATCGGGAGCTGTCAGAGAGTGCTGAGATTAGGAGCTGTCAGAGAGTGCTGAGATTCGGAGCTGTCAGAGAGTGCTGAGATTAGGAGCTGTCAGAGAGTGCTGAGATTGGGAGCTGTCAGAGAGTGCTGAGATTGGGAGCTGTCAGAGAGTGCATAGATTGGGAGCTGTCAGAGAGTGCATAGATTGGGAGCTGTCAGAGAGTGCAGAGATTGGGAGCTGTCAGAGAGTGCTGAGATTGGGAGCTGTCAGAGAGTGCATAGATTGGGAGCTGTCAGAGAGTGCAGAGATTGGGAGCTGTCAGAGAGTGCTGAGATTGGGAGCTGTCAGAGAGTGCTGAGAATAGGAGCTGTCAGAGAGTGCTGAGATTGGGAGCTGTCAGAGAGTGCAGAGATTGGGAGCTGTCAGAGAGTGCTGAGATTGGGAGCTGTCAGAGAGTGCAGAGATTGGGAGCTGTCAGAGAGTGCTGAGATTGGGAGCTGTCAGAGAGTGCATAGATTGGGAGCTGTCAGAGAGTGCTGAGATTGGGAGCTGTCAGAGAGTGCAGAGATTAGGAGCTGTCAGAGAGTGCAGAGATTAGGAGCTGTCAGAGAGTGCTGAGATTGGGAGCTGTCAGAGAGTGCTGAGATTGGGAGCTGTCAGAGAGTGCTGAGAGTAGACCTGTCAGAGAGTGCTGAGATTAGGGCTGTCAGAGAGTGCTGAGATTGGGAGCTGTCA
Source organism: Pelobates fuscus (assembly GCF_036172605.1). Taxonomy (NCBI): domain Eukaryota; kingdom Metazoa; phylum Chordata; class Amphibia; order Anura; family Pelobatidae; genus Pelobates; species Pelobates fuscus. The sequence continues at coordinate 382,082,021 of NC_086321.1, forward strand.
GAGAGTGCCGAGATTGGGAGCTGTCAGAGAGTGCTGAGATTAGGGCTGTCAGAGAGTGCTGAGATTAGGGCTGTCAGAGAGTGCTGAGATTGGGAGCTGTCAGAGAGTGCAGAGATTAGGGCTGTCAGAGAGTGCTGAGATTGGGAGCTGTCAGAGAGTGCTGAGATTAGGAGCTGTCAGAGAGTGCTGAGATTGGGAGCTGTCAGAGAGTGCTGAGATTGGGAGCTGTCAGAGAGTGCAGAGATTGGGAGCTGTCAGAGAGTGCTGAGATTGGGAGCTGTCAGAGAGTGCTGAGATTGGGAGCTGTCAGAGAGTGCTGAGATTAGGAGCTGTCAGAGAGTGCTGAGATAAGGAGATTTCAGAGAGTGCGGAGATTAGGGCTGTCAGAGAGTGCTGAGATTAGGGCTGTCGGAGAGTGCTGAGATTAGGAGCTGTCAGAGAGTGCTGAGATTGGGAGTAATTAGAGAGTGCTGAGATTGGGAGCTGTCAGAGAGTGCAGAGATTGGGAGTAATTAGAGAGTGCTGAGATTGGGAGCTGTCAGAGAGTGCTGAGATTGGGAGCTGTCAGAGAGTGCAGAGATTAGGGCTGTCAGAGAGTGCTGAGATTAGGGCTGTCAGAGAGTGCTGAGATTGGGAGCTGTCAGAGAGAGCAGAGATTGGGAACTGTCAGAGAGTGCTGAGATTAGGACTGTCAGAGAGTGTTGAGATTGGGAGCTGTCAGAGAGTGCTGAGATTAGGAGCTGTCAGAGAGTGCTGAGATTGGGAGCTGTCAGAGAGTGCTGAGATTAGGAGCTGTCAGAGAGTGCTGAGATTAGAAGCTGTCAGAGAGTGCAGAGATTGGGAGCTGTCAGAGAGTGCTGAGATTAGGAGCTGTCAGAGAGTGCTGAAATTGGGAGCTGTCAGAGAGTGCTGAGATTAGGAGCTGTCAGAGAGTGCTGAGAATAGGAGCTGTCAGAGAGGGCAGAGATTGGGAGCTGTCAGAGAGTGCAGAGATTGGGAGCTGTCAGAGAGTGCTGAGATTGGGAGCTGTCAGAGAGTGCTGAGATTGGGAGCTGTCAGAGAGTGCAGAGATTGGGAGCTGTCAGAGAGGGCTGAGATTGTGAGCTGTCAGAGAGTGCTGAGATTAGGAGCTGTCAGAGAGTGCTGAGATTGGGAGCTGTCAGAGAGTGCAGAGATTGGGAGCTGTCAGAGAGGGCTGAGATTGGGAGCTGTCAGAGAGTGCTGAGATTAGGAGCTGTCAGAGAGTGCAGAGATTGGGAGCTGTCAGAGAGTGCTGAGATTGGGAGCTGTCAGAGAGTGCTGAGATTAGAAGCTGTCAGAGAGTGCAGAGATTGGGAGCTGTCAGAGAGTGCTGAGATTAGGAGCTGTCAGAGAGTGCTGAGATTGGGAGCTGTCAGAGAGTGCTGAGATTAGGAGCTGTCAGAGAGTGCTGAGAATAGGAGCTGTCAGAGAGGGCAGAGATTGGGAGCTGTCAGAGAGGGCTGATATTGGGAGCTGTCAGAGAGTGCTGAGATTGGGAGCTGTCAGAGAGTGCAGAGATTGGGAGCTGTCAGAGAGGGCTGAGATTGGGAGCTGTCAGAGAGTGCAGAGATTGGGAGCTGCCAGAGAGTGCTGAGATTGGGAGCTGTCAGAGAGGGCTGAGATTGGGAGCTGTCAGAGAGTGCTGAGATTGGGAGCTGTCAGAGAGTGCTGAGATTGGGAGCTGTCAGAGAGTGCTGAGATTGGGAGCTGTCAGAGAGGGCTGAGATTGGGAGCTGTCAGAGAGTGCTGAGATTGGGAGCTGTCAGAGAGTGCTGAGATTGGGAGCTGTCAGAGAGTGCAGAGATTGGGAGCTGCCAGAGAGTGCTGAGATTGGGAGCTGTCAGAGAGTGCTGAGATTGGGAGCTGTCAGAGAGTGCAGAGATTGGGAGCTGTCAGAGAGTGCTGAGATTGGGAGCTGTCAGAGAGTGCAGAGATTGGGAGCTGTCAGAGAGTGCAGAGATTGGGAGCTGTCAGAGAGTGCTGAGATTGGGAGCTGTCAGAGAGGGCTGAGATTGGGAGCTGTCAGAGAGTGCTGAGATTGGGAGCTGTCAGAGAGTGCTGAGATTGGGAGCTGTCAGAGAGGGCTGAGATTGGGATTATTCAAAAATCTAAAACTTGAAATTACGTTTCAATCCTCCATAATTTGCTGTGGAATAAATAAAACACTTTGATAATATGTGATTAATTAATTACTGTGAAAATAATGAACCTATAGCCAATGGAATGTAAACATTTATACATCCTATCAAATCAGAAAGAAAAAGTAAGACTTTAAGGATTTAGTGTTTCTTGTTCACAATCTTGTTTTTATCGTATAATACTCCCATTATTTATAAGTGGATTTACCTAACGCATCGTGCATTTTGTGTATATTAGAAATGAAAGCGAGACGAGGGGCATCAAGAACGGAGGGTCAGATATTCAGCAATACACCAACCTTGCTCCTTACAAAGTACTAGATGTTTTATTAGCGACTTGACAGCTTTGAAGCAGCTAATCTGGTGAGATCCCCTTGGGCGAAACTAAGAGTATTACCGCCTCCACATAACGCAACAGGCGGAGAGCCCGGAGCTCGCACATCAATAGCTGAAAAACCAAGTGCCACGTTCTGGACTGGCTTTGATCAGGGCTCGGTATCAAAACAGGCTGATTCTCAATGAACACAACACAGAATAACAGAGCAGATCAAAGGGACGAGGGGGGAAAATCAGCGGAGGGAGGAGAGGGGAGAGGGGGGGATTGTTATATGGGAAGATGTAATGCCACTTCACAACACGAGGGACCCGCTCAATGACAGTCACATGCGGATACAGCCAAAACTATCATTGGGGCCAAACATGGGACACGGGCTGGGCAGGGAGAGAATGAAATGGGTGAGAACAGGATTCAAGAGGACAAGGGGGGCGAGTGAAGAGGGTAAGAGGAAGATGGAGATAGTCAAGGAGGAGAGAGAGTTTCTAGGAGGAGTGAGAGTTTCTAGAAGGAGAGAGAGAGTTTCTAGAAGGAGAGAGAGAGTTTCTAGAAGGAGAGAGAGTTTCTAGGAGGGGAGAGTGTTTCTAGAAGGAGAGAGAGAGTTTCTAGGAGGGGAGAAAGTTTCTAGAAGTAGAGAGAGAGTTTCTAGAAGGAGAGAGAGAGTTTCTAGGAGGAGAGAGAGTTTCTAGGAGGGGAGAGAGAGTTTCTAGGAGGAGAGAGAGTTTCTAAGAGGGGAGAGAGTTTCTAGGAGGAGAGAGAGAGTTTCTAGGAGGGGAGAGAGTTTCTAGGAAGAGAGAGAGATAGTTTCTAGGAGGAGAGAGAGTTTCTAGGAGGAGAGAGAGTTTCTAGAAGGAGAGAGAGAGTTTCTAGGAGGGGAGAGAGTTTCTAGGAGGAGAGAGAGAGTTTCTAGGAGGAGAGAGAGAGTTTCTAGGAGGAGAGAGAGTTTCTATGAGGGGAGAGAGAGTTTCTAGGAGGAGAGAGAGTTTCTAGGAGGAGAGAGAGAGTTTCTAGGAGGAGAGGGAGTTTCTAAGAGGAGAGAGAGAGTTTCTAGGAGGAGAGAGAGAGTTTCTAAGAGGGGAGAGAGTTTCTAGGAGGAGAGAGAGAGTTTCTAGGAGGGGAGATAGTTTCTAGGAGGAGAGAGAAAGAGTTTCTAGGAGGAGAGAGAGTTTCTAGGAGGGGAGAGAGTTTCTAGGAGGAGAGAGAGTTTCTAGGAGGGGAGAGAGTTTCTAGGAGGAGAGAGAGAGTTTCTAGGAGGAGAGAGAGTTTCTAAGAGGAGACAGAGAGTTTCTAGGAGGAGAGAGAGAGTTTCTAGGAGGAGAGAGAGTTTCTAGGAGGAGAGAGAGTTTCTAGGAGGGGATAGATAGTTTCTAGGAGGAGAGAGAGTTTCTAGGAGGGGAGAGAGTTCCTAGGAGGGGAGAGAGTTTCTAGGAGGAGAGAGAGTTTCTAGGAGGAGAGAGAGTTTCTAGGAGGGGAGAGAGTTTCTAGGAGGAGAGAGAGTTTCTAGGAGGAGAGAGAGTTACTAGGAGGGGATGGAGAGTTTCTAGGAGGAGAGAGAGTTTCTAGGAGGGGAGAGAGTGTTTCTAGGGGGGGTGAGAGTTTCTAGGAGGAGAGAGAGTTTCTAGGATGAGAGAGTTTCTAAGGGGGTGAGAGATTCTAGGAGGAGAGAGAGTTTCTAGGAGGAGAGAGAGTTTCTAGAAGGAGAGAGAGTTTCTAGGAAGGGAGAGAGTGTTTCTAGGAGGAGAGAGAGAGAGTTTCTAGGAGGAGAGATAGTTTCTAGGGGGGGTGAGAGTTTCTAGGAGGAGAGAGAGTTTCTAGGAGGAGAGAGAGTTTCTAGGAGGGGAGAGAGTTTCTAGGAAGAGAGAGAGAGTTTCTAGGAGGAGAGAGAGAGTTTCTAGGAGGAGAGAGAGTTTCTAGGAGGGGAGAGAGAGTTTCTAGGAGGAGAGAGAGTTTCTAGGAGGAGAGAGAGAGTTTCTAGGAGGAGAGGGAGTTTCTAGGAGGGGAGAGAGTGTTTCTAGGGGGGGTGAGAGTTTCTAAGAGGAGAGAGAGTTTCTAGGATGAGAGAGTTTCTAAGGGGGTGAGAGATTCTAGGAGGAGAGAGAGTTTCTAGGAGGAGAGAGAGTTTCTAGAAGGAGAGAGAGTTTCTAGGAAGGGAGAGAGTGTTTCTAGGAGGAGAGAGAGAGAGTTTCTAGGAGGAGAGATAGTTTCTAGGGGGGGTGAGAGTTTCTAGGAGGAGAGAGAGTTTCTAGGAGGAGAGAGAGTTTCTAGGAGGGGAGAGAGTTTCTAGGAAGAGAGAGAGAGTTTCTAGGAGGAGAGAGAGAGTTTCTAGGAGGGGAGAGAGTTTCTAGGAGGAGAGAGAGTTTCTAGGAGGGGAGAGAGTTTCTAGGAGGAGAGAGAGTTTCTAGGAGGAGGGAGAGTTACTAGGAGAGGAGGAAGAGTTTCTAGGAGGAGAGAGAGTTTCTAGGAGGGGAGAGAGTGTTTCTAGGGGGGTGAGAGTTTCTAGGAGGAGAGAGTTTCTAGGATGAGAGAGAGTTTCTAAGGGGGTGAGAGTTTCTAAGAGGAGAGAGAGTTTCTAGGAGGAGAGAGAGTTTCTAGAAGGAGAGAGAGTTTCTAGGAGGGGAGAGAGTGTTTCTAGGAGGAGAGAGAGAGAGTTTTTAGGAGGAGAGATAGTTTCTAGGGGGGGTGAGAGTTTCTAGGAGGAGAGAGAGTTTCTAGGAGGAGAGAGAGTTTCTAGGAGGGGAGAGAGTTTCTAGGAGGGGAGAGAGTTTCTAGGAGGAGAGAGAGAGTTTCTAGGAGGAGAGAGAGAGTTTCTAGGAGGGGAGAGAGTTTCTAGGAGGAGAGAGAGTTTCTAGGAGGGGAGAGAGTTTCTAGGAGGAGAGAGAGTTTCTAGGAGGAGGGAGAGTTACTAGGAGAGGAGGAAGAGTTTCTAGGAGGAGAGAGAGTTTCTAGGAGGGGAGAGAGTGTTTCTAGGGGGGGTGAGAGTTTCTAGGAGGAGAGAGTTTCTAGGATGAGAGAGAGTTTCTAAGGGGGTGAGAGTTTCTAGGAGGAGAGAGAGTTTCTAGGAGGAGAGAGAGTTTCTAGAAGGAGAGAGAGTTTCTAGGAGGGGAGAGAGTGTTTCTAGGAGGAGAGAGAGAGAGTTTTTAGGAGGAGAGATAGTTTCTAGGGGGGGTGAGAGTTTCTAGGAGGAGAGAGAGTTTCTAGGAGGAGAGAGAGTTTCTAGGAGGGGAGAGAGTTTCTAGGAGGGGAGAGAGTTTCTAGGAGGAGAGAGAGAGTTTCTAGGAGGAGAGAGAGAGTTTCTAGGAGGAGAGAGAGTTTCTAAGAGGAGAGAGAGAGTTTCTAGGAGGAGAGAGAGAATTTCTAGGAGGAGAGAGAGTTTCTAGGAGGGGAGAGAGAGTTTCTAGGAGGAGAGAGAGTTTCTATTAGGGGAGAGAGTTTCTAGGAGGGGAGAGAGTTTCTAGGAGGAGAGAGAGAGTTTCAAGGAGGAGAGAGAGAGTTTCTAGGAGGAGAGAGAGTTTCTAAGAGGAGAGAGAGAGTTTCTAGGAGGAGAGAGAGAGTTTCTAGGAGGAGAGAGAGTTTCTAGGAGGGGAGAGAGAGTTTCTAGGAGGGGAGAGATAGTTTCTAGGAGGAGAGAGATAGTTTCTAGGAGGAGAGAGAGTTTCTAGGAGGGGAGAGAGTTTCTAGGAGGAGAGAGAGAGTTTCTAGGAGGAGAGATAGAGTTTCTAGGAGGAGAGAAAGTTTCTAGAAGTAGAGAGAGAGTTTCTAGGTGGAGAGAGAGTTTCTAGGAGGAGAGAGAGTTTCTAGGTGGAGAGAGAGTTTCTAAGAGGAGAGAGAGAGTTTCTAGGAGGAGAGAGAGAGTTTCTAGGAGGAGAGAGAGTTTCTAGGAGGAGAGAGAGTTTCTAGGAGGGGAGAGAGAGTTTCTAGGAGGAGAGAGAGTTTCTAGGAGGGGAGAGAGTTTCTAGGAGGGGAGAGAGTTTCTAGGAGGGGAGAGAGTTTCTAGGAGGGGAGAGAGTTTCTAGGAGGAGAGAGAGAGTTTCTAGGAGGAGAGAGAGAGTTTCTAGGAGGAGAGAGATTTTCTAAGAGGAGAGAGAGTTTCTAGGAGGAGAGAGAGAGTTTCTAGGAGGAGAGAGAGTTTCTAGGAGGAGAGAGAGTTTCTAGGAGGGGAGAGAGAGTTTCTAGGAGGGGAGAGAGTTTCTAGGAGGAGAGAGAGAGTTTCTAGGACGAGAGAGAGAGTTTCTAGGAGGAGAGAAAGTTTCTAGAAGTAGAGAGAGAGTTTCTAGGAGGAGAGAGAGAGTTTCTAGGAGGAGAGAGAGTTTCTAGGAGGAGAGAGAGTTTCTAGGAGGGGAGAGAGAGTTTCTAGGAGGAGAGAGAGTTTCTAGGAGGGGAGAGAGTTTCTAGGAGGGGAGAGAGTTTCTAGGAGGGGAGAGAGTTTCTAGGAGGGGAGAGAGTTTCTAGGAGGAGAGAGAGAGTTTCTAGGAGGAGAGAGAGAGTTTCTAGGAGGAGAGAGATTTTCTAAGAGGAGAGAGAGTTTCTAGGAGGAGAGAGAGAGTTTCTAGGAGGAGAGAGAGTTTCTAGGAGGAGAGAGAGTTTCTAGGAGGGGAGAGAGAGTTTCTAGGAGGGGAGAGAGTTTCTAGGAGGAGAGAGAGAGTTTCTAGGACGAGAGAGAGAGTTTCTAGGAGGAGAGAAAGTTTCTAGAAGTAGAGAGAGAGTTTCTAGAAGGAGAGAGAGAGTTTCTAGGAGGAGAGAGAGTTTCTAGGAGGAGAGAGAGTTTCTAGGAGGGGAGAGAGAGTTTCTAAGAGGAGAGAGAGTTTCTAGGAGGGGATAGAGTTTCTAGGAGGGGAGAGAGTTTCTAGGAGGAGAGAGAGAGTTTCTAGGAGGAGAGAGAGAGTTTCTAGGAGGAGAGAGAGTTTCTAAGAGGAGAGAGAGAGTTTCTAGGAGGAGAGAGAGTTTCTAGGAGGAGAGAGAGTTTCTAGGAGGAGAGAGAGTTTCTAGGAGGGGAGAGAGAGTTTCTAGGAGGAGAGAGAGTTTCTAGGAGGGGAGGGAGTTTCTAGGAGGGGAGAGAGTTTCTAGGAGGAGAGAGAGAGTTTCTAGGAGGAGAGAGAGTTTCTAAGAGGGGACAGAGTTTCTATGAGGAGAGAGAGAGAGTTTCTAGGAGGGGAGAGAGTTTCTAGGAGGAGAGAGTTTCTAGGAGGAGAGAGAGTTTCTAGGAGGAGAGAGAGTTTCTAGAAGGAGAGAGAGAGTTTCTAGGAGGGGAGAGAGTTTCTAGGAGGAGAGAGAGAGTTTCTAGGAGGAGAGAGAGAGAGTTTCTAGGAGGAGAGAGAGTTTCTAGGAGGGGAGAGAGAGTTTCTAGGAGGAGAGAGAGTTTCTAGGAGGAGAGAGAGAGTTTCTAGGAGGAGAGGGAGTTTCTAAGAGGAGAGAGAGTTTCTAGGAGGAGAGAGAGAGTTTCTAAGAGGGGAGAGAGTTTCTAGGAGGAGAGAGAGAGAGTTTCTAGGAGGGGAGATAGTTTCTAGGAGGAGAGAGAGGGAGTTTCTAGGAGGAGAGAGAGTTTCTAGGAGGGGAGAGAGTTTCTAGGAGGAGAGAGAGTTTCTAGGAGGGGAGAGAGTTTCTAGGAGGAGAGAGAGTTTCTAGGAGGAGAGAGAGTTACTAGGAGGGGAGGGAGAGTTTCTAGGAGGAAAGAGAGTTTCTAGGAGGGGAGAGAGTGTTTCTAGGGGGGGTGAGAGTTTCTAGGAGGAGAGAGAGTTTCTAGGATGAGAGAGAGTTTCTAAGGGGAGAGAGAGTTTCTAGGAGGAGAGAGAGTTTCTAGAAGGAGAGAGAGTTTCTAGGAGGGGAGAGAGTTTCTAAGGGGGTGAGAGAGTTTCTAGGAGGGGAGAGAGAGTTTCTAGGAGGAGAGAGAGAGAGAGTTTCTAGGAGGAGAGAGAGTTTCTAAGAGGGGAGAGAGTGTTTCTAGGAGGAGAGAGAGAGAGTTTCTAGGAGGAGAGAGAGTTTCTAGGAGGGGAGAGAGAGTTTCTAGGAGGAGAGAGAGAGCTTTTCTAGGAGGAGAGAGAGAGAGTTTCTAGGAGGGGAGAGAGAGAGTTTCTAGGAGGGGAGAGAGTTTCTAGGAGGAGAGAGAGTTTCTAGGAGGGGAGAGAGAGTTTCTAGGAGGAGAGAGAGAGTTTCTAGGAGGAGAGAGAGTTTCTAGGAGGGAAGAGAGAGTTTCTAGGAGGAGAGAGAGTTTCTAGGAGGGGAGAGAGTGTTTCTAGGAGGAGAGAGAGAGAGTTTCTAGGAGGAGAGAGAGATAGTTTCTAGGAGGAGAGAGAGTTTCTAGGAGGGGAGAGAGAGTTTCTAGGAGGAGAGAGAGTTTCTAGGAGGGGAGAGAGTTTCTAGGAAGAGAGAGAGAGTTTCTAGGAGGAGAGAGAGAGTTTCTAGGAGGAGAGAGAGTTTCTAGGAGGGGAGAGAGAGTTTCTAGGAGGAGAGAGAGTTTCTAGGAGGAGAGAGAGAGTTTCTAGGAGGAGAGGGAGTTTCTAGGAGGGGAGAGAGTGTTTCTAGGGGGGGTGAGAGTTTCTAGGAGGAGAGAGAGTTTCTAGGATGAGAGAGTTTCTAAGGGGGTGAGAGATTCTAGGAGGAGAGAGAGTTTCTAGGAGGAGAGAGAGTTTCTAGAAGGAGAGAGAGTTTCTAGGAAGGGAGAGAGTGTTTCTAGGAGGAGAGAGAGAGAGTTTCTAGGAGGAGAGATAGTTTCTAGGGGGGGTGAGAGTTTCTAGGAGGAGAGAGAGTTTCTAGGAGGAGAGAGAGTTTCTAGGAGGGGAGAGAGTTTCTAGGAAGAGAGAGAGAGTTTCTAGGAGGAGAGAGAGAGTTTCTAGGAGGGGAGAGAGTTTCTAGGAGGAGAGAGAGTTTCTAGGAGGGGAGAGAGTTTCTAGGAGGAGAGAGAGTTTCTAGGAGGAGGGAGAGTTACTAGGAGAGGAGGAAGAGTTTCTAGGAGGAGAGAGAGTTTCTAGGAGGGGAGAGAGTGTTTCTAGGGGGGTGAGAGTTTCTAGGAGGAGAGAGTTTCTAGGATGAGAGAGAGTTTCTAAGGGGGTGAGAGTTTCTAAGAGGAGAGAGAGTTTCTAGGAGGAGAGAGAGTTTCTAGAAGGAGAGAGAGTTTCTAGGAGGGGAGAGAGTGTTTCTAGGAGGAGAGAGAGAGAGTTTTTAGGAGGAGAGATAGTTTCTAGGGGGGGTGAGAGTTTCTAGGAGGAGAGAGAGTTTCTAGGAGGAGAGAGAGTTTCTAGGAGGGGAGAGAGTTTCTAGGAGGGGAGAGAGTTTCTAGGAGGAGAGAGAGAGTTTCTAGGAGGAGAGAGAGAGTTTCTAGGAGGGGAGAGAGTTTCTAGGAGGAGAGAGAGTTTCTAGGAGGGGAGAGAGTTTCTAGGAGGAGAGAGAGTTTCTAGGAGGAGGGAGAGTTACTAGGAGAGGAGGAAGAGTTTCTAGGAGGAGAGAGAGTTTCTAGGAGGGGAGAGAGTGTTTCTAGGGGGGGTGAGAGTTTCTAGGAGGAGAGAGTTTCTAGGATGAGAGAGAGTTTCTAAGGGGGTGAGAGTTTCTAGGAGGAGAGAGAGTTTCTAGGAGGAGAGAGAGTTTCTAGAAGGAGAGAGAGTTTCTAGGAGGGGAGAGAGTGTTTCTAGGAGGAGAGAGAGAGAGTTTTTAGGAGGAGAGATAGTTTCTAGGGGGGGTGAGAGTTTCTAGGAGGAGAGAGAGTTTCTAGGAGGAGAGAGAGTTTCTAGGAGGGGAGAGAGTTTCTAGGAGGGGAGAGAGTTTCTAGGAGGAGAGAGAGAGTTTCTAGGAGGAGAGAGAGAGTTTCTAGGAGGAGAGAGAGTTTCTAAGAGGAGAGAGAGAGTTTCTAGGAGGAGAGAGAGAATTTCTAGGAGGAGAGAGAGTTTCTAGGAGGGGAGAGAGAGTTTCTAGGAGGAGAGAGAGTTTCTATTAGGGGAGAGAGTTTCTAGGAGGGGAGAGAGTTTCTAGGAGGAGAGAGAGAGTTTCAAGGAGGAGAGAGAGAGTTTCTAGGAGGAGAGAGAGTTTCTAAGAGGAGAGAGAGAGTTTCTAGGAGGAGAGAGAGAGTTTCTAGGAGGAGAGAGAGTTTCTAGGAGGGGAGAGAGAGTTTCTAGGAGGGGAGAGATAGTTTCTAGGAGGAGAGAGATAGTTTCTAGGAGGAGAGAGAGTTTCTAGGAGGGGAGAGAGTTTCTAGGAGGAGAGAGAGAGTTTCTAGGAGGAGAGATAGAGTTTCTAGGAGGAGAGAAAGTTTCTAGAAGTAGAGAGAGAGTTTCTAGGTGGAGAGAGAGTTTCTAGGAGGAGAGAGAGTTTCTAGGTGGAGAGAGAGTTTCTAAGAGGAGAGAGAGAGTTTCTAGGAGGAGAGAGAGAGTTTCTAGGAGGAGAGAGAGTTTCTAGGAGGAGAGAGAGTTTCTAGGAGGGGAGAGAGAGTTTCTAGGAGGAGAGAGAGTTTCTAGGAGGGGAGAGAGTTTCTAGGAGGGGAGAGAGTTTCTAGGAGGGGAGAGAGTTTCTAGGAGGGGAGAGAGTTTCTAGGAGGAGAGAGAGAGTTTCTAGGAGGAGAGAGAGAGTTTCTAGGAGGAGAGAGATTTTCTAAGAGGAGAGAGAGTTTCGAGGAGGAGAGAGAGAGTTTCTAGGAGGAGAGAGAGTTTCTAGGAGGAGAGAGAGTTTCTAGGAGGGGAGAGAGAGTTTCTAGGAGGGGAGAGAGTTTCTAGGAGGAGAGAGAGAGTTTCTAGGACGAGAGAGAGAGTTTCTAGGAGGAGAGAAAGTTTCTAGAAGTAGAGAGAGAGTTTCTAGGAGGAGAGAGAGAGTTTCTAGGAGGAGAGAGAGTTTCTAGGAGGAGAGAGAGTTTCTAGGAGGGGAGAGAGAGTTTCTAGGAGGAGAGAGAGTTTCTAGGAGGGGAGAGAGTTTCTAGGAGGGGAGAGAGTTTCTAGGAGGGGAGAGAGTTTCTAGGAGGGGAGAGAGTTTCTAGGAGGAGAGAGAGAGTTTCTAGGAGGAGAGAGAGAGTTTCTAGGAGGAGAGAGATTTTCTAAGAGGAGAGAGAGTTTCTAGGAGGAGAGAGAGAGTTTCTAGGAGGAGAGAGAGTTTCTAGGAGGAGAGAGAGTTTCTAGGAGGGGAGAGAGAGTTTCTAGGAGGGGAGAGAGTTTCTAGGAGGAGAGAGAGAGTTTCTAGGACGAGAGAGAGAGTTTCTAGGAGGAGAGAAAGTTTCTAGAAGTAGAGAGAGAGTTTCTAGAAGGAGAGAGAGAGTTTCTAGGAGGAGAGAGAGTTTCTAGGAGGAGAGAGAGTTTCTAGGAGGGGAGAGAGAGTTTCTAAGAGGAGAGAGAGTTTCTAGGAGGGGATAGAGTTTCTAGGAGGGGAGAGAGTTTCTAGGAGGAGAGAGAGAGTTTCTAGGAGGAGAGAGAGAGTTTCTAGGAGGAGAGAGAGTTTCTAAGAGGAGAGAGAGAGTTTCTAGGAGGAGAGAGAGTTTCTAGGAGGAGAGAGAGTTTCTAGGAGGAGAGAGAGTTTCTAGGAGGGGAGAGAGAGTTTCTAGGAGGAGAGAGAGTTTCTAGGAGGGGAGGGAGTTTCTAGGAGGGGAGAGAGTTTCTAGGAGGAGAGAGAGAGTTTCTAGGAGGAGAGAGAGTTTCTAAGAGGGGACAGAGTTTCTATGAGGAGAGAGAGAGAGTTTCTAGGAGGGGAGAGAGTTTCTAGGAGGAGAGAGAGAGAGTTTCTAGGAGGAGAGAGAGTTTCTAGGAGGAGAGAGAGTTTCTAGAAGGAGAGAGAGAGTTTCTAGGAGGGGAGAGAGTTTCTAGGAGGAGAGAGAGAGTTTCTAGGAGGAGAGAGAGAGAGTTTCTAGGAGGAGAGAGAGTTTCTAGGAGGGGAGAGAGAGTTTCTAGGAGGAGAGAGAGTTTCTAGGAGGAGAGAGAGAGTTTCTAGGAGGAGAGGGAGTTTCTAAGAGGAGAGAGAGTTTCTAGGAGGAGAGAGAGAGTTTCTAAGAGGGGAGAGAGTTTCTAGGAGGAGAGAGAGAGAGTTTCTAGGAGGGGAGATAGTTTCTAGGAGGAGAGAGAGGGAGTTTCTAGGAGGAGAGAGAGTTTCTAGGAGGGGAGAGAGTTTCTAGGAGGAGAGAGAGTTTCTAGGAGGGGAGAGAGTTTCTAGGAGGAGAGAGAGTTTCTAGGAGGAGAGAGAGTTACTAGGAGGGGAGGGAGAGTTTCTAGGAGGAAAGAGAGTTTCTAGGAGGGGAGAGAGTGTTTCTAGGGGGGGTGAGAGTTTCTAGGAGGAGAGAGAGTTTCTAGGATGAGAGAGAGTTTCTAAGGGGAGAGAGAGTTTCTAGGAGGAGAGAGAGTTTCTAGAAGGAGAGAGAGTTTCTAGGAGGGGAGAGAGTTTCTAAGGGGGTGAGAGAGTTTCTAGGAGGGGAGAGAGAGTTTCTAGGAGGAGAGAGAGAGAGAGTTTCTAGGAGGAGAGAGAGTTTCTAAGAGGGGAGAGAGTGTTTCTAGGAGGAGAGAGAGAGAGTTTCTAGGAGGAGAGAGAGTTTCTAGGAGGGGAGAGAGAGTTTCTAGGAGGAGAGAGAGAGCTTTTCTAGGAGGAGAGAGAGAGAGTTTCTAGGAGGGGAGAGAGAGAGTTTCTAGGAGGGGAGAGAGTTTCTAGGAGGAGAGAGAGTTTCTAGGAGGGGAGAGAGAGTTTCTAGGAGGAGAGAGAGAGTTTCTAGGAGGAGAGAGAGTTTCTAGGAGGGAAGAGAGAGTTTCTAGGAGGAGAGAGAGTTTCTAGGAGGGGAGAGAGTGTTTCTAGGAGGAGAGAGAGAGAGTTTCTAGGAGGAGAGAGAGATAGTTTCTAGGAGGAGAGAGAGTTTCTAGGAGGGGAGAGAGAGTTTCTAGGAGGAGAGAGAGAGTTTCTAGGAGGAGAGAGAGTTTCTAGGAGGGAAGAGAGAGTTTCTAGGAGGAGAGAGAGTTTCTAGGAGGAGAGAGAAAGCTTCTAGGAGGAGAGAGAGTTTCTAGGAGGGGAGAGAGTTTCTAGGAGGAGAGAGAGTTTCTAGGAGGAGAGAGAGTTTCTAGAAGGAGAGAGAGTTTCTAGGAGGGGAGAGAGAGTTTCTAGGAGGGGAGAGAGTTTCTAGGAGGAGAGAGAGAGTTTCTAGGACGAGAGAGAGAGTTTCTAGGAGGAGAGAAAGTTTCTAGAAGTAGAGAGAGAGTTTCTAGAAGGAGAGAGAGAGTTTCTAGGAGGAGAGAGAGTTTCTAGGAGGAGAGAGAGTTTCTAGGAGGGGAGAGAGAGTTTCTAAGAGGAGAGAGAGTTTCTAGGAGGGGATAGAGTTTCTAGGAGGGGAGAGAGTTTCTAGGAGGAGAGAGAGAGTTTCTAGGAGGAGAGAGAGAGTTTCTAGGAGGAGAGAGAGTTTCTAAGAGGAGAGAGAGAGTTTCTAGGAGGAGAGAGAGTTTCTAGGAGGAGAGAGAGTTTCTAGGAGGAGAGAGAGTTTCTAGGAGGGGAGAGAGAGTTTCTAGGAGGAGAGAGAGTTTCTAGGAGGGGAGGGAGTTTCTAGGAGGGGAGAGAGTTTCTAGGAGGAGAGAGAGAGTTTCTAGGAGGAGAGAGAGTTTCTAGGAGGAGAGAGTTTCTAGGAGGAGAGAGAGTTTCTAGGAGGAGAGAGAGTTTCTAGAAGGAGAGAGAGTTTCTAGGAGGGGAGAGAGAGTTTCTAGGAGGAGAGAGAGAGTTTCTAGGAGGAGATAGAGAGTTTCTAGGAGGAGAGAGAGAGTTTCTAGGAGGGGAGAGAGTTTCTAGGAGGAGAGAGAGTTTCTAGGAGGAGAGAGAGTTTCTAGGAGGAGAGAGAGAGTTTCTAAGAGGGGAGAGAGTTTCTAGGAGGAGAGAGAGAGAGTTTCTAGGAGGAGAAAGAGAGTTTCTAGGAGGAGAGAGAGTTTCTAGGAGGAGAGAGAGAGATGATTTTTCTGGGCCCATGTTTAGTAAAAGCAATGGCTTCAATAATACTTAATGTCTGACTAATTAATCAGCACAATGACTCAATAAATCCATGCCACACGTGCCACGTGCTCCCATGGTGGAAGGGCAGTGGGTAACGTGGGATATAGTGGGTAATATCTCCCCGTAATACAGACATCAAGCAGTTAAATTACCGCATCCTTTCTCTGCGTCCTGGAGGAATTCCAGTTTCTTTTTATATGGTCGCTTTCTGTTTTCCTATTTCACACCAATTTTCACGCGGCTCATCAGGGAAAAAATGATGAAGAGAAAGTGAATACTAACAAAAATATGAGAAATAGGAATCAAAATCTGACATTTATGAACTGGGCTGCAGGGCATCGAGAGGCAGACATCGACTGTTAACCCTTACAGCGACACTTAACCCTTACAGCGACACTTAACCCTTACAGCAATCGTTAACCCTTACAGCAACCGTTAACCCTAACAGCGACCCTTAACCCTAACAGCGACCCTTAACCATTACAATGACCCTTAACCCTTACTGCGATCGTTGACCCTTACAGCGACCCTTAACCCTTACAGCGACCGTTAACCATTACAATGACCCTTAACCCTTACTGCGATCGTTGACCCTTACAGCAACCGTTAATCCTTACTGCGACCATTAACCCTTACTACGATCGTTGACCCTTACAGCGACCGTTAACCCTTACTGCGAACGTTACCCTTACAGCGACCGTTAATCCTTACTATGACCGTTAACCCTTACTGCGATCATTAACCCTTACTGCGACCATTAACCCTTACTACGATCGTTGACCCTTACAGCGACCGTTAACCCTTACTGCGAACGTTACCCTTACAGCGACCGTTAATCCTTACTATGACCGTTAACCCTTACTGCGATCATTAACCCTTACAGCAATTGTTTACCCTTACTGCGACCATTAACCCTTACTACGATCGTTGACCCTTACAGCGACCGTTAACCCTTACTACGATCGTTGACCCTTACAGCGACCGTTAATCCTTACTATGACCGTTAAACCTTACTGCGATGATTAACCCTTACAGCAATTGTTTACCCTTACTGCGACCATGAACCCTTACAGCGACCGTTAACCATTACGGCGACCGTTAACCCTTACAGCGACCATTAACCCTTACTATGATCGTTGACCCTTACAGCGACCGTTAACCCTTACTGCGAACGTTAACACTTACAGCGACCGTTAACCTTTACTGTGACCGTTACCCTTAATGCGATCATTAACCCTTACTGCGATCGTTGACCCTTACTGCGACCATGAACCCTTACAGCGATCAGTAACCCTTACTGCGACTGTTAACCCTTACTGCGACCATGACCCCTTACTGCGGCCGTAACCCTTACAGCGACCCTTAACCCTTACTACGATCGTTGACCCTTACAGCGACCGTTAACCTTTACTGTGACCGTTAACCCTTACTGCAATCATTAACCCTTACAGCGATCGTTTACCCCTACTGCGACCATGAACCTTTACAGCGATCATTAACCCTTACTGTGACTGTTAACCCTTACTGCGACCATGAACCCTTACTGCAATCGTTAACCCTTCCAGCAACCCTTCCAGTGATCCTTAACCCTAACTGCGATCATTAACCCGTACTGCGATCATTAACCCTTACAGCGACCCTTAACCTTTACAGCGATCCTTAACCCTTACAGTGATCCTTAACCCTTACTGCGATCATAACTACGGCCGTTAACCCTTACAGCGACCCTTAACCCTTACTACGATCGTTGACCCTTACAGCGACCCTTAACCTTTACAGCGATCCTTAACCCTTACAGTTATCCTTAACCCTTACTGCGATCATTAACCCTTACAGCGACCGTTAACCCTTACAGCAACCATTAACCCTTACTGCGACTGTTAATCCTTACAGCGAACGTTATCCCTTACTGAGAACTTTAACCCTTACTGCAACCATGAACCCTTACAGCGATCCTTAACACTTACAGCGATCCTTAATCCTTAAAGCGATAGTTAACCCTTACTGCGACCATTAACCCTTACAGTGATCCTTAACCCCTACTGCGATCCTTAACCCTTACAGTGATCATTAACCCTTACAGTGACTGATAGTCCAGAGACTGCGATCCTTAACCCTTACAGTGACCGATAGTCCAGAAACTGTGATCCTTAACCCTTACAGTGACTGATAGTCCAGAAACTGCGATCCTTAACCCTTACAGTGACCGATAGTCCAGAAACTGCGATCCTAAACCCTTACAGTGATTGATAGTCCAGAAACTGCGACCCTAAACTCTTACAGTGACCGATAATCCAGAAACTGCGATCCTTAACTCTTACAGTGACCGATAGTCCAGAAACTGCAACCCTAAACTCTTACAGTGACCGATAATCCAGAAACCGAGCCTTCTGCAAAATCCAGAGACCGTTGCTGTGGCAAAGGGTGGCATATTTTAAGATTTGTTAGAGCACATTTTTAAATATAGACATGGTGTCTGAGCCCTGATTTATCTGGGTGCGAAGTTCATTATTTAAAGGGGAATGTGTGAGATTAGATTAGATTATTGCATCATTCTGTCTAACACACCAAGTCTGACAGTATTACTGCGCATGCAGGCGTGCAGTATCCAGGTAAATGACCAACTGTGATGATGTGTTGTGTCTGCAAGGATGTGCATTGTGTCATTGTCACGTCACAGGATTAACTGAGGATGGGAGGTATACTCTGACCAATCAGAGTTTCTAAGGTGACCGTGGCATGGCCCACACATGGTTAGTTTAAAGTATTGAAATTTGTTCCAGCAGGATTGCAAGCTCACAGATTATAGGTTTTCTGATAAATATATGTAAAGATATGGTTCATTTGTCAATCAGCTCTTGGTATGGAGAGTTATGCTGGCTGCTTAATCCTCTGTGCTGAGAATTGAATGACAAGCTAGAGCAGTAGAACCTCCTCAAGATTGTTCTCCTGCTCTCAGTCCCATATTACAGCACATGCGCTGTGGTTGCTGTGATTACACATCTAGTGGGCACTTCTCGTTGTTTGCTAGAGGTGTATGGCAGAATATAGGAACGGATTGGTGTCCGTTCTCTGCCAATAAAGCCATCATGTCGGTGTTGCCCTTCCAGGCTGGGGTTATCACGTGAGGCAGGATGTGATAAATTGTCATGGCATCCACAAACTATGAGACACACGGGCAAGCCTGGCACTAGACATTGGTATTCAGTCAGTGTCTCCTAAATCTAATGAAAACCAAGCAATCGATGGATCGCTGATAGTAATCAGATTGCTGATAATCTCTCAGGATTAAACCCACTAACACTGTCTCCAATAGTATTATCACCGACACAAGTAATTATAGGCAAAACGATACTTAAAGCCGTTCTGTCACTTTAAAGGTTTTGCTTTTAAAACAATCCTTTTTTGTACCTATATTTATTCTTCTTTTTGTTATTTTGTTATCCACCTTAGCTTCTTAGTTATACATAATGTACAGACTGCTTTTTCTTGTGGGCCACATGGTCTTTGGTAAATTTTGGTAATGGGCGGAAATTAAGCAAAGTGACATTTCAGTTGTCAAACGAATTCACCCCCAGTGCATCAGTCACAAGAATCCCACAGGAGGCAAACAGCCGGCATCACGGAGAGAGGAGAACAAAATGTGAGGCGCCCGGGTAATGAAAAAACATGGCAAATGGCAATGGAATAGAATCATTTAGATATAACTGAAAAACTGAAAAAAAAAAACATGACTTTTTCATTATTTCTTTGATCTTCTTAATTTATGTGAAGACCTAACACATACATATAATTATAATAACATCGACAGTATTTACATTAATAGTAAGTTTGTGAGGATTAAATTAAATTTACACAACTCCCAAGCGTCCCTGTTTAAGAGGGACAGTCCCTATTTTGGTAAAAATCCCTTTGTTCCTCTTTTGTAGGAGCTCCATATTGTTACATAGTTGAAAAGAGACTTGCGTCCATCAAGTTCAGCCTTCCTCACATATGCTTTTGCTGTTGATCCAAAAGAAGGCGAAAACCCCAGTCTGAAGCGCTTCCAATTTTGCAACAAACTAGGAAAAAATTCCTTCTTGACCCCAAAATAGCAGTCAGATGTCTCCTTGGATCAAGCAGCTATTACCCCACTAATTAGAAATTATATCCCTGTATGTTATGTTTTTGCAAGTATTTATCCAATTGCAGTTTAATCATCTGTATAGACTCTGACAAAACCACCTCTTCAGGCAAAGAATTCCATATCCTTATTGCTCTTACTGTAAAAAAACCTTTTCTTTGCCTTAGATGAAATCTCCTTTCTTCCAGCCTAAAGGTGTGACCTCGTGTCCTATGTATAGCCCTGTTTATGAATAGATTTCCAGATAATGGTGTGTACTGGCCCCGAATATATTTGTATAATGTTATCATATCCCCTCTCGCCGTTTTTCCAAACTAAAGAGATTTAAATTTTTTAACCTTTCTTCATAACTAAAATACTCCATTCCTTTTATCAATTTTGTAGCTCGTCTCTGCACTTTTTCTAGTGCCATGATATCTTTCTTTAGAACAGGTGCCCAAAATTGCACAGCATATTCAAGGTGTGGTCTTACCAGCGATTTATAAAGAGGCAAAATTATATTTTCATCTCGAGAATGTATGCCCCTATTTATACATGACAAAACCTTACTGACCTTAGCAACGGTGTTGGTGTGTCTGAGTGCATAACACTGTGTGTGAGTGTATAACAGAGCTCCACGGCAATAATACTCCCAGTTATGTGTCTGAGTGTATAACAGAGCTCCACAGCAATAATACTCCCAGTAATGTGTCTGAGTGCATAACAGAGCTCCACAGCAATCATACTCCCAGTAATGTGTCTGAGTGCATAACAGAGCTCCACAGCAATCATACTCCCAGTAATGTGTCTGAGTGTATAACAGAGCTCCACAGCAATAATACTCTCAGTAATGTGTCTGAGTGTATAACAGAGCCCCACAGCAATAATACTCCCAGTAATGTGTCTGAGTGTATAACAGAGCTCCACAGCAATAATACTCTCAGTAATGTGTCTGATTGTATAACAGAGCTCTACAGCAATAATGCTCCCAGTAATGTGCCTGATTGTATGACAGAGCTCCACAGCAATAATACTCCCAGTAATGTGTCTGAGTGTATAACAGAGCTCCACGGCAATAATACTCCCAGTAATGTGTCAGAGTGTATAACAGAGCTCCACAGCAATAATACTCCCAGTAATGTGTCAGAGTGTATAACAGAGCTCCACAGCAATAATACTCCCAGTAATGTGTCTGAGTGTATAACAGAGCTCCACAGCAATAATACTCCCAGTAATGTGTCTACGTGTATAACAGAGCTCCACAGCAATAATACTCCCAGTAATATGTCTGAGTGTATAACAGAGCTCCACAGCAATAATACTCCCAGGAATGTGTCTGAGTGTATAACAGAGCTCCACAGCAATAATACTCTCAGTAATGTGTCTGAGTGTATAACAGAGCTCCACAGCAATAATACTCTCAGTAATGTGACTGAGTGTATAACAGAGCTCCACAACAATAATACTCCCAGTAATGTGACTGAGTGTATAACAGAGCTCCACAGCAATAATACTCCCAGTAATGTGTCTGAGTGTATAACAGAGCTCCCGAGCAATAATACTCCCAGTAATGTGTCTGAGTGTATAACAGAGCTCCACCGCAATCATACTCCCAGTAATGTGTCTCAGTGTATAACAGAGCTCCACAGCAATCATACTCCCAGTAATGTGTCTGAATGTATAACAGAGCTCCACAGCAATACTACTCCTAGTAATGTGTCTGAATGTAAAAAAGATCTCCACAGCAATAATACTCCCAGTAATGTGTCTGAGTGTATAACAGAGCTCCACAGCAATCATACTCCCAGTAATGTGTCTGAGTGTATAACAGAGCTCCACAGCAATCATACTCCCAGTAATGTATCTGAATGTATAACAGAGCTCCACAGCAATAATACTCCCAGTAATGTGTCTGAATGTATAACAGAGCTCCACAGCAATAATACTCCCGGTAATGTGACTGAGTGTATAACAGAGCTCCCCAGCAATAATACTCCCAGTAATGTGTCTGAGTGTATAACAGAGCTCCACAGCAATACTACTCCTAGTAATGTGTCTGAATGTAAAAAAGATCTCCACAGCAATAATACTCCCAGTAATGTGTCTGAGTGTATAACAGAGCTCCACAGCAATAATACTCCCAGTAATGTGTCTGAATGTATAACAGAGCTCCACAGCAATACTACTCCCAGTAATGTGTCTGAATGTATAACAGAGCTCAACAGCAATAATACTACCAGTAATGTGTCTGAGTGTATAACAGAGCTCCACAGCAATAATACTCCCAGTAATGTGTCTGAGTGTATAACAGAGCTGTGACGAAGTGCCCTTTGCCACTTGGGCCTGGAGAGGACTGCTTGCCAGCCTCTTGCCTTTTTGATTATGGTCCCTGGGAGATTGGGCCCTTTTAAAAAACGTATTCGGCCCTAACAGAGTGCATGTCACTCATTCTGGCCCTTTAAACACAGTGGGGCCATTCGGTACTTGCCCTGTGTGAGCGGTGATACCCCCAGATAGCTATGCCATGGAGCCTATTCATATAATGAAAGACTATGGGAAAGACTTTAGCTCCATGGCAATTGAACTGTGTGAATAGGATCTGTGCGCTATTTGGTAGTTTTGTGCGTTCAGATCCCAGCTATCTGGGAATATGTTACATGTCTGTGTGTTATGTATAAAAAGTAACTTTATGTATTTTAAAGTGTTTTACTGTCTTTGTGTAACCATGTGCTCAATGGAGTCTGCCTCTATCCCTGGATAATTGGATTACTTCCCCCCATTGTCTCCAGGATAGAGGCCTCTGTAAAACCTGTGTGAGCCAGATTTAGCCATGCTGACAGGGGTTTTAAAAGATACTTTACTAACTTTTGAACCCCTGGTCTGATTCATGCCATTTTTTAATATGTTGTTCCCCTGAATGGATTGATTGTGGATATGCATTTTTATGTGAATGTGATGTATGGTTTTAAAGTTACCGAGTATGTGTGGAAACTGTATTTTTACTGTATGTAATAATTATGTTAATTGTATATCTGGAAGGGGAAGATCTACTAAACGGCGGTTTAACCCTTTTAAGATTGGGGGTGCCGTTACAATTGGTGGCAAGCGGCGGGATCGTTCCTACAGCCAGAAGGACAGCTACAGGAAACACAATTTCTTTGGATTTACAAGTGGGGGCAACGCATGTCCCAGTACAGCGACTCTAAAAGCAACAGAATGGAACCAGCAGTGTGATACGAGGAGGAGGACCTGGATCGCCGGGATGCATTAAGGAAAAGCATCTGGTACCAGGCCCTGGATAATGTACAATACCAGCGGGGTGAGAGTCTCCCCAGTGAAAAGCAGCGGTTGCAGAAGCAAGTGGCCCTGCGGATGCCCTTCCTGGGAGAGCAGCCCCTGGAGGAATGGGTGAAGGAATTGGAGCTCCGAGTATGGCAGGATATTTGGCTGGAAGATGCCTACCAGGCACTCTGGTGGTATATGGCACAGTATATACCCTGGACAGCCGAGCATGACAAGCCAGAGGGAGAGGAGTTTGATGGTCCTGGCTTGTTATGGGAGTCTTCCCCTCCCCTGCTACATCCCGACCGGGTCCTGGGGGCAGTGGATGAGCCTACGATACCCACTGACCCCCTTCCAGCTGAAGAGCTGGCATCTGGGCAGAGTGTTGCTAGCCTCTGCCCTCCCTTTTTCCCTGGTCCAGAGCCTGATTTACCGCAGGCTAACCAAGCGGAAGAGCTGGCAGCAGAGCAGAGCACCGCTGGCCTCTAACCCCCAAGTAACCCCAGCTGTCTGCCTAGCTGCGCCAGGGAGACCGAGGAGGCTGAACTGTCCCACTACAACCTGGAACCTACAGGCCAGTACCATTTATTGTGGGGGGGTTACTCTGTGAACTGTTTACTGTGGGTGGGCTGCCCGACTAACCTAGGTACTGACCGGCAGAAGGTCAGGTTTAGCTGTTTAGTCTTCCCCCCAAAGGGAAGATGTGTGACGAAGTGCCCTTCGCCACTTGGGCCTGGAGAGGACTGCTTGCCAGCCTCTTGCCATGTGATTATGGTCCCTGGGAGATTGGGCCCTTTTAAAAAACGTATTCGGCCCTAACAGAGTGCATGTCACTCATTCTGGCCCTTTAAACACAGTGGGGCCATTCAGTACTTGCCCTGTGTGAGCGGTGATACCCCCAGATAGCTATGCCATGGAGCCTATTCATATAATGAAAGACTATGGGAAAGACTTTAGCTCCATAGCAATTGAACTGTGTGAATAGGATCTGCGCGCTATTCGGTAGTTTTGTGCGTTCAGATCCCAGCTATCTGGGGATATGTTACATGTCTGTGTGTTATGTATAAAAAGTAACTTTATGTATTTTAAAGTGTTTTACTGTCTTTGTGTAACCATGTGCTCAATGGAGTCTGCCTCTATCCCTGGATAATTGGATTACTTCCCCCCATTGTCTCCAGGATAGTGGCCTCTGTAAAACCTGTGTGAGCCAGATTTAGCCATGCTGATAGGGGTTTTAAAAGATACTTTACTAACTTTTGAACCCCTGGTCTGATTCATGCCATTTTTTAATATGTTGTTCCCCTGAATGGATTGATTGTGGATATGTATTTTTATGTGAATGTGATGTATGGTTTTAAAGTTACCGAGTATGTGTGGAAACTGTATTTTTACTGTATGAAATAATTATGTTAATTGCTTATCTGAGGGGAGGGGATGTGTGGGTTGTACTATTACTTGATTGGTTGTTTTATGCCTCCCCCTGGGTGTGTCCTGTATGTGCACAACTGTAATAAAAACCAGGCTGGGTGTTCCAGACCTGAGACCACTGCTTGACCTCAACACGGAGCCTTGTCTCGTTCTTGGGGGGATTCACTGTATGCTACTGGAGATTGATTGCTAGGAGTGTAAGCTGATGTCTGCTTTTCCTGTTCGTCTGCTAGCAGCTATTCGTGAGGTTCCAGTTTGGAGTGCTATTTTGTATCCAGTTCGGGAGTTTGGTGTTCTGCAGTAGCTGTGCCTGTCTCTCAGAAAGGGGCATATTGCCTAAACCGATTTTAACCCCTTGTCTGCTGAAACGGTCCGTTACAAGAGCTCCACGGCAATAATACTCCCAGTAATGTGTCTGAGTGTATAACAGAGCTCCACGGCAATAATACTCCCAGTAATGTGTCTGAGTGTATAACAGAGCTCCACATCAATAATACTCCCAGTAATGTGTCTGAGTGTATAACAGAGCTCTACAGCAATAATACTCCCAGTAATGTGTCTGAGTGTATAACAGAGCTCCACAGTAATAATACACCCAGTAATGTGTCTGAGTGTATAACAGGGCTTCACAGCAATAATACTCCCAGTACTGTGTGTGAGTGTATAACAGAGCTCCACAGCAATAATACTCCCAGTAATGTGTCTGAGTGTATAACAGAGCTCCACGGCAATAATACTCCCAGTAATGTGTCTGAGTGTATAACAGAGCTCCACAGCAATAATACTCCCAGTAATGTGTCTGAGTGTATAACAGAGCTCCACAGTAATAATACTCCCAGTAATGTGTCTGAGTGTATAACAGAGCTCCACAGCAATAATACTCCCAGTACTGTGTGTGAGTGTATAACAGAGCTCCACAGTAATAATACTCCCAGTAATGTGTCTGAGTGTATAACAGAGCTCCACAGCAATAATACTCCCAGTACTGTGTGTGAGTGTATAACAGAGTTCCACGGCAATAATACTCCCAGTACTGTGTGTGAGTGTATAACAGAGCTCCACGGCAATAATACTCCCAGTAATGTGTCTGAGTGTATAACAGAGCTCCACGGCAATAATACTCCCAGTAATGTGTCTGAGTGTATAACAGAGCTCCACAGCAATAATACTCCCAGTAATGTGTCTGAGTGTATAACAGAGCTCCACAGCAATAATACTCCCAGTAATGTGTCTGAGTGTATAACAGAGCTCCACGGTAATAAAACTCCCAGTAATGTGTCTGAGTGTATAACAGAGCTCCACAGCAATAATACTCCCAGTAATGTGTCTGAGTGTATAACAGAGCTCCACAGCAATAATACTCCCAGTAATGTGTCTGGGTGTATAACAGAGCTCCACAGCAATAATACTCCCAGTAATGTGTCTGAGTGTATAACAGAGCTCCACCGCAAAAATACTCCCAGTAATGTGTCTGAGTGTATAACAGAGCTCCACAGCAATAATACTCCCAGTAATGTGTCTGAGTGTATAACAGAGCTCCACAGCAATAATTCTCCCAGTAATGTGTCTGGGTGTATAACAGAGCTCCCCCCCTCCCACTCCCTCTTTGTCCATGTTAACTGTCGGGAGGTGTGTTACACTTTGCGGAGAGGTTTAGCTGGGTCATGTTTAAATTAGGGTAAATGTATTTTCTCTTTCGGGGGCATTTATACAAAAGGCTGTGTGCCCATAACGTTTGTATTTGCTTTTTGCTGTTGCAATAAATGGTTTGATGTCACCATTGCATGGACCCTTTGCGTCTCAATGTCTGTTAAAGCTTTGAGAAGGGTGTGTTTAATCCAACCCTCCTATAACTCGCTCTCTATATAAATAGCAGTCTGCAATATTGTGTTCCTGTGTGTTATTTGTGTATCTGTATTACGTTTTCACAGTTTGTGTGATGAAAGATTAAAGCTAATGGTTTAATACGGTTAGATCGCTTTACCATCTGACAAGTTTTAGAGGAATATTTGTACAATATGTCTCACGGATTAGAAAAGGATACACGGTGTTACCGCCCCGTATACTCGGGGCTTCCTTTTAGCTCTGAACGAACTGACAAACATTGGTTACAAAGCATATTTCCATGGTGAGGAAAGGGAGGAATTCGAAATGTGAAACAGGCCCACAAACCTTACACAGATAATCATCAAAGGCCCAGTGAGAGGTGAGGACGCAGACTTGGAGGCGCTAGATCGATCCCCCTAATCTATCGGTGTGCTGGTCTCAGCAGGAGAAATTTATCAAAGTTCTTTTTTCCCACTTTACACCTGTTTTCTTATTGATTTTCAATTATGCGGCTGCAGAGTTTTTTTTTTTTTTTAAGCAGGAGTTTGCTCTTAAGCAATCCGTAAAGAAGCGTGATCAACCAAGACGCCAGAATCGCCATGGGGAAAATGAGAAACTTGGGTGAATATCCAGCCAGGGATATTACCGATTTATATAGCAGTGTTAAATGAAAGTATTTAGGGATGGAGACAACGCCTGTCTGGGACAAAAGTGCATTGTGAGAGCTGCGTGATTTTTACTCATTTATGGTGATTGTGACCTGGATAAATTACCTTCAGGTCCTGTCAGCTACCGACATCAAGGCATGGGGAGGGAATCTGAAAAACAGTGGTTGGATCCCAATTCTGGCTCCCAGGATATTGGAGAGCCAGTCCAACAATCCAAAATGATCTGACAGATCCACCTCAAATGCAGTCTAGTGCAAATAAACCTCCAACCCTAGAGGACCATACCCCAATGACAAAGACCTTCGACCCCAGAGAACAATGCCCCACTGACAAAGATCTTCAACCCTAGAGGGCAATGCCCCATTGACAAAGACCTCCAACCTTAGAGGACAATGCTCCAATGAGAAAGACCTCGGACCTTAGAGGACAATGCCCCATTGACAAAGACCTCCGAACCTAGAGGATAATGCCCATTGACAAAGCTCTCCAAGCCTAAAGGACAATATTCAATTGATGAAGACTTCCAACGCTAGAGGACAATGCCCCATTCACAAAGATCTCCAATCCTAGAGGACAATGATCAATTGGCAAAGACTTCCAACCCTAGAGGACAATGCCCATTGACTAAGACTTCCTACCATAGAGGACAATGCCCCATTGACAAAGACTTCAAACTCTAGAGGACAGTGCCCCATTGACAAAGACTTCAAACCCTAGAGGACAATGCCCCATTGACAAAGACTTCCAACTCTAGAGGACAATGCCCCATTGACAAAGACTTCCAACCCTAGATGACAATATTTCATTGACAAGTACTTCCAACCCTTAAGGACAATATTCCATTGACAAAGACACCCAAACCTACAAGACAATGCCCCATCTACAAGGCCGAACTTACTGAACAATATCTACTCAGTGTTTCGAACTAAGGCAGTGGTCAGGGAAGAGGTGGCCACACTGATTGGCTGCATTGCCGCTGTTGAAGAGGACATAGGGTGCACTAGGGTGACCAAACTGCTATGGATTCTGCACAAAAATTACTGGTAACACAATACTGCTATGCAGAGTTTTATGGGAAAAAACTTTAAACATATCGAGAGCCAAATCAAAGTGACTGATATGGGGTGAGGTGTGAGAGGAGCGGGAGGCGGGATAATGAGTCTGACAGTGGAATTTATTATGGAATAAAACGGATCTATCGGGGTACAAGTAAAACCAATGAGGAGTGGGCTACAGTAGCCAAGACAGGAGATAATCAGTGCATAGTGAGGGCATTAGGAAGGGGTGAGTAGGTGCTGTGTTTTAACATGGAAGAGTCAGGATTTGGAGATTTTGGATAGGAGGAGTGGAGGAAAGGTATGAGGGGACCCAAGACAGCGGGCCTTTAGACTGGATGGTAGTCACATTGGCCTGTAGAGGAACTCATCTTTAGCGAGCTGTATCCAGAAAGAAATTGTGGAAGCAAGACTAGATACTCGTAGAGCTACATATTAGCTTAAAGCATGGCGGTTATACTAAATGTTGTCCAGAGAACTGTTTACCAAGAGAGTTTACTAATAGTTCCCTCCTGGTTATATATACCGTCTGGCTATAAAATGAAACACTGGTCAAACACCTCCCCCCTGTTCCGACAAGGCAGCCTGTCTGCACAGTCACCGTTAGAACTCCAACCTACAACCAGGCTGTCTGTTCAAAGTGGCCAACTGATAGTCCCTATCTAGCTGCGTATCTCACAGAACTAGTGGAAATATAATCAGATATCCCCCACTGCTGCTTCGAGGCAGCCTAACTATCTGAACCGACTCAAACTCTAGCAGTCAACATCAGAGTAGACCCATACAGGACTGTTACCCAGGTAATGAAATAAAATAAAATAAACATTTGTGCATCGGCATAAACGCTTGCCTTGCTTTACGCCCAGGTTACTACTTCAGAAACTCCATACTATCCTAACCGCCATGCTTTAAGCTACTATGTAGCTATATGAGTATCTAGTCTTGCTTTACGCCCAGGTTACTACTTCAGAACCTCCATACTATCCTAACAGAGGTTACCTTCACAGCCAATACCCAGGAATTGGGATTATTAGTTACCAATCCTTTGGGACTGAGCAGGATTATGAGGGCACTGCCTTTTCATATGCCCGTGATTAGAATACCTCCATATGATTTAACCCCTTAAGGACCAAACTTCTGGAATAAAAGGGAATCATGACATGTCACACATGTCATGTGTCCTTAAGGGGTTAAGCTATTCCATACTAGCTAAGCAACAGTGACTTTAGGTTTGTTTCTTCATTTCCCCTGCCTTTTCCATTTTGTTACTTAGTTCAGCTCCATACACTCTTACTGAGTTGTTTTGATACAAAGTGCGATATAACTACCAACCCTGTTCCCCTCGCTCGCATTTTTATACAGTCTGTATACTCTTCAGACCGGAACAACCACTACACTTGTATTTTAGGGGTATTCTCACCAACCCTTTAAAGGATAATTATTGTGTGTACTTATGGTCCTCTAGTACACAAATGTGGTATTCAGGTTTTTAACCCCTTAAGGACACAACTTCAGAAGTAAAATGGCATCATGATGGAATATTCAGTCATGTGCCTTAAGGGGTTTTAGGTCTTTATTATTTTTTTTTACACATACATCGGGTTTGCACCGAGTTAGCATTTATTATTTATTCATTCGATTTAATTAAGATTTATCCCATTGTACAGCGCTACGGAATGTGATGGCGCTATATAAATAAAATAATAATAATAATACCACTATCAGGCATTTTTAACTCTCGGAGGTACTCTTGAGTGGGGTGGGTTCCACCTACTTTAAATGAGAGGTTTCTCCGCCCCATTCCTATATTTCTCTCAGGTATATATCCGGGGTTAATGCCCCCAGGTACCTCCTGTAACCTTCCGTGAGGCACTAGTGTTGGTTAGCCCAAGACTATAGTCTCTCTCTTTTTTTGCTTTATTCATTCCAGTGTCAGTTATTTTGAATTGAAAGTGAATTCAAAGAGAATCTAGAACTTTAGCCTGAAATAACCCGATCAGAAAAATTCGCCAGATAGAGAGCGGCCTAAAGTTTCTAATTCAGTTCACACGTTAGTGAATAACCCTGGGGATGTCGTTAGTATATAGGGGGTACTTAGATCCAAAGGAACGGGACTTGTGACTTTATATCTGAGAGATGACACAGCACCGAGAAAAGCCTTCATACAGCACAGAATATAGATTTATATTGCGCAGAAGGAGGCGTTAAAGAAAACACATTTATTTGGCAATATGGGTGAATTTATATACATTGTATTCTAAATATTTCCAGAAGACAAACATATTCATCAGATCAGGATGTTACTTTTTGTTTTATCGCTCCTTCCTCGTTGTTATACAAAATGAATGCATTGACGTCCACATTAACAAACACAGCAACAGATATAAATGTATACGAAGATACCGCCTGCAGACTGTAAAGCTACGAGTACGACATCAGAAAATGAAATCGCTTAGCTGGCCTGATACATACAGCCTCTGGGCCGCTCTATGAATTAAATGATCCTGGCTCTGTACAAAGTCAATATTCCCTGAATGAGAGATCTAGAGACAAGATTCAGTTCAAGAAAATGATCCCGTACTCAAATCATAACATCTTCCTAACCAAGCGTCGGCAGTGAAAGGCTTAACCTTAGCTCGGACACATCAACCTATTTGACGAAAACAGCAACAACAAAAAAATATATAAAAATCAGAATGTCCTTGGAGCGAAGAAACAGATAATCGCCCTGAGATCAGATAAATAAAATATTACATAGTATCTTCAAATTCCCTAACACTTCCTGCATCTGAGATAAGGAAGAATACAATGTTTAACCCCTTAAGGACCAAACTTCTGGAATAAAATGGAATCATGACATGTCACACATGTCATGTGTCCTTAAGGGGTTAAAGTGACAGTACATTTAATTGTATTATATAGATAATAATAATGTGAATTAACAATGTGAAAATAAAAACTACTCCAATAAAGTTTCAGTGTTGAAGCATCATGAACTATCAGCCAATCCCAGCAAACCCGCTATTTTTAATGGGAGGACATAGCATAGCCAATACATCTCGCTGTAACACTACAGGCATGGCTGATAAACACAAATAAACTGATACAACCTCATACCATTGTTCTTATTGCAAAACTAAGCAGCGAATAGCATCAGGCGATATAGAAGTATGGCCCTTTCAGGACGGTCTGGGTCCGACATTCACCCACACAGTATAGCTCTGGACACATACCAAGTCTAGACCAATAATCATCTTCCATACTTTCATTTCACTCATCACTGGCGGAATTACCGTATCAAGCCGATATAGTTGAGGGGGGGCACGCCATGACGATCCACCAAGAAGGGCTCCGCACTCCGACAACCAACATTCAGCTACCTGACCAGCTTATAATAATGGTTCATGGCATGAAAGCGGGCTCAGCTCGCCCATGTCTAGATACCCCTAGAGGGGGCAGATCTGGCCCGATGGATGACTCGATGGATGACTACACAGGACTGAGACATTACAGCAGCCGAGTTTATCATTAGTTAGCTGTTGTTTTGAACTGTTTATGTTTATTTGATTTTGTGTGTTTATGGTAATTCAGTGTTTTATTATCTGCATTTATTTATTTTATTTCCCCTCTGTGTTAGACAGTGGTTATTTAGAGTAAGATCTACTCAGTGGGGTGGGTTTACCATATGCAGAATCACTGAGTGGAAGCTCTGATTACAGCAAGATGTTCCGATCTCCAGATTTTGGTGGAAACTTGCCTGGTTACAGAACTCATTTTTTGAGGATAGAAGGGAGTATCAGAGCTCCATGAGAGCACTCTATTATTATTCTTTATTTAATTCACTCTTTCTTTTGATTCTATTCTCTCCCCTCCCCTCTGTTTTTGTTCTTTCTCTCCCAAATTACCCTCTCTAGAATAAGATGACACCGGCCTCATGCTCCAAATTCCCCAAAGCACCTGGCATCCTTTGCATACCATACAATGTTGGAAACGAGACAAGTTTTAGTTGTGTTCCTCCAGGAGACTCATTTTAAAGAATAGTCACACCCGTCTCAGAAAAACGCTAACTATCTGATGGTTTTCTTTTCCAATAATGCGGAATCGAAGAGAACAGGAGTTGCTTTTCTAATAGGCAAAGATATTCCCTGAATCCACAAAGCTTTCAGTCAGGCCCCCAAGGGTAGATACTTCTGGGAAAGGTGCAGGCTCAGATAGAGAATTTTCGGGTAGGAACACTGATTGTGGGGGGGCTTAAATGCACCATTACACCTTGAGATGGACACTTCCAAGGGGGAGATGGTCATGGCCACTCAGACACATTCTCAGAATTAGTAAGGTGCAACATGAGAGCGAGTTGGTAGACTGCTGGAGGGTGAAAAACTACATTTTATTTTCACAAATCCATGCTCGTATAGCCATATCGATTATATATTTCTTGCTTAAGAATGCCTATTCAGTTTGATTGATGCAGACATAGGGCTTTCCTCCTGGTCGGATCATGCTCCTGTGGAGGTGAAGTAGCTCTTTTGCCCTGTGGAGAGATACTGGAGATTTAACGAGACTTACCTCCAGGAAACTGGGTTTGCGACACAAACACTCTCGGAGATTGGAAAACGACTTCAAGGATAACATTCCCACCGAGGTACCCATGGATGTCAGCTGGGAAGCTCACAAATGTTTTATCAGAAGATAGTTTACCTACAAAGGCACTATCTGATTGCGGCTAAAGTGTGGATCCCTCCACTACGGAAGCAGACTGTTATGCCTGGTTTAGACCAATGGATCCAGAAATGGAAGCGATCAGACAGATGGAGTTGGAGTATAATGTCTATCCTGGAAGGTTGGGAGGAAAAATGTAATGAGACCTGGCTGTCATGGCTGGATTTTTTGTCAAGATTAGGGGAGTAGGGGAGTCAAAACACGTGATACAAATCACGCAGATTCTTGGTGGTCGGGTGGTCTCTCCACGGGTAGATACAGCAATGGATGAGAGAGTGGCGAGGTCAGGGTTGGTTGCCACCTTACATTGCACCCCCTTCTCCCTCGGACCACCCAACCTGTACCTCTTATCTCTGATCCCCCATCATTCCCACCAGCCCCCACTTTCTTTTTTTTCTCTTTTTGAACATTTTCTGTATTTTTCCTGCTTCTTCCCTAGTATTTATTTATTACGGGGGCTGTGTTGGGTTAGTCATGCTCACCTCTATAGGGAGAGACATAGCGGGCAAACATGATCTAGACGAAATCGGGTGGGGGGACATGGAGCAGTTTGAGCAGTTCCCTCTCGATGTTACCACGAGTGGTGGTTTTTACAGACAATTGATGAGTAGTTTCGAATTGGATTATTCATGTAAGGATACGGTTTGATTACACTATTATCTGTAAAAGTATCCTGTAAGGAGATCTGCAGTTCTGTCTTCGATTGTATCACGGCTAAACGGCTTGGAGCACCTGCAACATACATCTCTGGCACACTAAGCTGACCCGTTACCTCCAAAACTGTTCCAGAACTGCTGAACGCTGCTGGAGAAAGTCTCACTCTGCATCTGACTTTGTCCACTATAAATTTATGCTGCGCTCCTACAGCATGGCTCTTTCCTCTGCAAAAGTAAACTACTTCAAAACCCTCATAAGCACACTGTCCCATCAACCCAAACACCTGTTTCACACTTTTGATGCTCTTCTTCGCCCTGTGACTACCCCTCCTTCCACCACCTTGTCCGCCACAAACTTTGCATCTCATTTCACTGAGAAGATCTCTACAATCAGGAAAGAGATCTCTATTCTCTCTCCTTCCCCTATCATTATATCACCCAACCCCACTCCCCCTGCCACCCTATGCACATTTGCACCTGCTACAGCACAAGAGGTTTCTGCACTGCTCCTGTCCTCCCGCCCCACCACCTGCTCTCTCGATCCTATTCCCTCGCATCTCATCCGCACTTTGTCTCCCTTTCTTGCTCTTCCTCTCGCTAGCATTTTCAATCTCTCCCTTTCCTCTGGCACATTTCCCTCACCCTTCAAACATGCAACCGTAACCCCGATTCTGAAAAAGCCCAACCTTGATCCCAACTCCCCATCCAACTACCGCCCTATCTCGCTACTCCCATTTGCCTCCAAGATCCTCGAGAGAGTTGTGTACGCCAGATTGACAGACTTTCTCGAATCCAACTCTCTGCTTGACCCCCTTCAGTCTGGATTCCGCGCTGGTCACTCTGTCGAAACTGCTGTGACCAAAGTATCCAACGACTTAATTGCTGCTAAATCTCATGGCCAATACTCTATCCTAATCCTCCTTGATCTTTCTGCCGCATTTGACACTGTTGATCATCAACAGCTTCTTCACATTCTTCGTAACTTTGGTCTACGGGATACTGCTCTCTCCTGGTGCTCCTCCTACCTCTCCCAGCGCTCTTTCAGTGTTTATTTCTCTGGTTCTGCCTCTTCTCACCAACCCCTCTCTGTCGGCGTCCCCCAAGGATCTGTCCTCGGCCCCCTATTGTTCTCCATCTATACTGCCTCCCTTGGTAAACTCATCAGCTCCTTTGGTTTCCAATATCATTCGCAAATCTACCTGTCCTCCCCTGATCTCTCTCCGCCCACCTTGACTCGTGTTTCTGACTGCCTCTCTGCTATCTTCAACTGGATGGCTACTCACTTCCTTAAACTCAACCTGTCCAAAACAGAACTTCTAGTTTTTCCTCCCTCAAGTGCTGCTACTCCTGTTGTCTCCATCCAAGTCAACGGCGCTACTATCACCTCTACCTCGCAGGCTCGCTGCCTAGGGGTTCTTTTCGATTCTGACCTCTCTTTTATTCCCCATATCCAATCGATAGTCAAATCCTGTCGCTTCCAACTCAAGAACATAGCGCGCATCCGCCCATATCTAACGCCAGACGCGGCTAAGATATTGGTTCATGCTGTTGTTCTCTCTCGCCTCGACTACTGCAATCCCCTTCTGACCGGTCTTACATGTTCCCAGCTTGCACCGCTGCAATCTGTAATGAATGCGGCTGCGAGGCTTATTTTCCTGTCCGGTCGCACCTCCCACGCCTCCACGCTCTGTCAGTCCCTGCATTGGCTTCCAGTTAGATATAGGGCCCAATTCAAAATTCTGGCACTTGCTTACAAATCCCTACATAATGCTGCTCCAACATACCTATCCTCCCTCATACACAAGTATGTCCCATCGAGACCCCTGCGCTCATCCCAAGACCTACGCCTATCCTCTGCCCGGATCCCCACCTCTGACGCTCGCCTTCAAGACTTCTCTAGGGCTGCACCTATTCTGTGGAACTCCCTTCCCTCCTCAATCAGACTTTCACCCAGCCTCCACTCCTTCAAAAAATCTTTGAAAACTCACTTCTTCGTTAAAGCGTATCAATTAAACTGTCAGCAGGCTTCTCATCCCCCACCCCATGACTCCTTTCCTGCAACTGTCAAAAAATGACCTACCAAGCACTCAATAAACCCTTCTCTAACAAACTATTTAATTCCCCTACTTTAACCCGTTTGTGTCACTATACCCCACTCCTTCTAGCATGTAAGCTCATTGAGCAGGGCCCTCAACCCCCTCTGTTCCTGTACGTCCAGTGGTCTGATTATGTGTCTGTTAGTCCACCCATTGTACAGCGCTACGGAATTTGTTGGCGCTATATAAATAATAAAATAATAATAATAATAATAATAATAATAATAATCTCTAGCCCACAAAAATAAAGATTACAGAAAGAAAGAACTCCTTAGATAAAAAAATAAACACACAACATACAGTTTCCATAGGAACAAAAGGTACTAAATGGAAACCATAGGGGAGGTATTACAGTCATTTATTTCCCTATTGTATCCTTGATGGATCGCTCACAAAAATAGGAGAGAGTATTACTTAGATCTGTTGTATGTGGATTACAACACAGCAGGAGATCTCTATATAAATCGAATAGTCCTGCTGAAATCCTCTCTTTCTGTTCAATTGCCCCATCATGACACTCGCTAATCCACATCGTGAAATACCAATAATTGTTTTTTTAAAAGGATATAATGTGCCAGAGGGAGGAGAGGGTGATAGATATAACGTGTCAGAGGGAGGAGAGGGGGATAGATATAACGTGTCAGAGGGAGAAGAGGGTGATAGATATAACATATCGGAGAGGGGGATAGATATAACGTGTCAGAGAGAGGAGAGGGGGATAGATATAACGTGTCAGAGGGAGGAGAGGGTGATAGATATAACATATCGGAGAGGGGGATAGATATAATGTGTCAGAGGGAGGAGAGGGGGATAGATATAACGTGTCAGAGGGAGAAGAGGGGGATAGATATAACGTGTCAGAGGGAGGAGAGGGTGATAGGTATAATGTATCAGAGGGAGGAGAGGGGGATAGATATAATGTGTCAGAGAGAGGAGAGGGGGATAGATATAACGTGACAGAGGGAGTAGAGAGGTGATAGATATCCTCAGGGTTTCCCACCTCTGGTGAACTGTCCCATGAGCCTCTATGCCTGGGAGACCCAGCATGGGAAAGCTTCCTGCCTCTGTGACTCCCCGCCACAGAAAGCCCGCCAAAGCACAATTGTCCCCAAGGAATCTCCCCACAAATTTCAGGGACCCCCAGAACACAAACACCCTCCATTCGCATGGTCCCCTTTTGGGACATGAATGCTCCCCTGGCCGCCGCCCGGCTATACAAACTGCGGCCACCCAGGGAAGCACTCATTAATTACTTACCTTGTGGTTTTACACTTATGTTGCAAGGTGCCAATGTTCTTACTGATTGGTGCGAACATTCCAAGAGGCACTGGAGAGGTCTTCGTTCGGGAACCGAACGAGATGAGAAGAAATCCGCGAATGCTCCCCCTGGATTCTAACAAACAGGCCGCCACCCAGGGTCGGCGCGCAGCCGAAGCTTCTCTTGCGGTTTGAGGTTTTCACATCTTGTTAGCGAGGTGTCAACATTCAAACTAAACATTCTAACTGTGATCTAGGGGTGGTCCCCGTTCGGAACCTGTTAGCAGGAGCTCTCCCGAACGGGGAGCAGGTCGTTTTACAAGTACAATGAATGAAACACAGGGTCAGGATGGGGAAAACACACGAAAAGGATGTCCAGACAGCAAACACATTACAGGGTAATCTGCTCAGTGCACAGTTTAGCGGGGGTTCCGCTACAAAGACGGTGATAGATTTAACGTGTCAGAGGGATGAGTGGGTGATATATATAACGTGTCAGAGGGAGGAGAGGGTGATAGATATAACGTGTCCAGGGCCAATGCAAGGATTTTTGGGTACACAGGCGAAGACAATTTTGGCACCCCGCGCACCCCCAAAAGCAACTTCACCTGTGTGCCTCTTAACCCACCTTTTGTTTCATTTACCCTTTTTTAAATGTCTTACCCCCTTTAGTGTATCTTATCCCCTATTTTCCCCATTGTGTGTCTTACAGTTATTGCCTCACTATACATAGTAAGTGGAGTTATTGCCCTATATATAGTTAGTGGAGTCTTTTCCGCATTATACATAGTTAGTGGAATTATTGCCGCACTATACATAGTTAGTGGAGTTATTGGCGCACTATACATAGTTAGTGGAGTTATTGGCGCACTATACATAGTTAGTGGAGTTATTGTCGCACTATGCATAGTTAGTGGAGTTATTGCCGCACTATACATAGTTAGTAGAGTTATTGCAACACTATACATAGTTAGTGGAGTTATTGCCGTACTATACATAGTTAGTGGAGTTATTGTCGCACTTTATATAGTTAGTGGAGTTATTGCCGCACTATACATAGTTAGTGGAGTTATTGTCGTACTATACATAGTTAGTGGAGTTATTGTCGCACTATACATAGTTAGTGGAGTTATTGCCGCCCTATACATAGTTAGTGGAGTTATTGCAACACTATGCATAGTTAGTGGAGTTATTGTCGCACTATACATAGTTAGTGGAGTTATTGTCGCAATATGCATAGTTAGTGGAGTTATTGCCGCACTATGCATAGTTAGTGGAGTTATTGTCGCACTATACATAGTTAGTGGAGTTATTGTCGCACTATGCATAGTTAGTTGAGTTATTACCGCACGATGCATAGTTAGTGGAGTTATTGTCGCACTATACATAGTTAGTGGAGTTATTGCCGCACTATGCATAGTTAGTTGAGTTATTGCCGCACTATGCATAGATAGTGGAGTTATTGTCACACTATGCATAGTTAGTGGAGTTATTGTCGCAATATGCATAGTTAGTGGAGTTATTGCCGCACTATGCATAGTTAGTGGAGTTATTGTCGCACTATACATAGTTAGTGGAGTTATTGTCGCACTATGCATAGTTAGTTGAGTTATTACCGCACGATGCATAGTTAGTGGAGTTATTGCCGCACTATACATAGTTAGTGGAGTTATTGTCGCACTATACATAGTTAGTGGAGTTGTTGCTGCACTATGCATAGTTAGCGGAGTTATTGTCGCACTATACATAGTTAGTGGAGTTATTGCCGCACTATGCATAGTTAGTGGATTTATTGCTGCACTATACATAGTTAGTGGAGTTATTGCCGCACTATACAGAGTTAGTGGAGTTATTGTCGCACTATACATAGTTAGTGGAGTTATTGCCGCACTATACATAGTTAGTGGAGTTATTGCCGCACTATGCATAGTTAGTGGAGTTATTGCAGCACTATACATAGTTAGTGGAGTTACTGTCGCACTATACATAGCTAGTGGAGTTATTGTCGCACTATACATAGTTAGTGGAGTTATTGCCGCACTATGCATAGTTAGTGGAGTTATTGCCGCACTATACATAGTTAGTGGAGTTATTGTTGCACTATACATAGTTAGTGGAGTTACTGTTGCACTATACATAGCTAGTGGAGTTATTGTCGCACTATACATAGTTAGTGGAGTTGTTGCCGCACTATGCATAGTTAGTGGAGTTATTGTCGCACTATACATAGTGGAGTTATTGCCGCACTGTGCATAATTAGTGGAGTTATTGCCGCATTATGCATAGTTAGTGGAGTTATTGTCACACTATACATAGTTAGTGGAGTTATTGCCGCACTATACATAGTTAGTGGAGTTACTGCCGCACTATACATAGTTAGTGGAGTTGTTGCCGCACTATACATAGTTAGTGGAGTTATTGTCGCACTATACATAGTTAGTAGAGTTGTTGCCGCACTATGCATAGTTAGTAGAGTTATTGCCGCACTATACATAGTTAGTGGAGTTACTATCGCACTATACATAGTTAGAGGAGTTATTGCCGCAGTATACATAGTTAGTGGAGTTATTGTCGCACTATACATAGTTAGTGGAGTTATTGTCGCACTATGCATAGTTAGTGGAGTTATTTCCGCACTATACATAGTTAGTGGAGCTATTGTCGCACTATACATAGCTAGTGGAGTTATTGCCACACTATACATAGTTAGTGGAGTTATTGTCGCACTATGCGTAGTTAGTGGAGATATTGCCGCACTATACATAGCTAGTGGAGTTGTTGCCGCACTATGCATAGTTAGTGGAGTTATTGTCGCACTATACATAGTTAGTGGAGTTGTTGCTGCACTATGCATAGTTAGCGGAGTTATTGTCGCACTATACATAGTTAGTGGAGTTATTGCCGCACTATGCATAGGTAGTGGAGTTATTGCCGCACTATACATAGTTAGTGGAGTTATTGTCGCACTATACATAGTTAGTGGAGTTATTGCCGCACTATGCATAGTTAGTGGAGTTATTGCAGCACTATACATAGTTAGTGGAGCTACTGTCGCACTATACATAGTTAGTGGAGTTATTGTTGCACTATACATAGTTAGTGGAGTTGTTGCCGCACTATGCATAGTTAGTGGAGTTATTGCAGCACTATACATAGTTAGTGGAGTTACTGTCGCACTATACATAGCTAGTGGAGTTGTTGCCGCACTATGCATAGTTAGTGGAGTTATTGTTGCACTATACATAGTTAGTGGAGTTGTTGCCGCACTATGCATAGTTAGTGGAGTTATTGTCGCACTATACATAGTTAGTGGAGTTATTGCCGCACTATGCATAGTTAGTGGAGTTATTGCCGCACTATACATAGTTAGTGGAGTTATTGTCGCACTATGCATAGTTAGTGGAGTTATTTCCGCACTATACATAGTTAGTGGAGCTATTGTCGCACTATACATAGCTAGTGGAGTTATTGCCACACTATACATAGTTAGTGGAGTTATTGTCGCACTGTGCGTAGTTAGTGGAGATATTGCCACACTATACATAGCTAGTGGAGTTGTTGCCGCACTATGCATAGTTAGTGGAGTTATTGTCGCACTATACATAGTTAGTGGAGTTATTGCCGCACTATGCATAGTTAGTGGAGTTATTGCCGCACTATACAAAGTTAGTGGAGTTATTGTCGCACTATACATAGCTAGTGGAGTTATTGTCGCACTATACATAGTTAGTGGAGTTATTGCCGCACTATACATAGTTAGTGGAGTTATTGTCGCAGTATACATAGTTAGTGATAATGTCCGCACTATATATAGTTAGTGGAGTTATTGCCGCACTATACATAGCTAGTGGAGTTGTTGCCGCACTATGCATAGTTAGTGGAGTTATTGTCGCACTATACATAGTTAGTGGAGTTATTGCCGCACTATGCATAGTTAGTGGAGTTATTGCCGCACTATACATAGTTAGTGGAGTTATTGTCGCACTATACATAGTTAGTGGAGTTATTGTCACACTATACATAGTTAGTGGAGTTATTGCCGCACTATACATAGTTAGTGGAGTGGTTGCCGCACTATACATAGTTAGTGGAGTTACTGCCGCACTATACATAGTTAGTGGAGTTGTTGCCGCACTATACATAGTTAGTGGAGTTATTGTCGCACTATACATAGTTAGTAGAGTTGTTGCCGCACTATGCATAGTTAGTAGAGTTATTGCCGCACTATACATAGTTAGTGGAGTTACTGTCGCACTATACATAGCTAGTGGAGTTGTTGCCGCACTATGCATAGTTAGTGGAGTTATTGTTGGACTATACATAGTTAGTGGAGTTGTGGCCGCACTGTGCATAGTTAGTGGAGTTATTGTCGCACTATACATAGTTAGTGGAGTTATTGCCGCACTATGCATAGTTAGTGGAGCTATTGCCGCACTATACATAGTTAGTGGAGTTATTGCCGCACTATGCATAGTTAGTGGAGCTATTGCCGCACTATACATAGTTAGTGGAGTTATTGTCGCACTATGCATAGTTAGTGGAGTTATTTCCGCACTATACATAGTTAGTGGAGCTATTGTCGCACTATACATAGCTAGTGGAGTTATTGCCACACTATACATAGTTAGTGGAGTTATTGTCGCACTATGCGTAGTTAGTGGAGATATTGCCGCACTATACATAGCTAGTGGAGTTGTTGCCGCACTATGCATAGTTAGTGGAGTTATTGTCGCACTATACATAGTTAGTGGAGTTATTGCCGCACTATGCATAGTTAGTGGAGTTATTGCCGCACTATACATAGTTAGTGGAGTTATTGTCGCACTATACATAGCTAGTGTAGTTATTGTCGCACTATACATAGTTAGTGGAGTTATTGCCGCACTATACATAGTTAGTGGAGTTATTGTCGCAGTATACATAGTTAGTGGTAATGTCCGCACTATATATAGTTAGTGGAGTTATTGCCGCACTATACATAGCTAGTGGAGTTGTTGCCGCACTATGCATAGCTAGTGGAGTTATTGTCGCACTATACATAGTTAGTGGAGTTATTGCCGCACTATGCATAGTTAGTGGAGTTATTGCCGCACTATACATAGTTAGTGGAGTTATTGTCGCACTATACATAGTTAGTGGAGTTATTGTCACACTATACATAGTTAGTGGAGTTATTGTCACACTATACATAGTTAGTGGAGTTATTGCCGCACTATACATAGTTAGTGGAGTTATTGTCGCACTATACATAGTTAGTGGAGTTATTGTCGCACTATACATAGTTAGTGGAGTTATTGCCGCACTATGCATAGTTAGTGGAGTTATTGCCGCACTATACATAGTTAGTGGAGTTATTGTCGCACTATACATAGTTAGTGGAGTTATTGTCGCACTATACATAGTTAGTGGAGTTATTGTCGCACTATACATAGTTAGTGGAGTTATTGCCGCACTATACATAGTTAGTGGAGTGGTTGCCGCACTATACATAGTTAGTGGAGTTACTGCCGCACTATACATAGTTAGTGGAGTTGTTGCCGCACTATACATAGTTAGTGGAGTTATTGTCGCACTATACATAGTTAGTAGAGTTGTTGCCGCACTATGCATAGTTAGTAGAGTTATTGCCGCACTATACATAGTTAGTGGAGTTACTATCGCACTATACATAGTTAGAGGAGTTATTGCCGCACTATACATAGTTAGTGGAGTTATTGTTGCACTATACATAGTTAGTGGAGTTATTGCCGCACTAAACAGCTGTCCTGTTGACACTCTGTGACATGTTGTAGCGGAGAGGCAGTATAATCCACACGATCTCCGCTGGTAGACAGGAACACAGGCAATAATCAGCATAGGCAGGTACAGCATACAATATTCCAGGTAGTGTAATAAGAATCCTTCCCTCCCAAGAACTAGACGAGACATAGGCTGGGAGTCAACTGAGTGCTTTATTCACAGGTCACAGTATTTATGCAATTCCCCATGCAAGGGGTTTCCCTACTGACATTGCAGGGGTTGTACAGTTGTGGACTACATGGGGAACTTAGCAACCTGGACATTTCTCCCATAATACACTGCTGCACGAGAGGGACACTCCCACCAGAATATACAGTTAAGTGGATTATCCCCTCGTGCAGCAGAACCAATATTTCACATAAAAATATACAATTTCCACAATATTCGTCAGATTTCAATAAATGGACGTTCGGTAGATAGCTGGAGTCTGAGCGCACGTTTCGTGAAAGTGCCGCTCATATCCCAGCTTAAATAACCGAACTCCGCACGAAATACATATATTTTCTAAGTTACCTTCAAACTACCGAATGACTATATAGAAACACATTACCGAAGGACCGGGGCTCCTGAACGGCTTGGAAGTCCAGCGTTATTCGTGCCGCTGAGTAGCCAATTTTAGTTCCAGGCGCTCGACGACCAAATACC
Source organism: Pelobates fuscus (assembly GCF_036172605.1). Classification (NCBI taxonomy): domain Eukaryota; kingdom Metazoa; phylum Chordata; class Amphibia; order Anura; family Pelobatidae; genus Pelobates; species Pelobates fuscus. Next base: position 382,123,964 of record NC_086321.1, read on the forward strand.
GCTGAACTTAACAAAGGATCCAAAATGGCCGACCGCCGCGTGGTCAGTAGCCGAACGACGGCCACCCTGAATACTCTTAATTGCCGATTGCAACAATGTTGCAATCCTTAATGGGTGCCACACGACCTCCTGTGTGTGGTCTCCATTCGGTAGTTTGTTAGTTACACGAAGGGTGTTGAAATTCACCGTTCGTGAAACGATTACATGAATGCTGGCGGTTTTCGTATGCCGGCAGCATAGGAACGCTAGGATTCCTTTGAACCATGTTACACAGAATACATACGCTTGGTTCTTAAAGGTATATACACATATGCATAACATTACATATACATAAAGGACAATGAACAGTGGCTGGATTTGCCACACACGTTCTCTGTTAGAAATTCGTTTGTCACATGAGATTTATTTTTTTACCTCTATAACAGTAATATATCTAGAAGTGGCCAGGACCTGGACATGTCAGGAGCTGTAATTCTAGATATTGCTCTTCATGTTCCAGTATGAATCCATTCGATGTTTCCAGGAAGACATGGTGGATCTTGCACTAACCCTAAGGCTAGCACTCTAGTTCCTCTGTAAGGGGAGCGGAAGGAACGTGGCATCAGTTCAGATTTATAGAGCTGTTTCTGTCTGGACTCTTTCCATAGACCCCATCGCTGAGATATATTTCTCGAAGAATAATGTACGGAGTATTGATGGTCTGTCATTGCTTGATCACAATGCGCTGCGTGTGGAAAGGGATTGAGCTATAATTCATGCAACACAGGAAATGTAATCAGTGTGGGTTTGCGAGGAGATGTACTTACATGGGTTTAACTAACGAACGCCAGGAGTTTGTGACTCGGAGTTATTTATAATTAGTTTAATCAAAGCGAACGCGGAAAAAGAGCAAGACTGAGGTGTGAGGTCAGCATGAACTGCTATCAGTATTGATCCGCTGCCAAGCGTCTCGCTAGGCTCCAAACTTTGGCTGTTGGTTTCTCGCAGACACCGAGCCACCATTAATCCTTCTGGAGTCAGAGGACAGTGGAGGCATTTTTATATATTTAATCCGTTTTTTTTCTTAATTTGTTTATATCACAGGGCAGGAAGGAATCATATATTCACGAGAGAATTTTGGATTACGGCTCTCTTTATGGCGAGAGTATCGGTGTCAGTGTCCATGGCTGTAATCGTCACAGAGGTTTTATGATTTGTTTAATTAACGTGTAATCAGATAATTAATATTGTGTTTCCCTGAGATATGTGTTAATTGTTTCCTATGTGTCCGCAGTCTGGCAATCCTGCATCAGTTCAGCTTTCTTGGGTGCACATGGCAACAAAACAGATAAAAATAGACATTTATTAAAAAAGGGAAAATTAAGGGATGTTTTAAACAAATCCTTAACTATTTCATTGCTAGCCGTGGTCACAGCTATGTGAGTGGATTGAGTGGCTAATTAGGGATAGTAGAAAGCTATTGATTTTTAGTATTTACTCAGAGACGGTTTGTAGGGGCGGCTGATGGTATGATTTTAATTGCACTGATGTCTGTTACCGTAGAACCATGGATTGTACATTGAGAACCAGAATTCACTCAGGGACTGGGGATCTGTCTTACTGTTTGGGGGTCATTGGTGGTACTTTAACAGTGGCTTCTCCAGAAGTCTTATATTTGGGGGGCACACGGTGTGCCAAAACCAAATGTAGGGGGCACTGATAATCATGCATGCTACAAAATACTGTGAGAGTTTTATTGCCTGGGTGATCTGGTTTTCTCATACACACTGATTATTGTGATTTGTTTTGTGTGCTCACAGTAACATGCAGTGAATGAGAGTATCACAGAGCTCCACAGAGCATCACAGAGCTCCACAGCAATACATGTCTCAAGAACGTGCAGTGAACATGGGCGTAGGAACCGAGGGGTTGGGGGGACGCATCCCCCCAGCAATACATGCGGGGGGGGACAGGTAATAGATAAATCCCCCCCAGCTCCGCCGGCCGTGGGTGCCCTCAGGCTGCGCGCGGCTCCATCAGGGAACCGCACGCACTGCAGACTGGGAAGGGGAGCACCTCCTCGGGCTCCCCCTCCGCGCAGGAGCGTCGGGTGTCACGTGACTACCCGGTGCTCAGTCTGACACTGCGCCCGCCTGACTTCCAGAGGTCCCCCTGCTATGTCAGGTAAAAGGGGGGGACAACAGTTTGTAGAGGGGAGAGCAGAGCCAGTCACCTCTGAAAAGAAAAAAAACAGCTGCCTGAGCATTTTTTGTGTTAATTAATGGAAAGGTTAAAGAAGGGGGGTGGGAGTAGAAAAATGAATGTAAGCGGTTAGGGGGGCTTCTAATATGGATGGGAGGAAGGGGGAGGTAGAAAAATAATAGGAAGGGTTTAGGGGGGGCTACTAATATGGATGGGGGAAGGGGTGGGTAGAAAACTAATTGGAAGGGTTTAGGGGGCTACTAATATGGATGGGGTGGGGTAGGTAGAAAAATAATTAGAATGGTTTAGGGGGGCTACTAATATGGATGTGAGGAGGGGGAGGTAAAAAAAAATATTGGAAAGGGTTGGGGGGGTACTAATTAGGATAGGGGGAGAGGGGTAGGTAGAAAAATAATTGAAATGGTTTAGGGGGGCTACTACTATGGATGGGAGGAGGGGGGAGGTAGAAAAATAATTGCAAGGGTTTGGGGGGCTACTAATATGGATAGGGGGAGAGGGGTAGGTAGAAACATAATTGGAAGGGTTTAGGGGAGTACTAATATGAATGGAAGGGGTAGGGTGGGTTCTAA